>NC_051158.1:31070345-31370345 GCF_013339745.2 Dermacentor silvarum
TTGATTCTCTCCCCCCCCCCCTCCTCCTTCTCAGTCGGGGCCGTAGCTTACTTCTTCCATCTATCCTTCTCATCAAAGCCGCCAGAGCCCCCCCCCCCCCCCCCCCCCCCCCTTCCCGGACCACTCTGATTTACTTTTGATTCAACCCCTCTTTTACACTCAACCCAAACTCCAGGGGAGGCGGTGATGATGCCGGCACGGCTCACTTCTTCCAATTCTTACTTTCTTTTCTTTTTCTTTTTGTTTTCTTTTTTTTTTTTTGCCCGCGCGTTTCTTCTGTAAAGCTGGTCGCGATGATTCGCTATTTGGGAATCAGATGCGAGCCGATTATCATGCCTGACCGGATTAGACTCAAATGTCGAACGCGGGCGCGCGACCGATTGAGCGAGCGCTGCTGCTTGTTTCGGCTACTTAGAGAATGAAGCGCGGCGAAAATGAGACGAAAGAAAGAAAGAGAGAAAGAAAGACGAGAAAAGAATGCGTACGCAAGGATGCGAGCGCCTATTCGCCAAGAAAGGAAGATAGATAGAGACCAAAGGAAGGAAGCAGGCGTGAAAGGGACCTAAAGCACGTATGCTGCAACGCGATTTGGAAGCGAGCGCCACCTCACGGTTGTGGCGGGCTCGCAGGCGATCGAGGCAGTTCGGTGTGTGTGTAAGGGGGTGGGGGGAGTTATTGGAGGAGGGGGGGGGGGGGTGTTGCGAAAACTGGACCACGTCAGGAGATGAGAGCGTGCCGCGCGGATTAACTAAAGTCGCTTAGAGCGCCTCGGGCCCTTTCGGACGTGTTGCATTGCAAATTCTGCCGAGTATATAGGAGTTCGCTATAGCGAATGCCGTGGAGAAATGCGAGACTATCGTGGGTTGGGCCGGCGGGAGCTGGAGGTAATGCTGCGGCTTGGCAGGTGTGTACGGTAAGGGCGGTGAGGCAACGGGATATCAAAAATGCGGGGTTAGGGGGAGGGGGAGGTAGTCGCGAGGCTCAATTCCCGCATTGGCAACGGTGCTGAGGCCCAAATTGTTCGTGCGAAAAGATGTAATTTCAGTAAAGGGGGAAAGAAAAAGATACCCCCTCCTCTACAAAATGAAGGAACAAACAAGAGGAGGTGATCGCGTTCTCGATTGCGCAACTCTTACGCACCTGTATACAAAGTTTGGTCGTAGGAACACCAGGGCGAAATCTGGCGCCAGTGTTCTATGTGCACTATGGTACCTCGATGTCAGCGCCACCTCTCGGTTTGTGGTATCGAGGCGCCCTAGCGTGCCACTATGGGGCCAGCAGGCGCTACGGCAGTTTGAACGCGCAGCTGAAGTAGGCTGACGTCATCCAGCATAGGGAGGCCACGAAAGTGGCACGGCATTTTGGATGACAACAGACGCTCGCCTGCATCAACGCTTGCTTTAGCTCTATGCGTCCAGCTAAGCCCTGGCAACTTCCATGCGCCTTAGAGAAGCGCATGCGCTCATACGTTCTATATAGCAGGCTGGTTCCCAGTCAGGCCAGAGTCTGGACACATGCATACCTCAAGATGAGCGGCGAAACTCATGACGCGAAGTCGCAGCATGTGCGTGCTACTGAAAAGTGTTTCCACCGCTCGCTAAGGTGTGTTACGGCGCTGCTGTTGGCACGCGAAGTTTCAGCTCTGGTTGCTCTCTAGACCCTTTTCGCGGAGTAGTTTGCTTTAGAGGAACGAGACGGCCCTTCCGACGGCAAGCCGCACGTTGCCTCGAGCGAAAGCGCTCGAATGCGAAACCATTATCACTACTATACGCTGCTACTATGCGATCAGTTGTTGGAAATGCAACTGGGTGATCGCTAACGTACTCTGCTCCATTCATGCAGCGCAATGTGAAACGGCAGAGGGAAGACGTGAGCAATAGTTGGCAGCAAAAATAGTCGCTGGTATATTAAGGAATGGAAGAAATCTGTGTGGCCAAGTTGACGGACCGTTGGTATACACCAGGACTACCTGTATTGCCGGCCCTTCGCGATGCACGGCTCTTCTCTAGGTTAAAAAGAATTCTCGCATCTGCCAGCGTTGTATCGCTAACTTCCAGACAAACCACTTGAACCCCGGAACGTCGGCAAGAGTGAGTACCGGTGGTTACACGGTGACAAAGGGAGTAGCACCGCTTCCTGGCATAGTGAGTTTCTCGCACGTTACCTACACATATCCACCCCAACTTACACTCAAACTAACGCCCACATATCAAGAATAAGTGAATGGGCGCACTTTCGAATCAACGCGCTGAAATGTAGGCGACGGAGTATGTATACACCGACAGAACACCAATGTTCGAAGCTGAACGTTTCGTGAGGGTTCACAGAGTAAGCGAGTGAACAGCGATAATGTATTTGCTAAAAGCTATTGCAAAGTACGGAACATCTACGTTCCAAGCCTTGTGTGCGGCAAGAACAAATTTACCGCGACTGAGCACATCCGCGAGTGATTAGGCAGAAAATATAAAACCACACTGCAGGCGCGTAGCCAGGGGGGGGGGGGGGGGGGGGGCTGATGGGGCTTCAGCCCCCCCCCGAAATTTTTTCGTGCGGGCATGCACCACCGACCAAAACTACTACCGACGCCGGCAATCATTCTGGATTTTGTCTACAATGTCTTTTTCACGCTCGAAAAGACATTTCGGCGCGAACATTGTGAACTGGGGCTGGATTTCGTGACAACGCCCTTGCACCTGGAGTCACGTAACGCAAGGAGCCCCATCCGAGCACAAACTTTCAACCGCTTTTCGATAGCGAGCGGGCGCGTTGCGTCATCTCGCAGCGGCCGCGGAATATACGGAGCGCATGGATTTCAATTACGAAACTTTATGGATATAAAGTTCTCATAAACTTTTGACGCGAAAGGTGCGCTGACATTTCCAAAGGCATGCTTTAAAAAGATTTTCAATTCTAGAACTTTATGGGGTTAATGTTCCTATAAACTTGGGCCAACATGCGCGCACTGGAACGCTCGTGTCCAAGCCGTTCCATAAATGGAAGCGCGCGCTCGCAATCTCCCCCACACACGAAAATACTACATATCACCGTGACTGTCAGCTAGCAGCTGATAATTTTCTCCAAACATTTTCAGGAAGCGTGCCCAATGTGATTGATCAGCTGGACCAGAGCAGGCAAAGTAAAATATGAGAAAACAGAAGAAAGTAAATGACCTATTATTGAGATTTTTTTTTTTTTGCGGGCGACAAGGTCTGGCTCTCCGTGGCCACAGGGACAGGGGCCCTATGGATTTAAGCAGTGCCCCTGCTGAAAATACAGGCATTTTCAGAGTGCTTCTTCGCATGCGAGCTGATTGTGGAGATACATATCTGAAGAACCATTTGGAAAGTTGCCCCAGTAATGCCTTGTATTTAAGCCCAGACGCACAAAACCAAATTATAGAAATTTGTGGTGACATTATAAAAGAAAGCCTAGATTCAAAAGCAGGCTGCTTCTTCATACTTCCTGACGAAACGCGTCATCACTGGAATCGAACAGCCTACTGGTTCTGCAAGGTACCTAAACAAGTATGCCATCGACATCAAGGGAGTGTTTTAGGTTTTAGCACCGGAATAGATGCCCATATCTCATTGCGACAGCAGGTTCTATGTAAATGTGTAAATACTGCTGCAGCTTCTAGTCACCCTTCCAGTGACCACTGCCAGCGCAGAGAGAATATTTTTTTAACAAGAGTTTACTAAAAAACTACTTGCGCTCTACAATGTCTGTGGAACGCATGGTTAGGCTGGCGCTTCTATACAGCCACAGAGACGTCGGCATCAACGTGTCCGAAGTCATTGACCGCTTCAGCTCAACTTTCCCGCCGAGAGAAGTTTGTCCTTTCGATAGCGAAGCAGCAAAAGTCAATGCAAGTAAAAAGCACTGTTGCTTCAGGTCCATAAGTTCTTAATTATGAAAACGTATGACCGTTCATTCGCTTTTAAAACCGCAGAAATTTTCGTCGTTTATTCTATCAGCATCATGATAACAATTATCACGCGAATACAAAAATTACGAGAATACCGATAACCAATTTTGACCGACCTTGCTCATTGAAAGCCCGGCCCATGGCACGCGGCGTTCGCCAAAAACACACTCGGATATTGGGTAGTTCAACTTACCGCATCATCTGTGGCCTTCGTTTGTCCTTTTCTTTCATTTTCAGCTACCTGCTTTTATTTCTTTTTTGAAACAAAGGAATACCCTCCTTTAATTTTGGGTGCAGAATAATTGTTGGCGTTGTGCAGGCAGTTAAATTACACATTTTCGTACTGATCTATGCATTATTCCTCTATTATTCTACCCACATGTCGCTGTCGCGACCGCTGCATGGCCCAAGTACATATCACGATTTCTGCGATCATAATTATGTTCTTGCCTAGATCATCTGTCTTTCTGTGCGCAAAGTTTACTATCTGTGACTGAGCAACATGTTTATTTGTCTTCTTTGACGCATTATATACAATGACGTTTGCTTAAATACGTAGATTTATTGGAGACTCATACGTATTTTTAAATATCTTATTGCGAGGTTTTGTGTATACAAGCAGCGAACTTTGTTTCCAGCGACTCTTTTTTTCGCCCTTTAGCGAGTTGTATCTTCGCATTTGTATATTCCATTCTATCTTCGCAATTTCTAATATATAATTTGCAGAACTCCCACATTTTATTTGTACTCACTGCTGCGAGTATTATCTCGGTGTAATTACAATACATGACGAGTTACAGCTGCTCCTGTGCAATCGATTGCAACGAGGGATAGCGTCATTGAGGTTTCTTCCTGGCCGTTGCATATGTAGAAAAATCTAAACAAGGTTATTGAATGACAAAGATTCATCAAAATATTCGTCCTCAACTTATTCATTTCATGGCCTTTACGTTTTTAATATAAGCTGCATGCACTGCTTTGCTGGTTTCGAACTGATATTGACCCTTTTCGCGGCGATCCCGTGGGCGCTGCCATATTTGATCACGTGGTGACGCGTCCATTGCTTGCCTCAACTGCCTCCGCTGCCTCCTTGTTTACAATGGAAGTGTATGACGCCGGCGCGGCTTAGAAAACCTCTGTTTTCGGAGATATCACAGACGGTGACTAGATGGACGACACGAAGGTTTGATCACAGCTTCAGAGAACATGCAAAAGCGCTTTCAGAGCTGATTAAGCTATGTCCAAATGGCATAAGCAGCGTATATGGTGCTTGTTTTAAAAGCGGGGCTAAATATGTATTCCAAGCTGTCCGATTATGAATTCAGTCAGGATTAGTGTGTTTTGCTCTTTGTTCTTTATTCGGCAAATATTTTGAAGCAGTGGCTTGTCAGTTTCTGACTCAGTGAAGTTCCTCGGTGTGGCCACTATCTGATTATTTTCTGCCTAATCACTCGCGGGTGTGCTCAGTTCCGAAACCGATAGATTTGTTCTTGCTGCGCACAAGGCTTGAAACGTAGCTGTTTTGTACATTGTAATACCTTGTAGCAAATATATATTACAGCTAGTAACTTGCTTACTCTTGTGGACCATCACGAAACATTCAGCTTCGACCATTGGTGCGCCATAGGTGTAGTCCGTCATTTATTGTGTGTATACAGTGCGCATATATTCAAGTGTGAGTCCATTCACTTATTCTTGATACGTCGGCGATAGAGTGGGCGTAAGTTCTCCTGCCATTTGGACAGATGTGTATAGATAACGTGCGCGAAACTTATTATGACAGGAAGCGGCGCTACTCCCTTTGTCATTGTTTAACGAGTGGTACTCATTCTTGCCGACGTTCTGGGGATGAAGCCCTTTCTTTGAAGGTTAGCGATACAAGGCTGGCGGATGAGCAAATTTCGGCATCCTCGAGGAAAGCCGTACATCACGAAGTGCCGGTAACACGTTCGGACAGTTGCAGCAGCGGTCCGCGAACTTCCCCACACAGATTCATTCTATTCCTTAACATGCCAGTGACTATTTTTGCAGCCAACTACTGCACACGTCTTCAATCCACATTATTCAATCTAGCATGATTGGAGCACAGTGTGTTAGCGAAAACTCAGTTGCATTTCCGACAGCTGATCGCACAGAAGCAAGGTAGAAGCGGTAATGGTTTCGTATTCGTGCGCGGTCGCTGAGGAGAGGTATGGCGCACCGCCGTGAGCGCCATCTCGTTTCTCTA
Organism: Dermacentor silvarum; assembly: GCF_013339745.2. Taxonomy (NCBI): domain Eukaryota; kingdom Metazoa; phylum Arthropoda; class Arachnida; order Ixodida; family Ixodidae; genus Dermacentor; species Dermacentor silvarum. The sequence goes on from NC_051158.1 coordinate 31,076,498, forward strand.
AAACAAACTGCTCCGCGAAAAGGGTCAATAGTTCTAAAGTTCATGTGACGTTTATATTACTTATTAATTAGACAAAAAAAAACGCGGAAGCATTGATATCAGTTATTTCTGCCACAATTTTTGGGGCATACGAATTTATTCTTTTATGACAACATACATATTTTAATGGACAGTGCATAGCGCTCAATAATTCGTTTGCAGCATCTAATATACAATGGAATTGGCAATGCAGTTATTATTCATGCATTTGATCCCTCGACAAATTCTATAAGGAGGAGGTCGCGCTGCAACCTGAGCCCCCCCCCGAACAAAATTTCTGGCTACGCCACTGCCACACTGTGACCGCACCAAGGAACGTTACTGACTCAGAAACATGACAAGCCGCCGCTAAAAAGTGATTGGCAAATAATGAACCAAGATCAAGAGAGACTGATCGTAATTTAATTCGAAACCGGAAAGTTTGGACAGCTTGGTATATATTCCTAGCTGCAATACAAACACCGTATACGCTGCTCGCACTGTTTAGACAAGGCGTAATGAGCTGCGAAAGCGTCCTCTGAAGTCTGTGGTCGAAGCTTCGTGTCCGTTCACACATTCACCGTGTGCGATATCCGCCGAGACAGAGGTTTGCTGAGCAACACCTGGCGTCATGCATGCACATCCATTGTAAACACGGAGACAGCTGATGCAAGCAATCGACACGTCACCACGTGATTAAACATGGCGGCGCCCACGGTATCGCCATGAAGAGGGTCTATAGACGTTTTCACGAGGGCGCTTCCGACGGTCTGGCGTGGAGAGTATGTGTCAGTGTTGCCTGTTCGGTCTGGACTGTGAGCTTTCCTTGCGCTTGCATTGCGGAGTGGTAGCTTTCGTTCGATGTTTCCGTTTATTTTTGTCACGAATGACTTACGCTCGTAAATAATGGCATATATGCTCATCAAAATGCTACAGGCCAGCACTGTGCAGTTTATGGGTGCACAAACAACCAGCGGAAAATCACGATTTTGGGGACTACGTGTGTCCACAACACAGCAATCCGCGATACCACTGCCGCGATGTGGTATGTTCACGCTTCGCCGGTTTCCTGCATTACCTGAGGACTTGGCATTTCAGTCTAATGTGAACCAATGCACACATCAGTAAAATAACGCATTTTGGTAAACTCTTTTCGGCACATTTCCCAATAGGTTGCGAGAATTGTCTGCTCTTCGATGCAATATTTTCTCGTATGTAGTGGCAGAGGCTACATTTGTGATTCTATCAAACACGACTTCATTCCAGTTCCTAATACGGGGGTAACACGGTGCACTTTTGATCGTGATGAAGCCCGATATGGGCCGAATTTCTTGGTCGCGATTGGCTTCTTTGCCAATCTGCAGAAGGGAGCCAATCGCGGTCGAACATTCCGATCCAGATCAGTCTCGATCGCTATCAAAATGGCCGTGTGACACCGGTATAAGACAAATTGGAGCACTCTGCGAGAGAACTAGTTGGTAAATACACTTCCCAACGATTAGGAAAAATCGTTTCCCATGGAAGATGTATGCAGACCCTGTGTCCACCAAAACGTTGTCTCTGCATTCACACGCACCCTGCGCGGCCCTGCCCATAAAGGTAGTTAACTTCAACAGTGGTGCTGCATCAAGCTCACCCATCTTTGAGCGTTGTCTCTGTGCTTGGGCAGCAAGATAGTGGAAAAACTAACGTGTCAACCTCATCAGCGCGGCCTAGCGCCAGTGCTAGAGTTCGGGAACCGCAATGCGCTAACTGTCCGTGGCGTAGAAACGCGCTAAATGAGCCCGCGCAAGTAAGAACGTAAAAAAAAACGATATTCGAATAGGTACGCGGACAATAGCATCACGCTTGCAAGAATAACAGTAACGAAAAAAAAAAAATTATTCGCACAGTCGATCAAGTGAAATACTTACGTGCGTGCAGTGACCACTTCGCTGACCACTAAGCGCTTTTCACTCACGGTCAGTAGTAGTTTATAGTTATATGCATATGTATTTACTCGACAATTGTTAAGACTAGACATTACTTTATTATGAACATAGCACAGTGAGACGGTGTAAGGGAAACAAGAGAAAGTGCAGAGATGGCCCTAACGCTGCAATATTATTGGCTTATTTCGCTTCAGAGATAGCGCACACGAACAATTCTTGCCGTACGCGATATCTTAAATACGAACTTCGCGCACGATCTACGTTAAGGTTCACTGTGAGCGAAGCTTGTTCCAAATTCAGACATTCGAAAGAAAAGCCATTCCAGGTAAACAAATATATATTTATAACAAGTCCTGTTATAATCCCTATTGGGATTGACAGTATGTATAAATAAATAAATACTAAAAATAAAAATCTAGCACCTGGGCTGTATCAATTGCGCTGGCATCTGTGATCACTGTCGCGCGTCGGTTCACTGCAGGTACCGCACTGCTCGATCGCCACGCTTATGCTTTGACATTTGGTTATAAGCACCCTGCATCGCACCACATCCAATAAATTTTGCATGATTGAGCTGTTCAGTTGCGTCGGAAGCGTATGGAGTAACCACCGTATATCTACCAACCACTGACACGCGTCGTCGGGCCGCCGGCACCTGGTTCTAAGCATTGCCCGACAGCTACGTACGCGCATGCTTTCGCTAAATCAGACGACCCTCAACCGCGAAACGTAATGGTGATCAGATTCAATCGACGATACGGTCACATGTGCCCAGCAATAACAATGAAATACACCGCTGATTAGCACGCCAGGTCTCGACAAAGCAGACGCGGCTGCCGCCGCTACCGACGACGAAATACCACATCCACTGGCTGGGCTTGCTGTTGCCATGGCACACTACACTGAGCGCTCACGCGCGCACGTGAAACATGTAACAAGTCAAACGGGACAAGACAAGCGAAGCGGAAGAAAACAATCGAAATAATGCGCGGCGAAGATCACACAACCAAAGCGCGGCCGGCCTGCGCTCGCAAGGCTCACAGTCCAAAATGGCGGCATAACATGTTCAGACGCTAGACGTCGCCCATGTCGGCCAATGGCGCTGCTCAAACGTCGGTTTGTGAAAAGGTCTATAGCCCCTACGGTCGCGGTGAGCCCACTTGTGTGCGCGACTACTTTTTGACAGTTCCGTCGAGAGGTGACGAAGGAAGAAAGCCGCGCATATTCGAGATTCGGGAAAATTGAATACCCCGCATAGTTAATGTGGCTTCGTTTCGCTTCAACGTGTATATATATATATATATATCTGCACGTATTGCAGCCGCAACACGAGGACGTAAGGTTACGTCGAATCAGATATTCGTGCGCCTTTGTGCTTCCACTGTGCGACGTACCACGGTATGTACCACATACCACGTGAGCGCAGCCATTGCGCTGCAGTCACTGGTCGCAGAAACGTGTCGCTCCGCTCGTTCGATGGTAAATATGTTCTTATCACCGACTCCTTCCATGTAGTAATTACATCATATTTTGCAATATTAAGGTATAAGACTTCGTGTTGCATCGAATTACATGACGCATACGCATATCTTTCATCTGTGACGCACTATTTTTTGGCCACGAATGCGAGTAGTGAGGGAAGTCTAGTCCAAGCCTAGTCTAGTCTAGTCTCTAGTGTAGTCCCCATAAGTAGTGAGGGAAGTCATCTCTGGTCTTGTCTTGTGGTCTCTAGTCTAATCTAGTCTAGCCTTCATAAGTAGTGAGGGAAGTCTAGTCTCTCTTCTAGTCTAGTCTAGCCTAGTCCAGTCTCGTCTAGTCTCCCTAAGTAGTGAGGGAAGTCTAGTCTCTGGTCTAGTATACTCTATAGTCGACTCCCCATAAGTAGTGAGAGAAGTCTGGTCTCTCTTTTAGTCTAGTCTAGCCTAGTCTAGTCTCTAGTCTAGTCTCCATAAGTAGGAAGTCTAGTCTCTGATCTAGTCTAGTCTTTAGTCTAGTCTAGTCTCTAGTCTACTCCCCATAAGTACTGAAGGAAGTCTGGTCTCTAGTCTAGACTAGTCTAGCCAAGTCTAGCCCAGTCTAGTCTCTAGCCAAGTCTCTACAAGTAGTGAAAGAAGTCTAGTCTCTAGTCTAGTCTCCGTAAGTAGTGAGAGAAGTCTAGCCTCTAGTCTAGCCTAGCCTCTAGTTTAGTCTCCGTAAGTAGTTAGGGAAGTCTAGTCTCTAGTCTAGCCTAGTATTTAGTCTAGTATCCGTAAGTAGTGAGAGAAGTCTAGTCTCTAGTCTAGCCTAGCCTCTAGTTTAGTCTCCGTAAGAAGTGAGGGAAGCCTAGTAGATCTCTAGTCTAGCCTAGTCTCTAGTCTAGTATCCGTAAGTAGTGAGGGAAATCTAGTCTCTAGTGTAGCCAAGTCTCCTGTCTAGCCTAGTCTCTAGTCTCCATAAGTAGTGAGGGAAGTCTAGTCTCTAGTGCAGTATAGTCTAGTCTAGCCTAGTCTAGTCCAATCTCTATTCCAGTCTCTATAAGTAGTGAGGGAAGTCTAGCCTCTCCTCTTGCTGTGTGTGAAATAGAGCTATAGTGAACGCGACCGCCACAGTGATGCTTAGTTTTTCTGGCTGCATGCCTGCTAAAACTGGGCTGAAATTAATTCGCCTTTTTTTTTTCGGCGCAAACTTTACGCGCCGACTGTGCGAACGTACGTGTCACAAGTCCAGCCGATCCCACGAGCCAACCGCGTGCCTCCATCCGAAAGCGGCAGAGCTTGAGACCCGCATTCGAGAGAACCCATGGAGCGAACGTGAACGCGGTCCCACGCTTGCTCGTTGCCACGCACGCGCACATATTGGCGGCGCACGAAGTGTGTATACATGGCTCGGGTGAGAGCTAATCGAGAAAGCACGCGCGGGCTCCGTCTGCACGGTGCGCGCGCCTGTGTTCGCGCGGCCACGCACATAAAACAAGTGCGTGTGAGTGTGCTGACAGTACATATGAGCTGTCATAATTCTTCACGTGCACGTTCAGAGGAGCGAGTGCATTCATTTTTTTAAAGGCGCACGCCGGCCGTGAACGTACGTGAGGAGAAATTAACGTTGGAGGAAAGTGGCGTACCTGCCTTGGCCCTTTCCCGGAAAGGGTATATACTGCATCACATGGAATATTTTCGACCATTCATATCGTGCGTTAAATGAATTTTCTATACACCTCTAAGCACTAAAGATATAGCCATAAGCATCAGATCGCCGTTAATAATGAATGATAATACTTTTTTTTTTACAGCCAGTTTCGATTTCGTTTTTAGGAGGATGCTCTGTTGTGACAGTAGGGAAGAGCAGGACATTCCGACGTTTATACAGTTTCCTCCGGTACGCTCGGTCTCCCTCGTATTCTGCAACTCGTTATATGAGGACCGATGTATAGCAGGGTAACGAAAGACCGATCCAACCGGAGCGAGTGTCGAAATGTCACAGTGTCTTTCCTGCTCCCACATGGTTTGTGGTGACGTCACGACGCAGTATCCTGTTGAAAACGAAACTGGCCGTGAGAAAGCTATTAAATATACGGAGCTCTGGAGCACGTGGCTATTTTTTTTCTAGGAGTTAGATCTTTAGGACCTTCATTTAACTCCCAAAAAAGTTAATAGTCGTAAATATCGTGTCAGTACTCATTCAAGGGGGCACTACATGTGTAGACAATGCTTCCACTAATGTGCGAAGCAAATATTATGCCGCTGCATGCAGCCGGAAGGCCTCGATCTCACGTAAAAGGTCGTACTTGCTCTCACCTGGGCCTTTCAAGCCCCCTCGCCCTGTATATGCCACACCTGTGACGTCATAGGCGGGACATAATACGTCGCAATGACGTCACAAACGCGTGGCAGCCCATAGGCGGCCGTCATTGGGCAGCTGTTTAGACTATGAGTCAGTCTCGAGCAAACGTTCGCACCATGCATGCGCATCTCTCCAATCTTGTAGCAAACTGAGAAGCGACACTTGTTAAAGCTGACAACTCTAGCTAACGAGTTCCATCTGTCCTGTCAACGCTCCTTTGTCACTCTCCAAGACTTCATCGGATGCCGCCACTGAAGGGTTACCCTCTAGTGCACAACGGAACGAAGAAAAATGAAAAGCGGAGAAATAGGCAATCAAACTACTAGTAATGGGAACCGCCCCAGCTAAGAGAGACGTTGTGTTCAGGAGGAATGGGGGAAAGTTGCGCTCTTTATGCTTCCTTTATTGGTGGGTCCTTATCAAAAACTTATGCAGGAAGATATTCACTAAAAGGAACTCCTGTGTTTTCTCAGTTCTGAAAAAGAAAGTTGGCATATTGCAGGGCCTCTCCTAACAACACAAAATAAAATCACGCGAGATAATGAACACGCGTATATCGGAGAAAACGAACCAGCAGCCGGTAATAATAACGTCCAGAAAAAAAAAGATGCTAGAGGATCTCATATTCGTATGCGTTTCCGAAACCCCTTAGTACACTCTTTGAGACGCAGCGGTAGCTCAGTGAATACGTCGCTCACTGTTGCACAGCACAGGGCGTCAGGTTCAATCCCGGGTCTCGGCAGCCGCATTCGGCTGAGGGAGGGGCAACGGTGTGTATGCAAAATAAACGCTCATGTACTTCATTAGAGGCATACATTAAATGACAAGAATCCATGAAACAACGTAAGTTTGGGCGTGCTGGTGCTCCATTTCTGCATCTATCGCACAACGCAAGACATGACAGCGAGTGAAAACCGACGAAGAAGAAGAAAACGAAGAAGCGCCTCTGTTTTCACTCTGTCCTTGTGTTGTGCGCTAGATGAAGTAAAAGATAAGAATCCCACTTCGAAATCCAATACTTCAGATGTTAGCCTACCAACTCGACTAGCTTGCCGTTTTAAGAATGCCTTCGTCGCATACAACGTCCTCTCAAAGAGCAGCCCGGGAAAAACTATTCTCCACACTTGTTTATGGTTCTATTTGCTCTCGCTTAGCACGAGAATTGCTCCATTTAGTCATCTATTATTTTAGGTAGGGAAAAAAACGAACTATTTCGAGTGCGACCAAACAACGTCAGCAAAAGACGTCAATAAGCGGACTTGTAGCACTACGGTCTCGCCAGGCTCGCTCACGAGTAGTTCGAGGGCAGCTGTTCATAAGACTCCCGAGTCGGCGAAGACAGGAGGTGACTTAGGAGCAGCTAAAGAAATAAGTGAGCGCGAGTGACCGAACAACTCATCAGTGAAAGACATCCAGAAGACGACTTATAGCGCACCATTACGGCTTTAGGCTAGCCAGTACTTCGCGGGGAGGTGTGGTAATTCCGCTCTTTCTCTGCTTCTATTTGCTCTTACCTGGCCCGGAAATTAGTCATATTAGTCATTCATTGTGCTAGGTAAGGATAGAAAAACGAAAGCAAGCTAGCCCGAGCGAGACCGAGCAGTAAGTCAGGAAAGATGTCACGAAGACGACTTATAGCGCCGGAGTATAGCTGGAATGGCAAGTAGTTCGCGGGGAGCTGTCGGTGCGTTCACGAGTGGGCTATGAAAAGAGATGATTTAGGAGCAGCTAAGAAAATGAGCGAGCCCGAGTGCCCGAGCAACTCATCAGCGAAAGACGTCAAGAAGACGACTTATAGCGCTCCGGCACAAGCCTGCTTCGTACGCGAGTAGTGCTTGGTAGCTGTCGGTATATCCACGAGTCGGCTGTAGGAAAGGAGATGACTTAGGAGCCGCTTGCACGCACACCGAGCACCACCATCACCACCATCGCAAGCATGCGGTAGCGCAAGAGCACGACCACGAATGCCGGTTGAGTTCCCGCACGAATCGGAGAGCGGGCTAATAAATAAAAAGAGCACGCACGCCCTCCGTCTTCATTGGCGTGGCTCTTTAATTAGGCGCGCGCGCGGCTCATGGGGTGCAAAATGTGACCCAGATTTTTTTTTTTTTTTTTGCGAGGCGGCGATTGAAAGAAAGCTGGCAGCAAAGGCGACATCGTAGAGGCGCCAAGCTGATTTTTCGGCGGACCGTTATAGTATAAGTGTGGCGAAGGGCGTCACGAAAGGCAGTAAAAGAAAAGGTGTGTCTGTCCGTGTGTGCGTGTGGGCGGAGAGTGTTTGTGTGTGCGTCTGTTTATCGGCGTGTTTTCGAAGAGGTGTGTCTCAGTGTGTGTTTGTTCAAGATTGGCGCGCGAGTCTGGCTGAGCGTTCGTTCATGCATCACTGCATTCTTGTGCTTGTGTGCGCGTTCGTGCGTGCGTGCGTGCGGCCTTGTCTGGGTGATGCGACGAGACACACATCGTTTTAATCCGTGCATCAAAGGCATCGACGCGCCAATAGAATGCGTGGCGTGTGTGAGAGAGAGAGAGCGTGTGATGTTTGCGCGTTTGCATGCTTGCTTGCTTGCTTGCTTGCTTGTGCCGGTGCGTGCATATAGGTGATCGCAGTGGGTCTTGCTTGCATGAGGAGACCCTGGGGGCGCGCCAATGGCTTTTAATCCGCGTATCAAAGGCGCCAACGCGCCGACAGCGTTCATTGTCGATGCCGCGGAGGCGGATCCGGCCGTTATCGAGGCAAAAATAAAGTAGATAAAGAGAAAGAGGCGAGATCCTCGAACGACGCTTGATGCTCAGTTCTTGGCCCGTCCGTTTTCTCGCATCTTGAGGTCCGCGATCGCCGCTTGTCTTGCTCCCTGGCTCACCGTCCCGGTGACTCTTCCTTCGTGTGCGTTCACTGAGGAGGCGCTCGCGGTAGCTATAATGCAGTTCCTTCTTCTGCTTCTTCTTATTATTATTCTTCTTATTCTTCTTATTCTTCTTCTTCTTCTTCTTCTTCTTCTTCTTCACTAAGCGTGCTTCGACGATTTCGGGGCCTCGTATACGCCGTATACGACTTCCTCCTGCGCATGGGAGGCGACGCCAAGATACGACGGCCCCGTGATGCGGTTCTGGCGGTGTGCCGATGTATCCTATATTCGCGCCTAAAAGGCGGTGCTTTTCGTACTTACACGCGCAGCCTACGTTACACCTACTATACAAGAAGAGGCGGGAAGCGCACGTGCCTCCATTAGTTTTATTTATTTCGGCAATTTAGCCTCGGTCATTAAACGAGTGACGAAGAAAAACCTCGACGCTTTGGAGGAGGTGTGCCTTTCGCACGTCCTTCTATTTTTTTTTTCTTTTTAGCATACTCGCGCACGCTCTCTCTCTACCGATTGGTTGCTTGCAGGAAATGATTCGTTTTTCGAAATTGTTCCGCATTGTTGTTTTGGTCTTGTTTCTGTTGTTGCTGCTTATTTGTTTTCATTGCGCTTTTATATAGGGTTCGTACGCGTTGCGTACATGTATGCCTCTCATTTCTGCAAAGGAAAGTCGTTAACCTTCTTTTAGTCATACAGCGGAGTGTAGTTGTCTATCGGCTTCGAGGCTGACTATAAACGCTTCCCTTTTCTATCTAACGATATTTTTGTCACCGCGCGCAGTTTCGCATCCAAAAGCACAAACGCTGAGAGACGCACTGGCGGTTATTTTTTCTCAGAGGAAAGCAAGAACACGGTATGCGAATTAAGACGGTCTATACGAGACAGCGACTTTGGCAAAGTTTTAACTTCAAGAGCTGTATCATACCGCGTTCTTTCTTCGTTACATTCCTTGACAACGCACAAAACAACGTAACGTACTGACAATGCGACAATGTGACAGTGAAAACACGTGCGAACGTATATGTCTAAAAACGACTAGAAAACGTTTAGGCCACAGGCATATACGTCTAGACAGCATACAGGCGTACCGACGTATATGTCCAGACAACGCATAGATGTACAGAAGTGTAGGTCCAGATAATGTGAACGCACCGACGTGTACGTCTAGTTTCCATGTGTAGACGTCTACACGCGCATATGTGTATACGTCTATACAGCGTGTATATGTCTAGACAACGAGTACGTACGGACGTATATGCCTAGACAACGTATAGATCTACAGAAGTGTATGTCCGCTCAACGTGTATACGTACCAACGTGTACGTCTAGGTTCCGTGTAGGCACACATACGTGTACGTCTATACATCATATATATACGCCTGGACAACGCATACGTACAGACGTAGAGGTATAGAGAACGTATAGACAGGATGAGCGTGTCAAAGTAAGGAAAACACATCATGTACACAGTAGCGAGGCACAACGGTGGGTATAGAGCGTCGCTCGGTGTGCTCGAAGAGGCTCTGGTTACACCCTGGCAAAAGCTCGCGTAAGGCTGACTAAGCCCAATTTTTCTTTTCTCTAATGCCAGCTTCTTTAATACCACGGTCTTAGAGGGCGCGCTTTATGCAGCTGGTAATGTTCTGAATACTATGGTGCATTTTCTTCAACGACGTAAGGCGAATAAGTTTTCTTTTTTTTTTATCAACTTAGTGAAGTGTACGCTATTGAGACAACACATATTTTGTCAGATTATACAGGGCGTTTCATTTTAGCTGCACCAAATTTTAAAAATTGCCTGTGGCAGATAGCACAATTATAATCCTTGATCTAAACTACTCGATTGCTTCCAGAAGAAATCAAGACGCCTAATTGAATAATGAACATAGTTACGCTAATTAACTTCTTATTAATTATTTTACGGCACATCTTTCAACCTGCGAATTATAGCTGCTGTGTTCGCAAGGCGTATCCACTTGGAACGAATTCTCAGGACTAAACCAGTTTCGAGATATTAATTTTCAGTGTCCGACGAAATGCATGGGCGTTCCAGTTGACTTTTTGAGGAAAACGCTGTTTTATGCTTTAAAGCACAAAGTTAACTCGAATGCGAAGCCATTATGACTTCTACACTGCTACTATGCGATCAGCTGTCGGAAATGCAACTGCGTGTTCGCTAACGCACTCTGCTCCATTCATGCTGCGAAGTGTGAAACGGTAGAGGGAAGACGTGTGCAGTAGTTGGCAGCAAAAAGAGTCGCTCGCATATTAAGGAATGGCATGAATATTGGCATTCATACTAGGCATTCAGCCAGGCATACCTGTCCGGTTATCATCAAAGAGCCTCCATATATGTTTTTATTTATTTTTTCTCCCAAAGCACACATCGCAATGAGAGCTGCTATTCAGTTCAACTTCCAGCGAAACGGTGTCGACAATAATGTGCTGTCACTATGATATCTTTGGCATGATTTATTTATTGTACTTTGTACAACACACCGTTCTTAGCACGACAACGAAGTACTGATGTGGCATTTCCAAGGACTTGGCGTGTATTTGGGTTAGGTGAAGGCCGAAGCCCTCTGAATCCCGGGAATAACGTAAGAAGGCGTCACAGCATTCTAAATCATTTGCTTTACCATTTTCTACGAACTAGTTTCGGTTTCGGTACCCTGGAGGGAGGTGTATGCGTCATGATGTTATGATACCTAGCCTATAGTGAGATACAACTTAAAAAAAAAAAAAACACCAGTTGGCAACAAAGGCACACGGACCGCACGGGGTTGTGTTACTCCGCCAGCCAGTCACAGAAGCAAATAAAATCATCGTCACGCGACCTTTGCAAATTGGCGTCGCACTTGATACGACTGTACTTGTCATACTTGTATGTTCTACTATAAGGGACGAGTGAAAATCTATAACGCGCTTATATCTTATTAACTGTCTTACATCTTATTCTGTCTTATATCTTATTAACTGTATTATCTATGTAGTTACCGCCTTATTTATGTAACAGGGAAAGTATGAAGTACGAACTATTTGCAGCCTCGCGGAGGACCAGTGGTGGCGGTTATGAGGCTGTGGGCGGGGCTTCACTGCAGACTTAGGTTGAATCTGACTATAGCTTATTCAGACACGAGGTCAGCAAATTTTGCTCTTCGCAGAGACGTCAAGATAATGTCGATGATCTGCATTTAAACAAAACGTTTAGCATAACCTTCGCACTCGCACTCGCTAAATGTGACTTTTTACGCGCTAGAAGGTAGGTGTTCCTGCAACTCAAAAAATATGGTAGCATTCATTATGTTCATAGGTGGTACACTAGGTGTTTGAACCACCTTGCTTTTGTTCTCGGGCACGTCTTTCAGTAAACATTCAAGCTGTAGTCTGTCTATAAGCCATGCTAAAGCACACTAGAATCGAGCCTCGATATAGCGGACCAGAATTTTATTCGTTATTTCCGGCATTTCTATATAAAAGTACATATACGAATATCGGCCCTGGCGATTGTTGCCACCAACGGCCATTCCCCAGCTACCTCCATTTTGTAGTGATTTGGTTTTGTACTACAAAATGCCGAACAATTCTTCGAGCTGAGCTGTGCTTGCGGTTCATAACAGGCGCAATTAAGCTTCCAGAAGCAGACACTTTTACGCATCATATCCCTCTACTGTAGGGACAGAGCATTTATTACTTACTTGATCCTAAGTTCTGATGCTGTTTCTTTAAGTGAGTTAAGCTGTATTGCCAGCGCAAGATCTTCACGTAACCGTGCTGCTTCCGGTCCTACATTTTCGGTTTTACGTTAGCCGTTGTATGCTCATTTAGGTTAAGCATAAGCAACAACCACTTAAGCCTAATTAGTTATATCTTATAACTCGCTTTATATATTTTATCGAGATTCGACTCTATTGAAAACGTAGACCGCACAATGCGACTTCGGCGCGACGTCTGAGTGTCAATTAGCACGCCGTCAACAATATAGAACGCTGTCACTGAATATTGCGGAATGTAATATATACGGAACGGGAATTGAGAGGAGGTAAGATTGCACAAACTAAAACGGGCGAGTGTGTGTTTGTCAGTCTATCTGTGCGTCTTAGTTTTCGCCCCTTTGACCTGAACAAGCAAAACCAACATGCCCAAATTACCATCCTAAAGTTAAACAAATATACACAAATAGGGCCCTACTCGACACGCCACGAAGACCTGGCACGCGGTTTTGTTAAACATCTAGAGTAAAAGCTCTCATAACGGTGCCTATAGCCATGACGCATTGGTTTTATAGCCAAGGTATCCGCCTTCTAAGTATATACTGCCGCTCTGTGCTTTAATGCTCGCGCCAAAACGTAACGAATGAGGTTAATAAGTTGGGCCACACCTAAAGAACCGCGGCAGATTAACGGTGCTTTCACGAAAGAAACACGTCGCATACACTCCGGAAAATCCGCACTTACTTGAGTATTCATAAAGCGGTAAATAATAACCGGTCTCTCTCGCGCAGTCGTCTGCAAAAGAGGAAAAAAAATCTCGCCGCGGCAGCAGATTGATGCGATACGGTGCGTCGTCTGCAACATTTCGAGCAGACGACTGCAATACACGGAGTGCAGCGGAGCAGAAGGCCACTCCGTCAACGTACGACGCTTCTGCTCCCGCACAGCGCCTGAATAAAAGAGCAGAAACAGAAAAGAAGCAGAAGTGCAGCAGCGAGCGACCATGAGTCTTGTCGTTAATTTGGGAAACATCTGACCTGAAAATAGCGAGATGCCGCCGCCTGCTTATTTTCCGGACACTTTGCAGTGCTTGGCTTTCAGAAAGAAAACGAACAGACGAAAAAGAGAAAGAGTCTCGTGACCCAAAGCACTGCGCGCTTTGCAGCGACCGTGCATGCATGCATGCATGCGTCGGGTGGTCGCGGCGGAATATCCTTTTGCGGGCTGCCGCGAATCACCGAACATGAGAAGGAAAGGGCAACCATAAGAGCCTCAATTGCTCTCGCCCATCAATCTAAAACTGGGCCCGTCCACAAAAACTCTTCGGACTGCTTCTCCTTTTTCTTCCTTTTCCTTCTTATTTTTTTCTGTTTTCTTCTTCTTTCGCCATCGCCGCGGGCGTCCTCGGGTATAGCAGACGACAAGCATGCAGATTGTCGTCTGCAACGACTGCGCGCGGACGGCGGTCTAGGTGCCAGTAGCAGAAGTAGAATGGGCTGGCAGTAACATGCATCATAGAGAAATAAATGGGTGTTAACTTTAGATACGGTTATATTTAGGTCGCATTGCAGCAGCGGACGGAGCCAAGCTCAGAGCCAACGTCCAAGGACAGCAGATACGAAAGAAAAGAAAAAAATAGCTGCAGTGCCGAGGCTGTGCTCGTATATATGCACTGCAGGGGCAGTGCAAGATATATGTAGGGGGGAAAAGATTGACGGCCAGAGAATGACGCGAACACTTATTTAGAAAGAAGTGAGATGTGCAGTCTTTTCAGCCGCTAGAAGACAGGCGACACCGAATTTTCCTCGGTACCGTGGTGAAGGTTCCCTTTACGAAACACTGATAGTTTCACAATGGGCTTGGTTTTGTTACGGCATGGGTTTGGGTAACCAAATCGACCTTGATGCCTGCAGCAAAATTTGCTGCACGCGTCAAGGTCGTCTTGTGCAGTGTAACGTCTCTTTCTTTTTCCTTCCTTTGCTTTCAAACTTTCTTCCTCTTCTTTTTTTTTTTTTTATCTCGCAGTTCGTTTCAACGGTGTGTCATGAGACACAATAAACCATCGAAAAGCCCACACCGCTACTGTTCGTGCTGAAATAGACGACAGGAACGCGCGCAAAAGAACAATCAGCTGTAGCATCCACAACAACGACTCGGGCAATCACTACGTTGAAACGCTTAGATTATCAAAATGTTTGAACGTTGCAGTCCTATTTCTACAGTTTAGCTATCTTGTTCCCTTGCATCACATCTCATACATCATCCCATACCAAAAAAAGGCCTCACAGGTTCCGTAGTATCATGTAGTATGCAGAACATGTTAGGCCTAGGTAAATGAAACCGCGAGAATCAGAGTTTACAATCCGTGGATGTTACAACTATCCGCGATTAAAAGCCTGCGCTTTGCTTCACGCCCGAGTTCCGTTCGCAAGCACAATAACAAACAAACAAAAACCGAAACTAGGCATATCCTAAACAACTTTTGTACACCTAACTGGCTTTCTGCACAGTTTCACCTCGTGTTCGCTCGTTTCACAGGCTTAGGAGCAACAGCAGATTTCCCGTTTCGTACTGAGCCGAGCATACGCCCCCAGCGACATCTGTGGCAGATTACCGAATCTTTGGCGCGGATCGTTCAACGGTTCGCTGATTTTTCGCGAAAGCGGCTTATAGGACTCCTCGACTAAAACGCTTTCGCACAAGTAGGCGCATATAAGCGTGGCGCGCGTGCTCTTTCTAATAAAGTGAACTTGACCGCTTTGCAAATAGAAGGAAGGGGAGGACGCTGTCAGTTGCTTTCCTTGAGTCCATGGTGTTTATACTGCGCAGATGCTTGTTTTCGTTTTTCTGTTTTTCGCCGACCAATGCAGGTGGCCGTTGCTGCTTGAGCAGCGAAACGCAACCGAAAAAGGGAGGGGTTTTCGGAGGTTGGGTAGGGGGAACCACCACGTTTTTGTTATGCTGTCCTTCTCCCCTATACACCTCTCTCTCTCTCTCTCTTTCATTTTTCCAGAGCAATACCCCCTCCTTCTTCATTCCTTTCTTTTCTTCCTTCTCTCTGGGCTTTGTTTCGGTGCATTCTCTCTCTCTCTCTCTCTCTATCTCACCTTCGACGATTGTGGGCAACAAAAAAACATTCGCGTCCAATGGCCTAATGTTCTCCCGTATCTCTCTCTTCAACGAGGAAGCGCCAGCCAAAATCTCTCGTGGTGTGCTGCGCTTCTGTCTTTTGGTTCGCCATGTTGCGGACTTCTGTTTCAACACTTCTGCTTCGTTGTTTCGTCGTCTGCTCAACCACACCCTCCTCTCCTTCACTCTTTCCCCATCTTTCTTGTGTCTTTTTGCTCGCTTTCTTTACTTGTGTTTCTTAGCTGCTCGTGTTTTCTCTCTCTCTCACACACACACACGAGCACACGCGGCATCGCCTCGTGCGCATGTGTTTTGGTTCGCCACGTTGAGCGCTTCTGTTTTGCGGGCCTTTCTTGCCTGTCGCCAGCGCGACCACCCGCCGTTCCCTCGCTCTTTCAGCACATTTTCGTCTGCTATTTCGTCCGCGTGTTCGTCTGCTTCTGTGCATTTTCGCCCTCCCTGCCCTCTCTGCCGGCCTCTCTCTGCCTCCTCCGTGACATGGCCTCCTCGAAAGCACGTTTGTGCACGCATTCGCCACACCGCCGAACCTACTCGAAGTCATGCGCCCTCTCTCTCTCTCTCAGGCGTTGTTTTTGTACGTCGTCTGCTTGAATTTTGTCTGTTCGCCCCAACTTTGGGCCAGCGGGGATCGAGGGAGGGTGTACATTTTCGGTTTGTTTCGTTTTCCATTTCCATTACACGCGCCATTTTTGCTTCTCTCCTCACCTGCCGACGTTCATAAGAACGCGTGCAGATCAGCGGGAGCTTTTTAGTTCGAGTTTGACCTTGCCGTTGGAGCGTTGCTTGTCGCGAATGAAAGTTCTTGGCGATAACTTCGACTCACTTTCACGGAATTTGGGACTCGTGTCGAACTTCTGACGAAGGCGTCCTACCTGCAAGCACAGCCTCCTCCTTAAACGATTGTCGCCTGCACACGAAACTTGAGATCGTCTGGTTCCGTCTGGACTTGTGGAAGCAGAAGTTCCTGAAGTCTGCTGCTCCGAGTGTCATCATCGTCTGCACAGATTCTCTTCGCCGTGAGGTTGTGAGATCACTGCGTCGTGTGAACACTATTCTCGACAATTCTGCGAGCATTTGAAGCACATAACGTGACGTGAAGTTGACGCGGAAGACTTCTTTTATCGACGTCGTCTGCTTTCGACAGATCGACCAAGGTGATCGGATTTATACGCGTCGTCTGCAAGACGGTTCAGCGTCCTCTTCCCAGAATCCGCAAACCCCAGGCGGCATCGACATTGGAACTAGCGCGCGAAAGTGGACGTGTTTTTGTGTTTGCCTTGAATTCTACGCCTTCGCTGGCTACCTTGGAGTTATCGCAACTGCGCTTGGAGACTCTGCATTGAAAGATTCGCAGCAGACTCGGACACAACATGACCAGGTCTGTACGTTTTTGTTGTTTTGCAAACGTCATTTGTGAGTCCGCCAAAATTCGTGCCTCTTAACAAGGGCATGATAAAGGCCGTTGATTATTAGATGGTGGAGGGAGGGCCGTGTAATAACTTAGCATCTGAGACGTGAATGTGTATTGCAGAGGAAGTCATGCTGTCGGCATTCTATATTAAAAAGAAGTTAATCTTTAATGCCAAACACAGTATTACTGATAACCTGTCCTACTACTACTACCGCGAAACCTCCCACGTCGAAAGTACAGTCATGGCATAGCCAAGCAAGAAGCCTAAATTCTTGTTAGTAGGGATCCTCAAATGTATCTAGTTTGGCCTAAACACCTATACCTAAACACGACAACTAGCTCTGGTTCATACCTTATCAGCCCGACTAATCACTCCGCAAGAAAAAACCTGCTACGTCTAGGCTGAACTTTGACAAAGGCCGTGACGTCTTACCTGCAGAAAATAAACCACCTAATTATACACCAAATGTTTCGTAAATTTGCAACAACGGCAAGCCATCTCTACAGCCTAAAATGAATTTGCACAATTGGGGCTTATCTTGTCCCACAACGATAATCATCATATAATCTTGTCCACATGTATTTTCTTCAACGCTGCGCATTTGATACTTTCGGGTCACGACCGGCATGTGTGTATCTGCGTGACGCAGCGTTCTTGACACGAAAGGAAGATAGCGCAATGTTTTAAAGGAAGGAGACGCAAGCAAAACGGACGAAGGCTATTGTTTGGGGACAGGGTACGCCGCAAGGGGTGTCATTTCTTTTTTAGAGTGTATGTAAAAGCAGTATATATATATATATATATATATATATATATATATATATATATATATATATATATATATATATATATATAACGCTCAAAAATATGGGGTTTTACGTGCCAAAACCAAGATCTGATTATGAGGCACGCCGTAGTGGGGGACTTCGGAAATATGGACCACCTGGCGTTCTTTAACGTGCACCTAAATCTAAGTACAGCGGGTGTTTTCGCATTTCGTATATATACAACGCTCGTCATTGTCATGGTGATTTCCCTGGGCTGTACGGTGCATTTTATTAATGCTACCACCGTAAGTCAGACACTACGCTCAAGAGAAGAACATACTTTCGCACAGCATATATGTAAAGGTTTTGTATTTTAACAGACGCGCTTAACGACAGTTGGTTCCGGAAGACTGACAATTCAAAAATAAGAGCATGACACGAAGCGATATTTAGCATTCTTATTGCGTTCAATTTAGCCCTTACATTATTGAACGTAATGGTACAGAAAAATCACGACAGTATCATTCTAAATTAGGGTTATTGTCGTGTACTACCACCTGTCCATTGCGTCAGTAAGCGTCAGTCGTACCAAACATGCTTCTGAGATTACGAGAGCTGGTCCAGAATTGCTGTAGTAAGTGCCATTGCACTTATTCATTCGAAATATTTTATCATTTCTATTTATGGCCTGTGTTGCGTCATTCCGAAACTATGCGTTCTACTGGCTCAAACACGCAGTTGAAATATAGTTGTTCTATATTGAAAGACCGAAAGGGTGGTCGGAATAACCAAAAAGAAAACGCCGCCTTAGTACTACACTATTCATGAGCCAACGACTATAGTTGGCTTGTCATCGCCTCGTTCGCTGCGCTGGCTGAAAGTGACCATAGCGTCATACAAAAGACCAAATAAGCGCAATGCAACAAAGCAGCAACCAACGCGTCCATCAATCACGCACGTCACTAAACAGCGGAGAGATTACGAACAGCCGTAATGCCTATAGCAGTCACCAAGTGACTGACTGACCGGCCGTTACAGGGCGCGCTAAACTGTCCTAACCTCGCGCTCGCTTGCACAAACTCACGAGTGGGCCGGTAAGCACAGTCTTCAAAGATGGCAGGCGCACCTTTTGTAAAACGGCATGCTTTTGGCACGCGGCGTCAAAGGGGTGAGCGCTTGTGTGGTCCGCTTGCTAACAACGCCGCAATGTCTCCGCTACCTCCCTGATAGTCTACATTGCCCACGTTCGCGTCTGTGTGCATGTCGACATCGTGCGCGTCAAGCCCTGTCATTAGCGGCGCCATTTTCGACCGCAAACTAGTGCCATCTGCGAGCACAAATGGGCGGCTTCGCGGCGAACGGAAATCGCGATGTGGTGGGCCCGGAGGCGCGCGACCCGACCAACCGCGAGGGCCTCAGGCGAGGGCAAGCGTGGACGTTTAGGCCAGACGGGCAAAAGTACGCGAAGCAGACGACAGAAGCAGCGCAGCAGAAGGCAAAAGTAAAGAAGCAGACGACATAAACAGCGCCGCAGAAGGCAAACGTATAAAAGAAGCAGACGACAGGAAACACCGCGGCAGAAGGCAAGAGTAAACAAGCAGACGATACGTCCGGAGAGAAAGAGCACGCGCGTTTTGTATGCGCGTCGTCTGCGGGCGTGCGTATAAAGACGTGCAGACGACCAGGAAACGGAACAACGCAACAGGGGAGGGCTTGAGAAGCGAAGACGAAACGGACACACGAAGTGGCCGTTAGTTTCTCTATCGACGCTCAGTCGTGAGGCCGTTTGTTTGTTCTCTTCGTAGCTCTTATTCTGTGCTACAGATTGATAAGTATAACGGTCCTGATCCGCGGCCCCGCGGGAGTCGCACGAGAAGCCACGAGAAAAAGGCGATAAAGAAAACAGACGCCACCCCGCTGAGACCTTGAAATGTGATGAGGGGGTTCCTAAGCGATTGTAATGAGACGCCCAGGCTGACATCCTGCTGGTGGCATTTTTTTTTTCTCTCCAGAGACAAAACTCAGTGATCCTTAGGAAGGCAGAATGAAAGGGTGGTAAGGAGGGGGTAGGTTCAAGCATGAATCCGGACCACGAAACCGTACTAGATGATACAGCGGGCTTCTGCCATACAGCGGGCTTCTGCCATACAGCAGGCTTCTGCTCTTCCGTAAGCAAGATCATTAAACTTCGGCTTTGTCGAGGAGGGGTCACCTACGTGCAGGTCAGGTTTCCGTATTGCATGTGCTTAAGCGAGGGTAGACGGTTGAGCCTGCAAAATGATGTGGCCCGTCAAGAACATTTCTCTTTTTTTTTTTCAGATTTGGGTGGGAAGTGTCGCAGATGTAGACCAGGTCTACTCGCAAAGTGATTATGTGATACGAAGATGTATGAATTTCGGATGTGTTTTAAGCATTAGCAGCGAACTAGAAAGTGCGGATTCAAGTTCTCTGCAGTAAAATATGTTCAACACACCGTGCTCTGTATTATAAGCAATGCTGTCAAACGAGCTCGTCGTTAGACGGGCACCAGTTTCTGTGGTGTCCGCGTCTTGCCTTTGTGTTCCAATTAACTTTGCGCTTGATACACGAATCAAGAATCCTGCATCGAAAATTCTGAAATATTCTGTGTTCCAGTATACTATAGAGACCCTCACAGGGGACTCTGATCATGAGAAAGAAACTTATAGAAGAATAAAATTGGGCTGGAGCGCATATGGCAGGCATGGCCAAATCCTGACAGGGAGCTTACCACTGTCGTTGAAAAGAAAAGTGTACAATCATTGCATTCTACCGGTGCTAACATCATCATCATCATCATCAGCCTATATTTTATGTCCACTGCAGGACGAAGGCCTCTCCCTGCGATCTCCAATTACCCCTGTCTTGCACTAGCGTATTCCAACTTGCGCCTGCAAACTTGGAAGTTAACAAAGAAGCTCGAGAGCAAGTTGGATACCGCACAAAGAGCGATTGAACGAAAAATGTTAGGCCTAACGTTAAGAGGCAGGAAGAGAGCGGTGTGGATCAGAGAGCAAACGGGGATAGCCGATATTCTAGTTAACATTAGGAGGAAAAAATGGAGCTGGGCAGGCCATGTAATGCGTAGGATGGATAACCGGTGGACCATTAGAGTTACAGAATGGATACCAAGAGAAGGGAAACGCAGTCGAGGACGGCAGAAAACTAGGTGGGGTGATGAAATTAGGAGATTTGCAGGGTGCAAGTTGGAATCAGCTAGTGCAAGACAGGGATAATTGGAGATCGCAGGGAGAGGTCTTCGTCCTGCAGTGGACATAAATATAGGCTGATGGTGACGATGATTATGATCATGATGATAGAGACCGGGAAATAACGCCGGCCTACTACTCCCAGAAAAAAGAAAGGTAATTGTATCAGCTCCAACCATAACAGCGCTTTTCTTTCACGAATTTAGCCGCTGTATATGAATTCTGATCCCGTACCTGGATATGTAGTTAAATATGCTTAATAAGCAAGCTGCGATGTGTATGCAGGAGAAGTTCAGCGGATATCTATTCATAATTTAAAGGTAATGATTAGAAATAACTAAATGGAGCATACAAAATGAACGGGCAGACGAAAAAATATATATATATTGCTGGCGGGGACGCTTTTGAACGTCTGCAGCAGTTGCCAAATGCCACAGCGGTCAGTGCAGACGACCTGGAAAAAACGCAAACGACAGTGCAGTTAAGCGGCACGCCGTCGGGCATATGCCGTTCACTATACTACGCGGGCGTACACGCCTATTTTATGGGAAGTGAGGCATGATTCATTCCAGCGAACACGCCTTTCAGCATAGAGAGATTAAAAATATATGTGTGTGTATGTACGCGCGAGTGTGCATGTCTTTTTTCTATCGAGGAAAGTCCCCGAACGGTCCCCCCCCCCCTCCCTTCCCCATTTCCCCCCGTCTCATCGCGCGCAATGGCGCTTCATTACTCAACTTGTCATATAGTTTAGTTCCGCGCCAAGCCCTCCGCTATACGCCGTCGTCTGCTGCACCGACGTCGTCTGCTACGCGAAGGCGGTCTTGAAAGACACAAATCGTCTGCTACTACTACCATATGCGACCAGGAACGCAGAAGCAGTAGCAGACGATGGGCCCACACACACGTACAGACGCACACACACCGGACTGTGCAGCAGCGTGTACTCGCCGCAAGCTAGCAAGCTATGGCATGATCGATTCACAAGAAGGCTGCTTGCTGCTGGCCCGCTGGCCGGACCAAGTCAGCCGGTGGGTCGCGCGTACTATACAGTTGTGCACGTCTCTCCGCGATCCATATCAAGTGGTCTCCCTCCGGGGGCGAGGCCTCTCCGCATCGTACGGTAGTCGTCCGAGGCCGTCCGTAATAGCGCGCACCACACGGCGTCCATATTCCATTAGGTGCGCACATGTATACAGAACGGGCCAGGGCGCATGGCGGCGCTGTGGGTCACGATATCCGCCTGTGCTTCTTCCTGCATTCAAGTGCAAGGCCACGAGAGAGCGCGCTGCGCGCTTCTTTTCTGTTTCGTCTGCTAGCTTCCAGACGAGCCGTCGTCGTCGTCTGCTGGCTTCTTTTCTGTTTCGTCTGCGAGCTTCCCCGTCGTCTGCTTGGTTCAGCTTCCTTCCGTTAGGGTGCCCGCGATTGAGTCGCAGATGAAAATGCATCGTTAGCGAGAGGTGCGCAGGCGCGGTGCGGTCCGGGGGCCATGAATATAGAAATGAGGAAGATCCGCGTCTGCGGCAGGTGATTGGTCTTGGCCTTCGTCGTTTTGAAGCTGCCGTCGAATTGTTCTCGATACGAACGACTCTGGCACGGGACCGTGGAACCGATAGGAATCGAGACAATGGGAAATGGCACCC
Organism: Dermacentor silvarum; assembly: GCF_013339745.2. NCBI lineage: Eukaryota > Metazoa > Arthropoda > Arachnida > Ixodida > Ixodidae > Dermacentor > Dermacentor silvarum. The sequence goes on from NC_051158.1 coordinate 31,099,039, forward strand.
ACGATCTGCAGCCACTGCCTCGAAGGTACGATGGCAACTGCGGTGCGATTGTTTCTACCATAAGGAGGAAGGACCAATCAGATTGAGAGAAGAGACGGAAGGCCCCGCCTAACAGGGAAAAAGGAAGACATGTACGAAAAGGAGCTTTAGTGAAAAGTACGTGAACGTCTTCTCAAGCGCCTGCCCAGACATTCAAGCTATGTAGTACGCTGCTCGATTCGGCCACATCATGCATTATTCGGTCGTAGTCTCGGAGACATTCGAGCTACGTGTCGTGTTCAGTTCCTGCTAGAACTGGACATCAGACCTACGTGCCATACCCTGTCGTGGCCTAGGAAGTATTCTGGGGCGTATTCTGATACGTACTGTCATCGACCTTGCGTTGTTCCAGACGAACACCAGTGTATCAGCTCAGAAACAATCCCACATGGGGCTTTTTTTGGTATAGAAGCCCTGGCAGCCGTATACGTTTCTGCTCCCTGGTAATAAAACAAATCACGGGGTTTAACCTCGCGAAACTGCACAGTTGTTTATGAAGGTGAGCTTCGGGTTCCTTTCGATAGTTTGAAGTTCTTTACCGCGCACCCAAAGCACGGAACACGAGCATTTGCTGTTTCTCCCCACTTTGCTCCAATCGGAATGAGGCCGCCACGGCTGGGCACAGAAGCTGCGACCTTATGTTCGACCGCACAACGCCGTAGGTAATGAACCACTGCAGCGGGTTACTCCCTGGTTATGTTAGGTTAGGTTAGGTTAGGTTAGATTAGGTTAGGTTAGGTTAGGTTAGGTTAGGTTAGGTTAGGTTAGGTTAGCATGCGTGACGCTGGAGCCGACGTTTCGAGAAGAGAACTTGCCCACGTCAGGGCCTTCGTCAGACATGACGAAGACGAGTGCCGTCCCCTTGGCGAAACGCTGGCTCCAACCTTGTTGTTGGCCGCTGTTTGATCTACCTTCCTGTGAATCTATGTCACGCTCGTATTACTCCCATGATAAGATGGCTCACAAGGTGCAACTTACAAAAGAAGCACCACAGAATTGTGTCACGCGTTGAGGAGAAACTCAACCGGGAACCGCGTAGTATTAGATGGGGCGATGCGATTGTAGGAAGATGGCGGTTATACAGGGTGCACTCGATATAGCGTTCGACAAGGGCAATCGGAGATTAGTGGGAGTAATTATTTCTTGTTGCGGTGCATCCGAATCTGGCCCGATGATGACGGCGATCGAAAGATCTTTATCGCCCGAGCCGCGCCAAGTTGACTGATCCGAGTGATAACTGTACTGAATTGCACAGTGACGTAACCTGCTACCATTTAGGCATTGCTCGTACCGAATGTCGAAACTAGGCGGTCGTATTAACAACGAGCAGGGAACAGGGCCTTTCGCACGCAGAGGTATACACGGCGTACGAGATAGACCGACATGTTGGGGCTGCCTTTTTATGTCTTATTGTGTGTGGATGTTTGTGTATGAGGGGGGGGGGGGGGGTGCGTGTGTTTTCTTGTTTCACTATCGTACGAATTGAATACGCACGCTCTACAGGAAACAATGTTTCGCCCAATTATTCAGGAAAAGAAAAGAAAAGCCGAAGTGCCCCCAACCTGCCGCGATACAAAACAGTATCGTTACAATTTTACCACCACCGATCACACTTCCCCCTGTAGTTGAACATTCGCAGTCGACAACCACTTTCAACGAGGTGTTGGTGTCTAACCAATAAATAATTAGCGTGTAAACTGTACTGATGTCCACGGGAACGTTCGAAGACACGAGCCTGAAGTCTAAGTCTGACTCTATTCCAAGAGACATGCATTTGCATGGCTGAGGAGAACGTAAGGCAAATACGTGCACTGCCCGTTATTACCGCGGTACTGTGACGATCTCAGCGCCCGCGTTGCCTTTAGCAGTACTTGCGGGAAACTCTGCGTTAGGAATCACGGTGCAAAAAGAACCCGAGAAAGCGCATACAGGGCGGCGAACGTTTAATAGAAGCGCTCAAAATCCGGTATGCCTGGCCCGCTATAGCCATTAACGGAATCATTCTTCATTTCGGAGCCTTTTCGGCGTCGGCTATTTCACACGCAATACGAAGCGACGTTGAACAGCCTCGACTTAGAAACGAAGGAAAAGGACACGAGAGAATGTTAATTAGAAGACAAGCGCTTGTAACTGTCTCAAAACCAAAAGCGTAACATTCGTAAACGCGAGAAAGAAAGTCAAGAAAGCTTCAAACACACAGGAGGTACCCAATGCACGCAGTAAGCGGTTGTCTTGGCGCCCTCTTTCGTTGGAAAAAAGAACGAAAAAACAACAACAAAAGACCGCGCCAACACGTACGTGACATTTCCCACGTTTCCATTTGGCGGCTGGCGTTTGTCCGGTTATTTCGCATCCACGGCGTGCGTACGAAATCAGCCCGCGTCGAAGATGATGAGTCGTGTACTACGTACTATCGCGCGGCACGCAATTCTGCCGATTATTACGTGGTCGGGGAAAAATCCTTCTTTTTTTTTTTTTTGCACATCGGCACTGTTGGCAGTGGCCGGCATGCACGTTCCTCAGTTAACGGATTGCACGCGCGCTCCCGCAGGCTATATCCAGCACTAGAATCTGAAGTGTTCTTTTTTTTTTTTTTTTCTCTTCTTGGAGTTGTTTTGTATTTCTCCCTGCAGTACGACAACACGCAGCCTATCTAAATGCCACCCGACGCAGGGAAGAAAGATGGCCGACTGCCTCGCGCTTAATGATTGTATCCCTCTCCACACCTCCTCTCCCAACGACCTTCGCTTTCAACTTATCCCTACTCTGCCATTGCTGGAGTGCGCCGAAGGCGGTTGCGAATTCCGGCGTGGCAGTGCTTCTAGTCGCGATGGGGTTCCCGCGAAGTGGAACGCTTTGTCTTGTTTCTCGATACGCTGGGCGCTGGTTCTTATAATCACGCGTGCCGTTCGTCTGTTTGCATACACAGGATATATATGACACAGATATCGGAGACGCGCGCCATTGGAGATTTATCTCGCCTAACCGATGGGAGCCTTCGGCACACGATATCGCGCGTAGACCCGAGTATGGAGTGATGTGGGATATGCGTCTCATGATCGCCGAAGCTGTAGCGCCTGTGCCACTGGTATATTTGTCTTGAAATATGGATTTTCTTTGTCGTGTATGGAAGCTGAATGTCATACTGGGTGAATTGTTTTTCTTTTTTTTTTTTTTAGTTGTGCAAAAGATCGAGGAGGTCGTTTCGGGGCTCTCGGTTTCTGGAGGTAGCTGTCGTCTATCACAATAAATTTATGCTGATATTTGTTCAAAGTAGTGAATCTTCTTCGTCGCCGAGAACTTTTACACTTCTTCAGTTAAGTGAGTTGAGATCTCTGCCTCTGCCGATTTCTACCTGCTAGATAGAGATCGTGAAGGCCATTCCAGTGCTTTTTTTTTCATGTTATCATTTAGGTCGTCATATAACTGGCCCTTGTGCACTTATCTCTTATGCACGTGTTTTGATTTTCCATTCCTTATGTGATCCATATCGTGTGCTTTCGGCCTTTACCGTTTCCATGCTCCTGCAGCCATAGCGGCCGTATGTGCTGAAATACGTGAAAAAAATAATATGAAATGATTCCTCGATCTACTTTCGCGTCCACTGAGCAGCCGCAGTCACAGCTTGCAGTATCCTCCATGGGTTTCCTGATCGCATAACTAGGCCACTTTTTTGTATGCGCCTGTTTTACACAAGCCGTTCATTTTCTGTGTGTGTCGCATGATCAGCAAATGCTGTCCGAAAAAATTCACCGACGATTCCGATATACTCCCTAATGCGAAATTTGAGCGCGGCTCTTTACGTGTTTTCATTTCGCGATATGTTGGCTGGCGCGGACAATCTGTCTCGTGCGGCACGTTGCAAACGGAGCGAAGTGTGGCTCGACTTCCTCGCTAATCGGGAGATCGCGAGAGCCAGCGCGTGGGTGACGCGTGGGCGCGATTCACGGCAGCCGCCGCAAACAGACCTCCACTCATGCAGCACTTTGGTTCCATATATGGTATCGGTGGCGTCATCGGTGAACAGACGACGCGCGCTACTCTGGCGCCATCCCGTAGCCATCATCGCCGCAGAGCCCGTCTTGCGCAGCACTACGCGTTTCTTCTCACGCTTTCGCCATACCCTCCTCCTCCGCTTTCCGCCTCATGGTTCCGCTGCACCCTCATCTCCGCTTTCCTCCTCGCGTCTTTCATCCCCCGCTGTGGTCCGCGTTCGCTTTCATCTTTCGCTGTGCTCGTTCGCTCGGTTACGACGCCGACGCTCGCCGAAGGAACGGTCGCCTAAGAGCTGAGCTCTAAAAGACACAGCCTCAACTACACCGAGAAAGTGACTGCGCTGCGCATATCCATAGAGCAATGTGCCCCTATCACATGGTCCCTATAGTCCTATACAACCGAACGAGTGTTTACAAAAGCGATGCTCAACGTTGCTCTTCACTTGAACGCCACTGAGTATTGCCCAGGAATAACACGGGGAATGCGGGAGATGGAAATTCAAGACGATGAGCGACACGAGAACAAGGTGAAAGCCGGAGACTTAGACTGAGTACTGTTGTCACTTTGCGATCCCTGCGGGCGGGCAGATTCGTCCTAAGCTTTTTTTTTTTTTCCGAAGCTTCGAGCGTAATTTTATGCAAGGACCCGTGACGTTACAAGCAGCGGTGATAGTACAATGAACCTTGGTGTTACTTGGAATATCACGATGCCTAGATCACGACTGCTTACAGACAAACAAAGAACTTTATTGAAGGTCCTGAGAAGCTCCGTTGCCCCCTCTCAGGGAGGCGACGAAGGCGCGGGCCGCACCCACGTCGGCAACGCAATAAAACTGCCTTACTGTTCCGGGTTCACTGATATACTTCGCGGAGATGGAACTTGGCGGTGAATCTCATCTGGTGCAGCAAATGGCTGCGCGTTGAGTGTGTTCTATACGTGTCCATACAATTTTAATCACACCTCTCATGTATAGTATAGGCGTTGGGTAATATGGCATTATAGAAAGTTATTCGAACCTTATATCCATCATATTATAAACTCAGGTCACGTGCCCACGAGTGCTTTTCGGAGATGTAGTTTGGCGATATGGGCGTACACGATAATCGTGTTTTTCGTCTCAAAAGAGAAACCCCCTCTCGCTAGTTGTCTTTCCACTTGCTTGCATTCGGATTTAGTACTCCTGCATATACCTGTTAGGAATCAGGGGCCAGTTCGCTTTGCCATTGGCAGGCCGCCTTCGATAATGATATGTCTGGCATCTGGATTGGCTAAAATTCTTTCTTACGAAAAATTCTAGCGTAAGAAGTTTTTTGTGAATTCGGACCGAGCCCCTCATATGGAGCAGTTGTCCTTGTGCGCGCCGGGCAGAATCACTCTGTTCGTTTGTGTGCACTTGGTGCCACATAGCCATTACAAAACACTTCGACGAATTATCTCACTTCATCAGCTGTCCGCGCGCAGTCATAGTTTGCGTTCACATGAAATTTGGTGGAGCCGTTTCATCTACCTATAGCCTTTAGTTTTATAATACTTCCTTTGTGCCTATTTCGTGCTCACAGGTGTGTATTTCTTTGGGTGCGTTCAAGTGCGTGAGTGCGTGTTTCTGCATGTGTTTAGGTGTGTGTTTATGCGTATGGGTGTTTGTATGCGCGCGCGCGTTGTGTGCGCAGAAAGGGATATTTACACCTCATTATGCGGCTTCGATCGGTGGCTCAGTAATGGAGCTCAAGTTAATCATGAATGGCTAAAGTTAATCATGAATCACTCACTACGGCGTGCCTCATAGTTAAACTGTGGTTTTGTCGCGTGAAATGCCAAAATTTAACATTAACGTTTTTAAACTCGTAAATGTGTGTTGTATTCTGTGGAATGGAAAGTCTCGTTGCTGAAGAGCTCTTTACATCGAAATAGTAGCTGAGAACGGAACACACCAAATGACAGGTATGGACAGAAATAAATAGACGTTGCGAATTCGTTGCACAGTTGTTCAGTAGAAAAGAAACCATGATTGCCTACCGAGAAGCGTGACAAAATGTTGCTGACTTATACATGCCATGCGGAGTGAAGAGCCAGAAGGCGCATGTCCGGCCAGATGCATGAGTAGCCTTGCAAAATTAGATGCACGACATTCAATTGCATCTCAAGAGAAAGTCTACTGAAGCCAACGAGAACTCATCGGAAATACTGCAGCATTCCTTGAACGGCTTTTGTGTAAATGATACGGCCCCTATAATCACGGCGGAAATGCCGCAGATTTCGCAGCACATTCGCGCTTATAGATTGATTCCAGATGGTCAAAGCCAGATCTAGGATCCCCGGCGTCTCTCCTCGCAACCCAAAAAGAGCAGCGCCGCTTTCGGACGCAAAGGCCGATCAGCTGTTATTACACTCCTCGGTTCTTACCCCGATCAACAACCATTCCCTGCAACCGGAGCTGCCGTATACATGCAGCAACAGCAGCGCCCCGCGGGAGCAGTCGGCGCTTGGACCTGGCGCTTATACTAAGTGGGCTTCGACATGCGCCACGCGTGTTTAATCACTTTGCTCGTTTGTCCATACTGGTCGTAACACGGTTATTAAAGACGGCTCTCAACGGTGGAGCCGCTTCACCCCAATCACTGCCTCGCGTGTTCGGCAGACGTTGCTCGGAGGAGGTCGCATTAGGTGCGGTGTGTCCCGGGTGATTGAGCACTACTCTGGCGACGTTACCTTTACGTTTCCCCCCCCCCCCCCTTGTTTTGTTTTTCGCGCCAGAGAAAGAAGGGGGAAAAAAAAAAGAATCACCCGATTCGTTCACTTTCGGCACGGGTTCGTTCACCCACCGGCCGCCGCTTGAACCGTGTCTTTGTAACAGTGCAGGGAGTGCATGCAGTTGTCGGGATGTTCGCGATGTGGAGCGTATTCAAATGTGTGTGTGTGTGTGTGTGTGTGCCCGATTCCAGCCGTATAGTTCTCGTTTCTGCGTACATGCGCACACGCGGCGTGTGGCACAGTTATCGGGCTGCCGCATTTGGGGACTCGTCTTTCCTGAACCGTGGATTCGCGAGTGGGCTTGTGTGTTGCGCGCAGATAGAATAATTCCGCGTGTATGTAATTGGCGTTAATGGCGCCCGTTCGGCGCCATTGGGCTCGCCCGCTTCTCGTGGGTCTGACACTTTCCTCTGACCTTCTCCCGAACTTTTGGGCCGTCGCAGCGGGGGCCGTTTGCCGTCGAGGAGATGGATGGAGCCGCTTCCAATAATCAAGCGCACGTACACACGCACACAAACAAGCGCACACACACACACACACACACACACACACACACACACACACACACACACACACACACACACACACACACACACAAACGCACACACAGAGAGACATAAAATCAAGTTCGTAAACACAAACACAAGATTATAAACACATGAGTACACAAATACACGAGCACATATAGTAGGCTCACCCTCACGCGCATGCGCGAACACGTAAATACGCATACACATTCAAGCCACGGTGACACGAACACGCACACAGCCACGCGCTAACACACAGAAGCACACAAGTATACGAGCGCACATACACACACGCGCGAGTACACAAACACACGGGCACATATAGACACACGTTCACCCACATGCACAATCACGCAAACATGTGAGTACACAAGCGCACAAGTGCACGTACACACACAATCCACGGTGATAAAAGCAGATAATAAGCACACGCACGCACACACATAAGTACACAAACACACCAATGCACACTTTACACGATCTTGGGACGCGATTTTTCGTGGCGTGCTCACCCAAAAAACGGCCGCTGGAAAAGAGGTCTGTGTTTGAGTTTCCGCGTAGCAGAATTACGTTTTCTCGTATATTCTAATTACGCTCCGGTGCTATATGTCTGCATGCAGGTTGTGTGTCTAAATCTTACTTTACGAATTTTCTGACGCATTTTACTTTGAGAAATCCAATTACTTCAATAACGCTCTTGCATGCGCTACAGGTGGAGGGCCCGCAAGATTGTGGATGTATGCTGTGCTAACGGTACCGCTACCTAGCGGTAGCGGCCACTCAGACAGACCTCGAACGGTAGCTGGAAAAAGGCTTTGTCTTTCAGTTACCGCGTAGCAGATTTATGCTTTCTCGCCTATTCGAATAACAGTCAGAAGTCATCATGTCTGCAGCTTGCGTGAAAGTCGTACTTTACGCATTTGCTGACGCAGTTTACTTTTAAGCATTGATTTAGTTCAATGAGGCACTTGCGCTTCGCGGACGGCCTAGAAGAATGAAGACTTTTTTTTTTCGGCAAGCTTTCATCTTCAATTAATTAAGCTTTTCCTGCGTCTGAACCACTCTTATTCGGTCGAGGTGATCTATAGGAATTTCACCTTTAGCGAGTCTTGAGAGGAAGTTTTAGACCTCAGGGACGAATTCTAATTAAAAAAAGGAGACATTAGGCAGCACCTGAAGCGATTGGACGGAATCCGCCTCGTGGAACGGAATCTGGGAGACGAAGGTGAAGGGACCACACTTGGGCAATCGGTGACGCCACGCGCCCAAGTTGCACTCCATATACCTGCGCATGAGGAAAGGCTAATTGAATTCTAAAGACAGCTTAATGATCACGTTTCCTCTGTCACCACACTTGACGCACCAACCCCCTTGATTTGGGACTTCTGCTGTCAAATCGGCGCGGGTAACGCCGCATTCCGTAAAAGGTGAATCATCAATCATGGGCCGACATTTGCGGATAACACCGATGAGCTGGCTCCTGCCAAGGACTTTCGAAAGGGCCTTAACGTCCAGCTCTATTGTGGCCGTATTTCCCGAATGAGTCGTTTCGTTTTTTTTTTTTTCTTTTTAATCAGCGAGAGCCAGGTATCCGTCAAAGGCGACGTCTTATGATTCATCGCAACATGCGCGACCGGACAGAGGGAACGGAGAGATACGAAATAAATGAAAAATGGGGAAACATCAACAAGGACAGTAAATCCGGTTTGCTATACCACCCGACGCCGTAATCGCAGTGCTGGTTAGGTTAGGTTAGGTTAGGTTAGAACCTAACCTAACCTAACCATGGCGTAGTGCTGTTAAGAACGAGGTCGTGCGTTCAACCCCGGGCCACGGAGGCTTTATTCCGATGGCAGCTAAAGCTGAAAACCATTTCATCGCTAACGATTAGCTTCATAGACACTGTGTCGTTTCGGGACGATAAACTGACTCACTCATTCAATACGTAAATAAACAAACAAACAACCCGGTTTGCTATACTTCAATGAGGATAGGGAAATGGCCATAGAACGTGACGGCACAGAACGTATTCCGACGCCCAGGGATGGTTTGTTTTACTACGTGTTATTTTGAAGGAAACATCGAAAAAAAAAAGTTAATAACTTTTCCCGCTTTAAGAGGTAGTGTTAGTTTGTGGCGAACTAGTACTTTTTTACACAAATAAGGCTCAAGTATGCTGCGCTTAGTCAAACAATGAACACATTCCTATAACATTTTTGTAATCAAATGAAAAAGACTCAATTCCAACCACTCTAGTGTGTACAATTGATGTTTAGGCCCTCAAAAGTGTTACAAATATTCATTAAAGTTAGCAAATTTTGGACACATCAAAGCACCAAGCTGTATGTCACTGCATGACTTCAATAAAAAAAATACACAATAATTGTGTAAAAAAGACGACTAATAATAATAAGAAGAAAAGCATGTTGGAGTGTCTCAAACAGACAGATGAAACGTATCAGTTCAGAGTTAATGTTGCATAATTACTTTGCATACATCAGTCAAACACAAGCCATGTTCTCAATTTATTGGAATATACTTCAAATCAATGTATACTATATTAAATTTTTCGGCCTTGGATATCTAATAAATCCAGGTTATGAACAAATGCGGTATCTGTTTTACTAAAATGTTGCAATATACAATGTATATCAAACGCAGGCTTGAATTCCTGGAAAGAGAAATGACTTGTTAGTACTTTTTGATTTAAAAAAATTAACGGTGTAAATGAAAAAACTGCAGTTACAGGAACATGGCTCATGGAATATGGCTCATGGCTCACCGAATCTCGTTCAAACACGTTCAACAGTGGCCAAATCATGGTAGTTCTGTGCTTAATATGTTTGCAGTAGAGAGCCGAACAGCCTAACCTGCTTCTAACCTGCATACATTGTTCAAAAAATCAAAATATTATAGAATATCCACCCCCCCCCCCCCAACTCCTCTCCCCAGAAAAGAAAGCTTTCAACACTATTAGTACATCGTCACGAATCCCATTTTTTCACGTGGAAGGGGTAAAAGCGCCTCACATTCACCTACATTCCACGTACATTCAAGCAGATCCACTGCTCCATTTAGATATGAAAGTTGCCACAAATTTTCAAGGCCACGAACATCGAGTAATTGTCGTCCCCTTTACCTGCGAAATCTACAGTGCAAAGAAACTTGATACAGCAGAAACATGATACAACTTTTTCCTTCTTTGGGTGGTCTATTTTCCCACATACGCACTTCCCCCCAGAGCATCAAAAAATATATATTAAAACAAAAGGGCCGCTCCAGTGACAGCCGAGTACTTTTCAAGTAGGTAACACGAACTGGCACTTCTGCGCTCAGAAGATATGAAAGACGATCAATTCACGCGATCATTTTATTTTTCTTATTTTTGCCCGCTGCGCTAAAAGACGATGCAACGAAAGGGTTCTCTTTTCTGTTCAGATCAGTCAGCGAGACAAACTGTTTAGAGCGCGGAAAAGATACCGCACGGAAGAAAGAAAAATAAACCTACGCAAGAAAAAGAAAACATAAATGAGCGAGCAGACGACAAAGACGGCCAACTTCTGCACCTCAATCCGAAAGGTGGCGCCGTCGCTGCCGCCGTCTGCAATGTATATACGTCGTACGTCTGCTACGCGCCTCGAGGCAGCGTTTGCCGCTGGCGATCACTTCATCAGCGAACGCCTTATCTTTTCTGCTCCTTTTTTTTTTTTTCGAAGATAAGCAGAAGGAAGCTGCAGGCGTAGCAAGCTGCTTTTTAAGGGACCCACGGATCCGTGTAATTGCGGATTCGTAGTATGTCCAACGTTCTAAATGCGCCGGCGTCTTCTTTCACTTTCGGTCGCGTTCTCTTCGACAAGACCGGGCGTTTTCGGTGTCGTCTGTTCTGTGTAGGGCCGTGAGATCGTCTGCTGCGCGAAGCAGAAGGCGCCGCCGCGCCATCCCACGGTTATTTCATTTCTTGCCTGGGGGGACGCGCGCTATCACGGAGAGCGAACGCACTCAATCTCCCACGCGCAAGCAAGGAAGCGGAAAGCCAGCGCCGGAGGGAGCAGGGGGGGGGGGGGGGGGGGGGGCACTCTTCTGCCAACAACCGCGCTCGTCCGCACAGTCTCTTATCTCTCCCACGCGCAAGCCAGGAAGCGGGAAGCCAGCGCCGGAGGGAGCATGGGGGGGGGGCGCACTTCTACGCTTCCAACAACCGCGCTCGTCGTTCGTTCGACCGCACCGTCTCTTATCTCCACACGGCTCTGACCTTTATGCCGCTCAGTTTCCGTTGATAGACCGCACGTACCTTCGCCCGCGCGCAGCGGGCGAAGGTACGTTGCGCTGCCAGCGTTTTCACAGTCGTTGTCTGCAGTCATTCAGTGTGATCTATTCATGTTTGTTTGTGCGCGCTCACACCACGCTTGTTCATTGAGTTAGTAATAGTCGGGCCACATTTTCCAACGCACGCTACACATGCATTTTTTTTTGGTATTACTTTATTTAACCCCCTTTCGTGCTATGCACATCGCTATGCCAACCTGCTGGTGAGGCTGCTCGGCGATCCTTCCCATCATATAGATACACACACACACACGAAAAACAGAGATGGAAAGGGGCAAAAAAAAAAAAGAAAGCTAACTGACCAAAGGGAGTGGACGGCGTCTATCGTTTGCTTGGTGTCGGAGAGAATTCACTTGTTTTTGCTTACACCTGTAGCCGCATTTTCTTTTTTTCGCGTTTTCTGTAGCAGACGGCCGAGCGAAGTCCAGAAAACCGGTCTGCCGGACGGCACCGCCGACTTTGTTAAATTTGTTTTCGATTGTTGCTGTTGTTGATTCGACTCTATCGCTTCGTATTTTCTGTCCTCTTTCTCCCTCTCTCATTCGTTCCATAGCGTGCTGCTTGTTTCTGTCGCTCCTCCCCCCCCTCCCCCTTCCTCCTTCCACTTTTTGACTCCCGTACAGTTAGGTAGGAATTCTAACACAGATTGCACGCATTCTTTCATTTTTTTTTAAATTCTTTCAGTGGATCTGGAGAGGCAGTATATAGCGGGCGAATAACCGTTTCACTTGCGCATGAACAAGTACTCTTTAGTTGCCTGTTAAGCATGAAATGCTTCTAGCTCCCGTTTTCGGCGATCCTTAAGTGACCTTGAGCCAAACGCCAGGTCCGTTATCCGGGCACTCAAACGAGAACATCCGCGCATTGTTGCAAGAACAAAACGAGGTCATCCGGGCAACCAGTCAAAAGTTATGAAAATGCGGTCTCTGGCCCCCAACCCTTTGTACAGGACCGCATTGCACACGCTAGTTACTGCCCCTAAACAAGTTTCAAAAAATATTCCTTCCGAGTTCTTCCTAATGTCACTCAAGCTGTAACTTCAGGTACGCTGAAGTTTCATTTGTATTTCCAGTAGCGACGTTCAAATAGCAGCTACAGAGCACCCTACACTTGATTGTCATCTTTTGCCGCTCAGACAGGTTACCTGTGTTCTTTTCAATGGTCCGTGAGTTCCGCGGCGCGGGTTTTGCGCCGGCTCGGGAGATGGCGCCACGCTGCGAGACCAAGCCGGCAGCGTCCGGCGCGCCGCGGATGGCTGTTCGGCCTAGACAAGACTTGCAATGAGGTTCTGTCTTTGACAGGAAACTATTGCGTCCAAGAGATCCAGTGCACAGTACAACGTGGCGTGGCGTGGGGTGGGGGGGGGGGGGGGGTGTACCATTGCGAACAAGCACTACACCAATTTTGAGATTGAGGCTGGTATCATCTCCAACCAATCTGCTTTGTCGGCAGCCATTTCATGCTTACAACTACTCTCGATTACGGGAGAGCCAGCATTTTTTTAATTGTGTGTTTGTGCATGAGCTCCGAGATCTGGCGGCGCGCGCCATATCTCGGAGGCCGTGGCCTTGTGCGCGAGTGTACACTGTGCATGAGTGGCTCGTATCGTGCGTCGCCCTTTGTCATCTGGAGTGGCAAGCTATACGCCTAGTGCGCCCCTACGGACGCGCCACTGGTGGCGACCTCGCTAAGTGTACGGAAGGAGGCATGCCGTGCGCCGTAGTTTTGTGCGTCGCTGATCGTGCTCCTCTGTTTGATTCTCGTCTACGGAGTGAAATAAGCAACACCCGTCGTATGTGTGTGTAGTAGCCAAAGCTTCAAGACATGTCGAAGAAGAATTGTTGCGCAATGGGGTGCTCAAATACCTGAAAGAGAGCTTGCTGGTGACACGATTCTAATCATTCTTGCGAGGCCTTGCTGATGAGAGGGAGCAATGGCAGGGATATTTCTTGTTTTCACGCTTTCTTTTATCGTGTCGGTGTATGTTGTATTCGATGATGTTTACACGGGTAAGCGACGACGTTCGTCACGGTCTACCCATGTTTTGGTTGAATTTCTCCGCATGCAGCATGCATTTCGCTTAGGTTCTGATGCCGCTTGTCGTCTATACACCATTTGCCGCTTCTTTGCCGTGTTGCTTTTGCTAGGGCCCACGTCTGTACAAGTGCAGCGTGCTGTGTGTCAAAGGTGCTGAGTTTTGCAAGGACTGAATTTGTTGGTTTTATGCGGCCCGTTAAATCATCGCACCAGCTGCCACGCAGTTCATGGTATTGGATCTATTTTATGCGTGGCTTCGCGCATGTTGAACTGTTTCTATTTGCTTCATGCGGAGCTGTTGCTGTTTCTTTTTTTTTATATAAGTACGAGGTTTTCGCCTCGCTTAGTTTGTAAGGGTCTTAAATCAGGTTGTGTTTTATAGGCATTATTAGAGGCAATTGCTTTTTAACAGCTTCATTCGTTTCGCCCGAGGACATCTTCGATATTGTGGTTGCTTGGGGAAATGTGCAACGAAAAAAAAAAACAGGTCGCTCACGGCGAGGATTGCTGTTAGATGCTGCATATATTATTGATGTTCGATTTCCGCCGAAAAACTTGAGTCACGTTTGTGAAGTCGTTGCACCTTGAAACTCTGGCGAGAGTTACCACGCAGAGCGTCTTCTTGCGTGTGCATTTTGTACTGAATTCAATTCTTTCTTATCATCTTTGGCGGCGTAGAAGTGGCAATGCCTACTCCGCAAAGAACTGAAACCGGCCTTAAGTGACACCAGCGCTCATCTACCTTAGCGGCCGGCACTGCTTTGCCTTTAAATATGTGGTGCAACTTATTTCCTCCGTAAAACTCGCAAAATTTACTCAGAAGTGGGCAAGACTTTAGCTTGTCCAAGCAGGTCTCTAAGGGAACTTCAGATTGCGAAAACTCCATGCGGGAAGGGTAATTCGTCGACGTACGCAGCGAAATTGCATCGGCAGATTCGGGTGCATGTAGATTAGGTGCACGTAGATTTAGGTGCATGTTAAAGAATCCCCAGGCGATCAAAATTAATCCGCAGTCCTCCGCTACGGCATGACTCATAATCTGATCGTGGTCTTGGCACTTAAACTCCAGAATTTAAATTTTCTTTCACGATTTAAAGGAGAAAACGTGGCTGTGAGTGTCCGAAATATTTTTTATCTACATGTGATGTACAAATGCATTTATGCATAATGACTTTCATTACCAACTTTGTTTTGTAGAACGAGAAAACGTTGGCTCCTGCCTGAGACATTACGGTTGATCACCGTTCAAGTTTTGCTTGAAACTTTGCCACATGCCAGCTAGCTGCTCCAGCGAAGCGCGCCACCTTCTGTGGTGACAACTGGTGAGACCGCTATCCCAGTGAAGGTTTCACGTCGACGATTTCTCTTGTATTCAAAAGTTTGTCAGCTCCTCCACCACAGTGCCCCTAAACAGTCCGTACGTGCACCTCAGAATGTAGCCGCTCTAGCAAAAGTTATACAAGGTCTGTTGTCTTTCTGTTGTATTTTCTTCATCTTCAGTATACACCATGTTAAAATGCAACACCGTATACGCCCTTACAAAGTTATAAAACGCCTGCATTTCCTGTTTTTTTTCTCTGTGATCTTTGTTGTCTTCAATACACATACTGTGGACATGCAACGGAATACGCGCCCAATTAAAATTTATTGAAAGTATGTTACCTTTCAGTTGACATTTCGTTGTCCTCAACATAAACTAAAATTAAATATTCCGGGATGTTACGTGTCAAAACGACTGTCAGAATGTGAGGCACGTCACAGCTGGGGATAATTTTGACCACCACGGGTTCTTTAACGTGCCCCCAATGAGCGGGACAAGGTCGCTCTCGCATTTCGCCCCCATCAAAATGCGGCCGCCGCGGCCGGGATTCGATCCCGCGACCTCGTGCTTAGCAGCGCAACGCCATAGCCGCTAAACCACCGCGGCGGTTCCTTCAATATACATCGTGTTCATACGCAGCAATACACCCGCCCTTCAGGAGTCATAGAAAGTACGTTGTCTTTCTGTTGACTTTTCGGTTCTGGTGATAGTGTGTTGCGAAGCGGATGAGTATCACGCATGCTTTTAAATGCGCAAGCATTTACATGGTTACCCAACGAGAAAACTGTCCGAGTGTCCGTCCTTCGAGTAAGACGATCGCTTTCAAGATAGAGCCAGCAGCAATGTTTTCGCCGGCTGTGTAAGAAGCAGACGACGAACGCGCGAGCAGTGGCACGAGCCCGTCTGTGTGACCACGTGACGCGTGCAATCAGGCACGCACTAGGCACACTTTCAGTACGCCAGAACTGTGGGGCAGCCGCAGCTTCGGATCTGCACGTCATAAGCGTACCTGGCGCTGCGACTTGCAGTAGTTTGCTTGCATCGTCAGTACACGCTGCGCCGCCTTCTGCATGTGGCAGTTCGCATCGCCGCAGCGCTGTCGCATTTCACCGTAATGGCGCCAAGACGACCGCAGCCGCCGAGCAGTGCTAGGATTACCGGCAGTGTTGTGTGTGGGCACTCAACGCGACGTCGTTACTACGAGATGCTTACACTTTACTACGAGATGCTTAGAGTTCAGACAACTCCCTGAGGAGTTTCCACGTAAACGTTTTGAAAGAGGGTGCCGTGGTTGGGGGAGGGGGGGGGGGGGCCATCAAGAATAAGTCTGCTTCCGGGCCATCACTTCCGCGTAACGTCGCGAAATCCGGCGCGGAGTTCGGATACGTGTCTGGCACAGGCCCGCGGGAACGCGCGCGCGTCCTCATCAATCCACCGACGACGACGGGGGCAACGAGCTGCACGAAAACCGTGCACGCCGCGAGAACGCAACAAGGCCGGGAGCGACCAAGCCAGGCGCTGGAGGAAAGAAACATCTTTCCCAACGAGCGCCGTGATGGATATGCATATGAATGTTGAAACAAAAGAGCTGCTGGGGGGGACCAGGACGAGGCATGCGCCCATGGGAGAGGCGTGAGCACAAGCTGGCGCTGCCGGAGAGAGAGGAAAAGGGGTTTCGCTGTGTGTTGTTGGTGCTTGGGCAGCTGAGACAAACACGCGCGCGTTCACAACAAGCTGAGAGAGAGAGTGAGGAGGGAGGAAGTTAATGCGTCGTTGTCGTTACTATAGAGATACACGGAGATACATACGCGAAAAGCACCCTGAGACAAGAGGTACAAGGCGCGGGACGTTGTGGAGGAAGCAGCTTCCAACGATGTGTGTGTATATATATAGGCAGAACGATGACGCTGCAGAATAAAATAACGGTTGGGGAGGAGGAAAGGGAGGGGAAACGACGCACGCGAGCGACGTGCGACGCGAGCTCTTGGCGTTCCCGAGTCCACGTAGTCGTTGCTTCGGGGGCTACGCTCTCTCTCTCTCTCTCTCAGTATAGGCCCGCTCTGGCGACACAGTTCCCAGGAGCGAGCACAAATGTTACTAATGCGGTCCGGACATGCGCAGTTCGCGTCGAAACGAAGTGCGCACTGCGGGGGGGGTGCCTACGTCTTCTTCTTCTGCTTCCTTCTTTCTTTTCCCGCCACGAATGCATGCGTGCTCAGCAGAAGCTGAGGACCTAACGCTCATTCTCGCGTAGAAGCCATTCGTCGTGTTCCCGGTGCCTTCGATTGTCTTCTGCTTGCGTTTTTGAGGAAGAGACGACACGCAGCAGAAGTGAAGGACAGACGACGCGCGCCTGTCCTGTCGACTGCGCCACTTCGCGGGTGGGCCCGTCCGAGCGTTGCCGAAATCGTTGAGAAGGTAACATGAAGCGCACCCTCTTCGTCGTCGCTGTCGCGGCTTAGGTAGCAGTGCGTCGCCACGGGCGGAGCCTTTTTGTTCTCACGCGACGGTTTGACCGGGAAGGGAAACTAAAAAATGAAAGCGCGCGTTGCGCCTTCTCGGCGGTTCGAGAAATGAGCTAATTGCGCAACTTGCCCAAACTGATGTGATGGGGGGGTGGCCGTGGCTGCGCACTACTTAACGGTGCCACCCAGGGCGCTCGGGAGTGTTGGTTATCTTTCTTTTTATTGTAACTTCACGAGCTTCCTTTCTCTCGAGTGACCAAGTGGCTCACTGTCACGAACATGCGGGCAGGTTTCGCGAAGGCATTGACACGTGCGGATGGTTCGCTACGCGGGTCAGCCTGACGGTAGAATACACCAGTAGCCAAGACGCTGTCGGTATTCAGTGTAACAAAGTGCAGCCCGTTGGCTGCTTCCGACAAGTATTCTTTCCACAGGAAGTCGTGAATCTGGCTCCTCTCTCAGCAAGGGAAGCTGAGAGTCTGTCTTGTCAGGAGTTTAAGATGTGTCAAATCTGGATTTTACGATAGTGAAAAGCAGTATCATCCAGGATAATAAATTGATGCAGTGACGGTGACCTTGTCGCGGTTGCATATCCAGATTTGCCTTTGCATGGAACTAAATAAAGGACCACCTTTGAGACCTGCTTTATTCCCTTATAAAAACCAATTTGGACAGCTTTTAGATACTTACAGTCTTCGAGTAAACTGCTTTGACTTATAGAGTTGTTCTTTTGTCTATGGAAAGTATAGAGGTTGAATAATAGACGAAACTCGTTAATGAGACGACTTCCCTTGGTCCATTCGTGGTCAGTAGCCTTCTTAAAGTAGACTTCTACGAACCCTCTAAGTTGTAAGGCGATAAGCGCACCAAATATCCACAGGCATCCATAAACACGTAATCATATTATAAACTACCTAAATAAGAATTTGTGGATGTTCACTGCCAGGTCACCGTATTACGAGTTCTCAATTGGTGCCATATCGAGCAGTACACATGGTTAATTCGCTGCACTGCCCTTGCCAAGAAGTTACCATGACGCAGCGCAAACGCCAGGTCGCCATAGGGTATTTCTACACATTGCTCGCTATATGCTAACACTGCCGGCGTCCACAATAGACAGCACTGGAAATGTGTTTGAGAAAGATAAATGTATTATACGACAAAAGCCGAGAAATAGGCCTAAACTGCTGTATAACTACCTACCTGCGATACCTTGGTGGTGCAGGCTGGGCATCCTCTCTACGCCCTTCTCACATACTGTATAACTACTATAAGCGTTGCGGGAGGCACAAGAAAAAAACGCGAAGAAAGCAAACAGGAAAAATAAGAATAGGCAGTCGAAAGTAGAGCAAGAAGTAGGATAATGATAACAATACTAATATGATGATGATGACAAAGTTGATGATTATTATGGTTACCTGCTTTTCTCCGAAGAAACGAAGCCGTACAGTTAGCAGGCAGCCCTTAACCAGAACTCCTCTGCTGCAATAGCATTTAGAACCGCCTACCACCAACATATACCGAGCAAGTAATCAAACTTCTTACAAATATTTCAGAACGTCCCGAACAAAACGCATCGACAACATTACAACGATGACGATGCCTCGACGAAAACGACCACGACGAAGTACCTTCCAGGGCGTGTAAGGAACAATGGCCTTTTTCCGCCGAGCCCGACGTTGCGGGTTCGATTCGCCGCCGAGACAGCCCCGTTCCGATGGGGGCCGGTACAAAAAAAAAAAAAAAACGATGGTATGTGGTTCTCTGGGCGAACGGTAACGAAAACCAGAGTGCTCAAAATTAACCCGCAGCTCTCCACCACAGCAATCCGTCTTATCCCAGGCGCTGCTTAGGAATGGTAAACGCAGCAATTCAAACAACGGCGGAGGCGGGACGACTTAAGTACTGACACAGTAAAAATGTTACACCTGGTGGCTGTACCTTAAACTAAATAAACGACGCATAAATCACTGCGCAAAGACGCACGTCGAAGCCCAACAGAAACGGTAGGATGGACGGACGAACGGACAAAGGGAACCACGTTTTCGAGGTCCCTAACTGCTTTCGCAGTGAAACAACTAAATCTGCGCGCTGTATACACACAACGCAATTAAGCGCTTCCGCGGTGAAGGTATACGCACGCCGGCACCAACCAAAGGAAGACAGGAGCTCAGCGTGCGCCCTCTAACGACCAGTAGCGCCCGCGCGGTCACCGAATGCCACGCGTACCTGCGCGGGCAAGCTCATTTCCTTTCGCAACAAGAACAACCCTTTCTTTATCTTCGCCGCACAGAAGAGGGCGGCCGGATAGCAGGGAAGGGGATAAGGGGGCGTCTAAACGCCATAACGGAGCGTAATGACCTTGGCCGCACCGTGGCTAATGGGTTGGCTCCAGGTTGGTCCCGCGGAAAGGAAGCCGCATTGTTAGGCCTCGCCAGGTTACCCCCTTTCGCCGGTAGAGATGGCGTCTTCAAAGGGTTGTCTCAAGACAAAAAAAGGTGCAGCAAGCGATGAACTGCAGCTAAAAGGAAGCCAACGTACACGCAGAAAAGGAAGTAAAAAAGAAGAATGAAATGGTGCAAGCCGCCTCCAGAAGACGGTCGTCTGCTGAACGACTATAGAGGCATTCCCTCACCCCCCCACTCGGCGTGGTCATTACCAGATCACTTTGCGACTCCTTGTACGTACAAGATGGCTTTTAGCACCCCGCTAAAGAAAGGGTTGCGCGCAACCACCGCCTTTTGGCTAAAACACGCCTTCTGTTTATATAAATGACCCTGCCCGCCCCGAGGATCTTTCTTCTGTTTTCCTTTTTATGCACTTCTGCAGCCGATGCAGCTAGCAGACGACCATTTTTTTTTTTTTTTTTTTTTCTGACGACGTTCCATTCTGCCTTAGGGTAGGGCACCTGCCAGCGCCGGGAAATCGTCTGCTATAGCAGGTGAAAAGCGCGCTGCTACGCTTGGACGTATATTGCAGACGACACATCCCGCTTATGAGGCGATGCTTCATTAATTAAAAAAAGCGTTTGAAATGGAGCTTCCCGTTCTGCCTCTTTTTTGTTTTGTTGTTTTGCTTCTGACCTCCTCTTCTTACTCACACCAAGATCGCATGCGTGATCGTCGCTTCTACATACAATTTGCAAGGTGTGGCAAAAAATAAAATGCACTTAATTTTCCTCATTATACTCCGGGCTACCCCTGTGCGGTTGTCCTCCGTTGTGGACACTTAGTGGTTTTCCTTTGTTTTCTTTCTCAGGGCGCCGCTGCTGCCGCAATTATAACCCCGCACGAAATACAGTTGCTTTGATGACTGCCGCATGCGACAACCGTACCGAGGAAACAGCGCAAATAATTAAGGCTCTCGGGAGATGAATATGGGACAAGCCGGGGCGACACCTGAATTGTCGCGGCGTTTCAATGTAGGGCGGCGACCGAAGGCGTTGCTTTTGATTTCGAAACTCGGCAAGGCGACAGCTATACGCCGCTCATTTGGCGCGCCCGCAAGGGAAAACCGAGCGTTTGTAATTGAGCCAATAATTACCGTACGCGCACGCCTATGAGACAGACGAAAACACGGGGAAAATGAAGCAGACGACCCAGCTGCCTGCTGCGAACAGAATCGTCTGCTCGCGTGAGCAGAAGACGCATCTGGCACCGTCCAGACGACAAGTTTCCCGATGTTTCGCTCACCGAGCGACTATAAACATATGTTTTTCCGCAGTTTCGCTGAAGGCAGATCACCCACTTGTTCCTTCCTTTGAGCGATCACCGCATGCCCCCACGATCGGCGATATATATATCGATACGTCCCCGCAGAGAATTCCAGTGGCCTAGCCCCATGCATATGCCTTAATGGCCGATTTCCACACCTATAGCACTGCGGGCGTTTCCGCGTTCGAAAAAAAAAAAAAACTGCTCCCGCTGGAACGACCTCTTGCGGCTTCATTCGCAAACTGTTGCAGCTCAAGCGAGCAGGCACAGCTTTTCCCCGGATAGTTTTCCAGCGAAACGGGCTCACCGGCCGATTCGGCAATCCGAAACTAAGATATCAATTTTCTCGGAAGAGTCGATAATGTCGAAACCTCTCCGAGAACTGAAAAATTCTGGGGGAGGGGGAGGCTTATCGTTCGAAGTATATAGATTGCACTTTTTCCGGTATACACGACAGACACGATGGCCGAGCTGGGATTGCGCACAGCTGACCATCTGTCCCGACCGAAAGCGCGTATAGTCGCTCTCAGCAGGCCATCTTAGCGACGTTAATTGCCGGCAATGTAAATGGAGCGCCGACACCATTTACATCGTTGTCCTATAACTAAGCCCCGGTGACAAGGTTATTATAGCAGTTGATGACAAATGGAGGCTATGCGCGCGTGTGAGCACCGATGCTACAGTCTCGTGAGGGAAAAAAGAAAAAAAAAACTACAGGCAATTTTTTTTTTTTTATAACGAACACGTTCCTGAGTAGCAGCGCGTAGACGCCAGGTCCCATTGCACGGTTTTGCTTTGCTAGACGCCTAGCTTAATTGAACCCTGTCGCGGCAATTTCGCTGGAACGTCGCAAAGGATGCCGCCGAAGTGCAAGCCACTGCGACTGAGAACAGAAGCCTGCTGCATTGCCATGAAGCGCGAAATTTTAAGGAACGCTGCGGATGTGTGCGTGTTTCCGGTGGCCGAAGTATATATATATATATATATATATATATATATATATATATAGCCTCGACGGAAAAACCGAACTTTCAGCCAGTGCATAGTTGGTGCGAAAGGAAAACGGTTAGATACCCTAAAGTGTGTGAGGTATGAGTAGAGTGTATCTAGTACGCTCTAGTATGAGAAGGCTAATCGCATTGAAAATGGTGGTGTTTAACGTCCCGAAATTGCTCAGTGGGTTAAGAGGGGCGCCATAGTGGACACCGTATTAATTCTGACCACGCACTTGGGTTATTTAATGTGCACCCAAGTCAAAGTACACGAGCGATCTTTTTTTTTTTTTTGTATTTCGCAGTCATCAAAATGCGGTCGCTAATGCCGGCAATCGAAGACGTAACCTCGTTCTCAGCAGTTGAACGCCATAAGAAATTTGCCACCGCGGCGGGTGAATAATCGAGCATAGACAGTGCGCTTATTCGCGCTACGTATAATCAGCTCCGTGAGCGATAACAAAGCTGTTGGATTATCTGGCTATCTATTGCCCATTGGGCACCCGGCACGATAACACCGCCGAGCATGAACCACACATATTTCATGGGTACCACCTGGTTTTTGCGAAAGTTGTCGCGAGTTCTCATCTAACGGTATTTGCGGAAATCTCGCAGGAATCTCAGAAATGGATCTGAAAGATCTGCAAGATTCGTACGGGGCGGCGACCGCAATAACTCAATGGTGCAGAATTGAAAATTTCCGCTTCTGCAATTTATTGAGCACAGTTTTAACGAGCGAGTCGTCATACTAAGACTTGAGAAGACCTGTTAACGTGAAATGGACGTTGCAGGGTGAACAGTGGGCGAAGCTATGAAGTCTATATAAGCTATGTAGACTGTAAGTTACACACTTGGAACACCAAAAATATCAATCTTACCACTTAGGAGACTTGGCAAAGCCGGAAGGCGCGCAAGACACCTATGTCTAGTGGCGACGCCACCTTAACGTTCCCGCACAAGAACCCCAGGTGGTCAAAATTAATCCGGAGCCCTCCACTACGGCGTGCCTCATAATCAGAACTGGTTTTGGCACGTAAAACCCCAGAAAGAAGAAGAAGAATCTAGCTGTGACGTCACACATTAGGAAACGTCTGCTCGGGTCTAATTAACGTTTTGTTGATACAGAAAAATGATACCCTATTTAATTCCAAGGGAAGGAAACACACAACTTACCATATTTTGGGAACTTTCTACTCGCCGAAGAACAGCCTAAACAAGGACAAATACTTTGAAACATGTGACGTAACACTGACGTAGCACGCAGCACTGCGACTTGCACACGAAATTTCAAAGGGAATACATTTGGAATACATTTCGAATACATTTGGAATACAATGGAATACATTTTTCCCTCTAGTAATCAAGCAATCAACCATTCATCGCAAAAAATATGAAAAACAGTCTTCAAAGAATACTTCACGATATTAAGCTGATTCAGTGCTGCTCTGCAGTGACGCTTTAGTTAATGCCTTTGTGAAGGGAAAATATCACTGCAGGCAGCGTAAAACAGACGGTAACGCAAGTGACAGACGAACTATAGTGTCGTCTGTTCCTTATGACTCCGTCTGTTTTCCGCTGCCTTCAATCATGTTAATGGCATTAATCTCAAGGAACAACAGTCTCAATGGACAGATGACACTATGGTGGCATATTTCCATTGAGACTGCTCCTTGAGACAGACGACATTGGACAGCCGAAACTCTACTGTTTTCCTGTTCATTGTGTTGTCGTCGTCTGTTTTGTGTTGCCTGCAGTCGTAGATACGAATACAGAGGCTAGAAGGGTTCTCCTAGTGTCGGGAGCGGGCGCCCTTTCCCAAAGCGCAGGAGAAATCAGTTTGGATGTTTGGCGGCGTAGTTCGAAGAGGGCGCTGCGCTCCGGTGGCGGGTCACTGGCATGGAGCCGAAGGAACGTAAACCTATGCGCTGACACAAATCGTCGACAGTTTTGCGTAGCACGTGCGGCGACGGAGTTTACCGTGTTCCTGCCTTTCTTTACGTTGACACCGTAGTGCGATGACTTGATGCGCTGCAACGTGCTGAACTTCTGTAACTATGCCTTCCAAAAAAAAAAAAAAAAAAAAGAGAGAGAGGACGAGTTCTGTTCCCCTTTGTATTGGGGCGGTTAAAAGTCATCTACAGAAAAGGTTTCATTGTTCCGCGCTCCATCCGACCATGTGCGCTTGAAGGAATGGGCTAGGAGCATCAAGAGAGATGACAAAGTGCTTAGTGAAACCTGTGTTGAGTGCTCTCGCCACTTCGACGAGCGATTCGTTCAAAGAACATTCAAGCACGTAATCAATGGCCAGACTGTCGAGCTCGACCGCGAACGTCCGACGCTTACTGAAGACGCCATTCCTATAATTTCTCCGGACGCACCATCTTATTTCACGAAGCAACTGCCGAAAAAGAGAGCAGAAAGAAACCTGGACAACATTTCAAGGGAATACATTTGGAATACATTTGGAATACATTTGGAATACAATGGAATACATTTTTCCCTCTAGTAATCAAGCAATCAACCATTCATCGCAAAAAATATGAAAAAACAGTCTTCAAAGAATACTTCACGATATTAAGCTGATTCAGTGCTGCTCTGCAGTGACGCTTTAGTTAATGCCTTGTGAAGGGAAAATATCACTGCAGGCAGCGTACAACAGACGGTAACGCAAGTGACAGACGAACTATAGTGTCGTCTGTTCCTTATGACTCCGTCTGTTTTCCGCTGTCTTCAGTCATGTTAATGGCATTAATCTCAAGGAACAACAGTCGCAATGGACAGATGACACTATGGTGGCATCTTTCCATTGAGACTGCTCCTTGAGACAGACGACATTGGACAGCCGAAACTCTACTGTTTTCCTGTTCATTGTGTTGTCGTCTGTTTTGCGTTGCCTGCAGTCGTAGATACGAACCAACCAGACCGATGACAGCGTTGCCTGACAGGCAGTGCAATTGAAACCGACGACAGGCGGGAACGTGAAAAACAAACGCTATTCCTTGTGTTCCCGTCTGTTTTGCGCTACATTTAATCATAGGTGCATGCCAACTTGCCCGGTGACACTGTTTATCGAGGAAAAATTAAATTTGACCCTACGGCATACAAAGCTATGGAGTTACTAAACTTAAGGAGTAACGGTACCACAGCGCCACGGTGCGGAGTCCTCCTCGAAGTTTCCCCGTCAAAACCACGCCGTTGCTCGCAGAAGTTCACGGAGCATGCTCACCTGCAGTCCATGCGGATCTCGCAGACGACCGTGTAATTACGCTGTTTACACGACCCGAAACAAAGCGACCGCCTTAGGGCACGGAACAGACGATCATCACACGCTCGACTTTGAAGGCACCCTGCCGCTTGTCGATGCGGTCAATGACTCCTCACTCATTTCTATCTCTTTCTTTCTTTTCCGTGGTTCTTTTCTTTCTTTCTTTCTCTCATTCTTTACTTTCTTTGCCACGGACGCACGAACGCGCTTCGGCAGTTCTTGCGGCTGCTTACGGGACCGGAGATCTTTTGGCGCTCTCTCCTTCTTTGCCGGTGTTATACGACTCGCGTGCACGGAATGCAACGCAGAAGTGACGTCTGCAAACCTGCAGCGTAAAGCGGTGGATTTAAAAAAGTAAAGCGTCGAGCGAAAGCAGCCGGTACAAAGCGAGCATTGCGGAAAAGTAAAAGTTATCAGGTTCGAGTACAGCTTTCTCGCTAGGCAAGAAAACTGAAGTAAGTTCAATACGTGGTTTCTTCGGGGGCGCCTTCCGGTTTACCGGGACAGGCGTCGTCTGCTTGGCGTCGTCTGCTAAATTAAGTCGCAGACCGGTGAAAGCAAAAGTGAAGGGGACGCATTTGTTTTGAACTGCTGCTACGTTATCTGATATCGCCTGCTCGCCTAAGCAGGGCGTCGCTAAAGTAAAGGACCAAGAGCGGTCGTGCCGCGTCGCATTTAATATGTTGAAGCGTCGTTCTTATCTAAACCCCCACCACCACCACCCCATCCATACTTTTTCTTCTCTTTTTTCCAACTTTGCGCGATCGGGCGTGATTCCTATAGGAACAGGTTTCTCGGGTTCGTTTTCGAGATCGTGTCTGTTTTGTGTGCGGACGAAAAAAACAAAATGAAGAAAAAAAAAAAAAGCTTCGTTTCGTCTGCACCGGTTTATGCAAAGCAGACGGCAAGCTTCCGCGAGCCGTTTAATTGGCGTGATCGAGAGCGGTGAGCCATAAAGCTGCCCTAAAGAGCACAAAACGGCGACGCGAAGAGAAAGAAACGATATTCTAAGAACTAAATATATATACTTATATATACATACGGTACGATACGCGCTTCTGAGAACCTGCCAACGAGAAGTTCGTGCCGTTATCGTGCGGAGCGCCCCCATGCGTGAGGCGCAGGGCCGTTATCTGATCATCGTGCCCGGGCAATCTCATTAAAGAAAAATAGCGGTGTCCGAAAGGATAGCGTACGGCCATAAGTTGGCCCTCGAAGATTTGGGGAAATGGCTGTCCGGGGTCAAAAGCTTCGGTGTTTCTACATGTGTAATAAGCATGTCACGTCTGTGATGCTCGCCGATAACATGACGTAAATGATTGTGTTTACGGGAGAACGCGTTTGTCTAACGCTAGAACAGCGTGTTCGGCGCGTGCAAACATCTGCACGCATGCAAAATAAAAAAGAAACTACAGATTTCGCATCTCTGCGGTCTTGTATACACGGCGATCACATTCTGATCGTCCATCGATACGGTGGCTGTTGCATATGTATTCAACAACCTAACGTAGTCGATTTTTTTTTTGTCTTCTCTCTCTCTCCATATGGCATGCTTATGTATCATAGAGTTAAGCAGACTCGGGAGTCGCAGGAACATCCGGGCCGAGAAATATGACCGTATCTTTAATGTACTCGTGCTATCTGAAACCAGAAATGTCTCGGTCTAGATAATGTATATAGACATCGGCAACCAACGTTGTTCCCGATGGTCGCTGCTGTGATCTTGTGTTCTGTGTAAATGAATGTCTCACGTTTCAGTGATTGGTCGATCATTTCCTGTGTAAATGAATGTCTCACGTTTCAGTGATTGGTCGATCATTTCCAAGTTTCGCGAATCTACTCACGTCTTCGCGTTAAACGTCGTTACATCGACACTAATGAGGAACCCTAAATCGGTTTGGACTGGTAAATTATTGTTAATAACTTTTATTTTCGTTAGTTTTGTGGCAATACGTTGATTAGTTGAAGAGAAAATGATCGTCAATGTTCCACACATAAGTTTTTGATTGTTCCCATCGGTCCCGTTAACAAGTGGCTGATGGCCAGGCAAACACAGTGGTACAAGGACAGGCGTTCGGTTGTGTCTGCCCTTACCCAACATTGTACCAATGGGAATTGCTGAACTTGCAAGAAGAAACGTCATTGACCTTGACGAGGCCAATGGTGGAGTCGATACGTGTTATTATTGCTATACGAAGCTGTTTGTAGAAGCCGATATTCGCAGCGAGTAAGACACGGAGTCGATGTCCTTGTCTACGTCCACGTTCAAGCCACTTATTGTAGTTCAAAGTGGCCATGGCGACGTTTTCCAGCGTTCCTTCGCATCACTGTGCGCGCGCCTGTGGATGAGATATTCGGAGCTTCGCATTAATTTAACCGCTGATTTCTTTCTCACCACCAGTGACAGGGATGTTTCCTCACCAAAGTCAGGCGCTTTTGTGTTTAAGTAAAGATGCTGCTTGACATTGATTGATTGATTAATTGATTGATTGATCGATCGATCGATCGATCGCACCTACTCATGATACTACCACAGGCGATGTTTTTGTAAAGGAAGAGCGTAGACGATTTCAAAACCGAAGAACGAAGTTGAACTTTCTGACGCGGTCGTTGACTTTACGGGAGTCTCCGGAAATGACATTTTGCGAATCGCTAACTTTCTTTCGGTTTCATTTTCCTTCGCAAAAACGAGCACGATGACCGCTAGTCCACAGCGCATTCCTTCCCCTGCCAAACGCGAACGTGAAAATGTATTTTCCTTCAACGGTATCGTCTTCAGATTTGAATGCGCATCCAGTTGTGCGGACGCATAAACGTCCATCCACGCATTCTAAAAATGGGCTCGGAATACACGACCTTTTGTCTAGGCCTACACGGCTTCCAGAGGACCACCCCGGTAGCTGTGTATCAAACGGGATAGAACGTCTCAAAAAACATTTCCTCTTCGGTGAACAACTTTAGAGAGGACGCGCGCAACCGCACAAAAGAAAGGAGAATCCATTTATGACAAGAAAAAAAGAACGCCGAATAATATACGTATATAACAAACTACTCCACCCACCGAACACCTATACTTCTGTGGGCAAAGATAAAGCGGGCTTCACTGGGACACGAGCGCTATAATCAAATCTTTCCATAGAGGCGAGTCAGCTATAGCACGTGCTCAGTTCGACACGACACTTTACGCAAGCTGAAAACAAGACGCGATAACGTGCGCCGACATTGAAACGTCGACGCGCCAATGAGCGACGATCATTCTAAATAAGGGACAGACGGCAGATAAAGAACGCGGCGAGGCACGATTCATTTTCTTCTGCTCAGCACGCAGACGACAGAATACACGTGTCGTCTGCTATACGGACGGCGACATCCAGACGAAGGACCGCGAAACTCTGAAAGATAAAGCCGGGTGTAGCGAGTTTCGTATGAGGCTCGTCGTCTGGTCGGAGACGTACGTTTTTTTGTTTGTTCGTTTTTGTTTTGTGATTCAGTGTACAGAGCGTACATTTTATCATCGCCGCGTCGCGCGGTAAATGTACTACAGCGCGTGGCAATGCGTTTATCTCGATGCGACGTTCGACTAGCAGCGGCCGCTGCATATTCGGGAAGAGATGTTTGCGGTGTAGTCGTCGGTGGTAGGAGGTGGAAGGGAAGCGGAACAGGCCTTAACTTTCGCTTCGTCGTTGGTGTTTTCGTTGTTGTTGTTTTTTCTCTATGTATACATTTTACCTTGTAACGTTTCATCTTCATCGCATAGGCGACTCGGGTAGGGAAAAAATATGAGGCCAGTCCTCGTAAAAATAGCCCCTGCGTCTTCTTCGCGCATTTCACCTTTCGTTTTGCGCGGTGGGTCACAGGCTTTCATACGGACCGCACACAACGCCTAGCAGACGACAAGCGGCCGCTTACCCTGAGCGAGCAGACGAACAAACAAGCGAGCAGACGAAAAACGAGCAAGAAAGAAAGAAAGAAAGAAAGAAAGCCATCCGTGTAGAAGTCATTAAGAGTTCTGCTCTTCCGCTCCACACGGAGTAGCAGAAGAAGGCGACCCTTCGCAGACAAACTAAAAGCATAGAAGGTCAGCGGTCAACGGGGTGCTGGCGAGTTTCGAAAATTAAAGAAAGAAATAGGATTAGTAAGCGAAAAGAAGGGAGAACGGGCGCTACAGCGGCATGCGCGTACAGTTTCGCTTGCTCCCTTCGTAACCCGAGATAAACGCTGGAACGTCCAATAGATATGGACGGCCCGACTACTGGCAAAAAGAGGAAGGCGGAGGCAAACAACCTGCAACAAAGCGCCGAAATAGGAGGTAAAGAAATGAAGCTCGAAGATTGTGACGAGAAGAAAGTGAAACTTATTCAAAGACGACGTCGAAACTAGTGTAGTGTTCTTACTTTACCTTCTCTATAAAGGATTCTATAAAAGATTGCATAAATGATTCTGTATAAAGGAATCTGGATGCCGCCATTTTGGTGCCTTAATACGGAAGCTTCTTGAATATGCTAGTGACTTGTACGTAAAAAAAAAAAAACGATTTCATCGAAACAAAACGTGTTTCTTTTGTTTCATTCTTCGCCCCCCCCCCCTCCCCCCAACCTTTTTTTTTATATAATATCCAAAAGGCGTAAAAGTTGGCAAAATGGGAAGCGAATAGAAATAACGATGGGACCAGACGATATTGCAAGTCAGTGAATCTCTAGCCAGAGGGACTTGCAGTGTCTGTATGTGGCCGAGACCGTATACAGGCACGTCTGGTATGCACAGAACACGCGACAAGCTTGAAGTGAGCTGAAGACAAAAGAAAGCCCACAAAGCCGTAGAGGCTCACTCACGCACAGAGAGAACCCTTTGTAGTAAACCCGTTTTCAGAATCGCTGCGGTCGCTTACTTTCGAGCTCTTGCTGTCGTCTGGACCTGAAATATACATGAGACGCTGCAAGTGTTGCAGAAATATGGCGTAAATATATGAAGAAAACTTAAGAATAGAACAGTAGAAAGCGAAAGGTTCTACGAGCTAGCAAAACGGAACGCAGATTCAGAAGGGACACCTATACCTTCAGGAGCCGGCGGTAGGTGTCACTCCGCTCACAAGCACTGCAACGTTTGGCATAACAGAGCACGTGACAAAAGTAAGGTGAGCAGAAGACAAATGAGGCACACCGATTGCTAGCGCCCCTCTTCGCAGCAACTCCTTTTCCTTTTTTTTTTTTTCAAGATTTTGTCGTCTGCAACTGAAACTTGCACACCAAGCAATCAGTGCTGACATGGGACGTAAACACAAGAAAAAAATTGTGATTGATCCCTCTTTCATAGGAATTGGTAGAAGACGAAAGTGAAACGTGTTTTCACAGAAGCTGTTGCATGTTTGCATCAAGAAGGAAGCGCTAGTCATACGACAAAAAAAAAAAAAAAAGCGAAACGCAACTCGACTTTTCCGAGGAGCTCGCTCACATCCGCGCGGGGTCGGCAGACGATGACCTCGCTCATCGCACGCTGCAACTTCTGGTATGCGCGGATGCAGACGACGAGAGTGAAGGGAGCAGAAGACAAAAGGAAGGCACACGTAGCGGTAAAGTAGCGGCTCACTTACGCGCAGAGAGAGGCTTCTTTGTAGCCAACCCTACCGCGGTGCGGCGCTGCCGTTTTCTTCCACGCTCTTATTTTGTTTTTTCGTCTGCATCGTCGTCTGCTCCTCAGACTCGTTTAACAGCCGGCACGAATTTGCGTGTCATCTCACCCCCCTGTGGTGACGAGCTCCCTTCCAGAAGAAACAGTCTTCCGCGTCGTCTTCTTCTTCACGCCTATCCGTTTTCACACGCTGTCTCTGAGGCTTTTCTTTTGACGTCTGCCTGCGAACCATGTCGTCTGCTGCGTTGCGGTATTGCTCGTCTGCTACCTATGAGAAAAAAAAAACACACACACACCTTCTGTCACTGCTTGTTACGTGCCGGACGTTTTGTGTCCGCAAAATCGCTTTGAAAGAAAAAGACCGCGAAAGGGCTGACGTGACAGACAAAGATTCGCAGGCATGCCTTGCGGTAAAGTGAACGTAACGGAGCATCCAGAAGGAACCAGAAGAGAAGCCGTGGCAACTTCTGTCATTTCTTTTGACCGGTCGTCACGTGTGCTATCTTCTGCTTTCCGTAGTAGTAGTAACTTGCCCAATGAAATTGAAAAAAAAAAAAAGGAAAAAGCGTAGTAGGGAGGCGTGAAAGCAGTCTGTTTTACAGACATTTCCCAGGGGGTTACGTTTATCGGTGGCTGAGAACAGAAAGAAATATTTCGCCAGAAAAGACCGATAATTTTGACCTCGCGAGTCCGCGGTCGTGTACACGGTTGTACAAACAATATACCACGTTACGTGATTCACTGCACCCACTGCTTCGCTTAATTTATGTGACGTGTTCGCAATTCAAGTTACGGCATCGCGTACTGAAATTACACCACGCCGCTTACATCTCAATGCGAGGCTAAATAATTCTCCTGCGAGGTTCCGCAAGTTTAATGAACTACGCAAGTTAGCAACGGTAGCGCTCGCGGCCACCGATCCTAACCAGCTATATCTGTCTTCAGCTAGCTAACGCGTTTCGCGATGGTAATGAACAAGCTCGCATAGATCCAAGGCAGCCCGGCCAAAACACGGAACGGCGCTATAGAGCTAGCAGACGATCAGCAGAAGCTACGCCAGCGGAGCAACCCCGACGTCGCCGTCTGCTACACGCACGCGATGGCGTCTGTTCTTTTCCGGTCATAAGCAACTCGTTCCGGAGATCATTTAGGGCGCGGCGTAACTGGGATTGGGCATAAAACCGGCCCGCGATTGTTTTGCTGTTGGCACTCCGTTATGGCGGCCACCTTTATGCACGGACGATAAAAGGCACACCTAGATATATATACATATAATGTGCGCAACTCCGGCTCGGAAGCTGCAGGAACGGGCCGCATGAAGGCATGTTTACGATGTCGTCTGCCAGCTCTAAGCTCACCTTTTAACAAGCAGGCGCCTCCGTGAACTAGGTGGCAAACTATAGTAGTCGCGGTTTGCTTTGCTTGTTTCGAGGTTTGTCTTTGACTTGGCTTCTTGGCTTGTACACATCGAACGTGTGCGTGCCGACGAGTCTCTTGGGAGCAGCGCTGCATTGTAAAAAGGGCGGCGCGATGCGGTCGGCTCGCAGAAGGCAGGATTGGAACGTGCTCCTCGCAGACTGGTGTCTTGTTCCGAAACCCGTTGCAGACGCCACTTCCTACCCGACAGACGACGGTTCTTAAGCTGGCAGACGACAGTGGCTCGTTAGCAGACATGCGAGACTAGTTTCGAGACTAGTTAGCAGACATGCGAGACGACGCTGGTTTTCAATGCTATGTCGTGGCAGGAGCACCTGTGAAAGAACTCCGTTGTCGACATTCGTCCATTAACTCCAACTATTCGGACACGGCAAATTTGATCAGGCGCTACTTCGGCTATCTCCTGCACCCTATACCACGGCCGTCCAGGAAACCTGATCCAGTGCTCGGCAATTTCCTGTCCGCAACATGCGCGAAGATGACCCGTCTCTGGGGAAATTGCCTCGTTAAAAGAGGTGTCCTCAAATGCGCGTGTCCTTACATGGATGGATACAAGTACACACTTCGAGGAACAGAATTACTACGCCTACCTGCTAATCGCTAATATGTACATCGGAAAGCGGTCACAGCGTCAACAAAGTATATAACGTGTCACGGGCAGCGTATACATATATTGCCCGCATGGTCGAAAGACCGGGGGGAAAAAAAAAGCTCGTTATCTTTGCATCATGCTCCCTGACATCCACGCTCGCTCATTGATCTTTATCATACCACGGTGATATAAAAAAGAAAAGGAGGACGGCATCTCACGAAAAAGTTGCAGCCTGCTCGTCGCATGTCGCCGAAAGAGTTACGAAAAACGCCTAATAACAGCGCAAAATAGGTGCTAATTAAGATGAGAAAAAAAATTAGGTCCTCGGCCTCTTTGACAACGCCCGAAGAGCTCCTAATTCCGAAGCATATTTGGACATCGGTCCCTGCAGCTTAAACCTACTTGGCGCGAACAAACACCAGCTGTAGTCCATCCTCTACAACGCATGCCGAAACCCACGTCTCCTGAACTTGGTGCTCTGAATACCTCCTATGGGCCTGCTTACCACTTACACAGCGAAGTTATAGCACATTCTCTTTTATGTGTTGTATGTCCCCTAGGAACGGTCGTGCGTCTGTCGGTATCATGGAAAGGTACGTGAACG
The DNA here is from genome assembly GCF_013339745.2 of Dermacentor silvarum. Classification (NCBI taxonomy): domain Eukaryota; kingdom Metazoa; phylum Arthropoda; class Arachnida; order Ixodida; family Ixodidae; genus Dermacentor; species Dermacentor silvarum. The sequence goes on from NC_051158.1 coordinate 31,132,732, forward strand.
GTATACAACAAACTACTTCCTAAAGATCGCCACTGCAAATCGACATGGCGCACTGCTAATGCTGAGAGCAAATAATTACAGTGTGGTCTAGATGCGTGAGTTCTCACATAACCTTTTTATAACATTCACTTTGGTCACATTTGGTGTTTCAATTGTATAGCAGCTAAGGCACAAAGGAAGGGTACGAGGCGCTTTGCCGCGCAATTGCGATGCCAGAAAAATTAAATGGTACTTACTAGTGGTACTCCAGTACTCATTAGATGGAGCGAGTAGCTTAGTAAATTTGCGAGCACAGTTTGGAGTCAGTGTAGTCATATATAGGAGATTGAAATGAGATCAGTGAATGGAGATCGCTGGGTGAGGCCTTCGTTCTGGTGTCTGTTCTGGACACTGTCAAGTTCTGCCTCATTGTCGAATTCGCCATCTTGTCAACTCTGATTGGCTGGCAGGGCGGCTTCAGCCTCCCCGATTGGCTCATGACACACACATTGCAGGATTCGACAACGTGGCGGGATTTGACGAGTGTATCCAGAATAGCGCAGTCCTGTAGTGTAAATGATGATGATGATGGCAACGACGACGGGGTGGTGCTGGCGGAGACCATGATGATGGTGATACTGATGATGATCGTGATTACGATAACAGTAATTAATAGATGGTGACGCGGATGTTTCCGTTTAACGCATCAAATCAGCCACTTTGAGTGTCCAGAACAGTACCCCTGCAGTATACGTGATAATGATTATGACGGCGGTTAGTGGTTATGATGAAAGTGGTATTGATGATTATGGTGATGTAGAAGAGAAGACGTCTGTCTAAAGCATCAAATCGGCCACTCTTAATGCGCTTAGCGTTCTTCGGGAACTTAACCCAGTTAGCGGTATATTTGTGTTTGTTTGCTTGCTCGTTTGTTTGTTTGTTTGTTTGTTTGTTTGTTTGTTTGTTTGTTTGTTTGTTTGTTTGTTTGTTTGTTTGTTTGTTTGTTTGTTTGTTTGTTTGTTTGTTTGTTTGTTTGTTTGTTTGTTTGTTTGTTTGTTTGTTTGTTTGTTTGTTTGTTTGTTTGTTTGTTTGTTTGCATTTAAATTATGGTTGCAGGAGAGAGGTTCTTTTTGCCACGGTTAATCAAATACCGTTTGTGTCCGAAAGCCGAAAATATTGACGATTGTTTTGTAGCTTGTAAACACGCGGTGTTCTTTTGCGACATCACGCAGAAGAGACTTGGAAAATACATTACGCCATATTCTATACGTTTTCGATAACTAAAGGTCCCTGGTGGCCCTCCACATGACACGTTCATCTTGTTGGGACTACACAGTCTTTGACAAAGTCGGATGTGTGACAGACACTCTAGAACTCCAAGGTCTACGAGGTCATTTTTCCGTGAAGCAGCAGCAGCGTGTCTGCGTAGTTTGTATGCGGCCCGATAGCAGCCGCCAGAGTGGATATTTTCACTGGTCGGATGTTTTTGTCTGCCTGAATATTAAGTGCCTCTTCGTGGGGAGTTTTGCAGACCTTTACGCCTTACTTTCGTGTATTTAAGAAAGTAGTAAATGGTCAATTGGGTAGAGCATCGGGGCTGCTGTGCTGAAGGAACCGGGTTCTAAATCAACTGTATCAGACCAACTTGTGTCCCTGGGTGTATGTGACACTGCATGGTCGGGTGCCGCTCTTCAACCTCTTTGGCACCCACTTGGGCCACTGCGTGTGCCACTGGGAACGTGGCTCTCTTCAACGAACCTCTTTGAACGCAACTTGGGACACGGGCCTAGTGCGGACTTCGTGGCGGCGCCACCAGATGCCGCACCGTGTCCTCAGAGGGAATATCTGTACCTGAAAAGCGTGGACACAGAATGGAGGAAGTGGTCGAGAAAGTTGGCGACCACGTACAGGGTAATTTTAAACTGTAAATAGACAACCAGGAGTCATAAAAAGAAAGTGAAAAAAAAAAACAGAGACGGTAAATTGGATGCAAAGGCTGGACGCAAAAAAAGACCATTGAGGTTTACAAGAACGGCAAGAAGGAAAACGGTAGGGAAAATCTGTGTGATAACGCATAGGGGAGTGCCTTGCTATTTGGGGCCCCAGCTGGCTGTCTGAGGACAGAAACATACCGAAGAAAATGTGAGCCACGGGAGGAGGCATATGCGCAACAGGTGCAACAAAATCCCAGAAACGACTCGGCACATCGTAATGGAATGTGAAGATATTCACCCAGAGAGACCCGTAGGAAACGTCCAGAATCATTGGGATTCAAAGAAGATGGAAGGATTAACTCGTTAGCAATCGAGATAAGGAAGAGACGTTAAGAGCGTTGGTGTAAAAAAATCAAGGAAGAGTTTGATAGAACCGCAGTCGTTGCAATCGTAAGTCGTTAACGGCAAAGTGTAAACATGCAGGGTTTAATGACAAAAGAGAAGACTAGTATCAGATGGGCCAAATGCTAGACGGCGATAGATGCAGTAAAACCTGATTAGATCAGGCAGGATAGGTGACTATACGTGTTGCCACCCCGTATCAAAGCGGATGCCGATAATCATCATCATCATCATCATCACCGAAGCGCAAGAGAGGAACAGGGATGCAGCGCACACATCATACATGACGCGCTCCGGCAGTGGAAATACGGTGCCTTGCTTCATTGCTTCGATTAACGCTGATCGCACTGACGTCGACCATCTTCCTGAGATTGTTTCTGTCGGGATTTCTTTTTTCGATGCCAGTTAAAGAAACACGACAGCTATATAAGCCTTATTACCAGTTAAGTTTTTCCCCTTTATTAGTGGGCTAATAAAGGGGAAAACCTAACTGGCAATATGTTAGATTTTCCAGTTACCATTACCAGTTTAGGTTCCAGTTTAGGTCCCAGTTACCATGACCAGTTAGGTCTTCCAGTTCCATTACTAGTTAGCTTTTCTCCTTTATTAGTGGGCTAATAAAGGGGGGAAAGCCTAACTGGTAATAAGGCGTATATAGCTGTCGCGTTTCTTTAACTGGCATCGAAAACAAAATTATTAGTGCGCTAGACATACTTTACATCCGATAAATGGCCACTTCAAATGAAGAACGTCGAACTCGACAACGCTTTCCAACAGGCATTCGACGAATGCGACCGCAACTCGCTAAACTCCAGTCGGCCCGAACGAATCCCTCTCGCCGTCAACACACAGACAGCAGCAGCAGCAGCAGCAGCAGCAGCAGCAGCATCGTATACCGGGAAGCGAAGCGCTGCTGCCGATACATCGAGGGCATGCCAACCGAAGAGCAGCAGCAGCAAGCAGCCGGGCCTTGCCTGCTTCATTAATGCACGCCCGAGCCGGAACGCAACGCCGACCCGAATTGGCCCCCCCGCTTCGATTGCGTCTCAGTTTGCGTCTCGCCCGCCGGGGCCGACGCGTTTTAATGAGCCGTTCGCTGGTGCGGACACCGTTGTGTACTACACTGTACGCGAGCCTGTACATAGTGCATAAGTATACTACGCACGCATCCAACAACGGCGCGCGCTGTGTGTTGCTTCGCGAACGGCCGTCGTGGGAAAGGTGTATCTGACGCTGGCGGCGGGTACCGTCAGAGCAGCGGTGACTAATACGAGCCTGTACCAGCCACGGAGCCACGTGGGGGGAAGCTTTATTTATAGTATATGTAACGCGGGCCGCTGGTTATGGAGTGGAAACAGAATACTAACAATGGTCTCGGAGAAGAAGCGCGATCTTCGGGCGGTATCGGGTTGCGAAGACGTCGGCGGTGGCAGAAGTGCATGGCAGACGACGGATTAGCAGACGATCGCGGCAAAGCAACGACAGAAGACATAGGGTTTCCGTATACAAAAGTTGCTAGACAGAGCCCCCGGTGATAGTGATTTCCGTCAGTGGTACGTGTTGCTGGGCCGGTCGGTTCACAGTGAACAATTTCAGACCTTAAGATTTAGGGCCACTTGGCGCAAAATGGAAACAGAAAGGGTGAGTGGATGAGGTGAGCACTATCCCTCCCCACTTCTGTTTTCGTTTTGCGATAAGTGACCATAAATCTTACGGTCTGAAATTGATAGTGTTGGTCTACGGGAGATGTAAGTATACGGCGGAGATCAACCAGCATCTGAAATGATAGCTAGCACGTGCATTTGTCTAAGTTTCGTGCTTCTGGCTTCAGACGGCTTTGTGAGTTTTCAAATTGATCGTTTTGAACAAAATATTGTGTATTAAGAGCAACAATCTGCGATAACTACGCATGTTCGCGGAGAATAATTACCTTGTTTAGTAAACTGTGAGTGCTTGGAAGTTTAGAAATGTGAATGTTAATAAACAGCGTCGCAAGAGGGTGTAAAGCCAGGAGCCCGAACATCAGACAAATCGTGTAATAAGTTAACCATTATTCTCATGGTATACCTGAACTATGGCAGTGGGCATCATCTTTAGTGGGCATGCGCTACTGTATTTAGAGTTATCATCATCATCATCATCGTTATCGTCTTCGTGATGGCATATGTCTATCTGTCGCAGTGCCACTAACCTTAAGAGGTAACTAGGAAAGAAACCTCTAAGAAAAATCCCCCATACGCTTCAAAACAACAGAGGATTCTTCCCACTTCCTGGCTATATGAAACACACGGAGGACTTTTCGATTAATCGCTTCTGAAAGGTCAGATAAGACCTCGAGATAGCCGCACCTGCCTATTTTATTTTTTGTTACCTCGATTAATTTGTTGCCTCCACAAACAACCGCCACACCGGGGTGTCTTGCACGGGCGTACAAAGATGAACATGGCGACGAGTTAGGCTCGACACGCGATTCGTGCCTGGAATTCCTCGGCAAGACTCACTTTCTAAATTCTTCCGCGATCCCGCGCCGCTTCCTCGTCGGTGTACGCCGTCACGTTTCAAGATGGCGGCGCCCTGAGGTTCGTTCGTCCTTGGCCGTGGTCGGCGCTCGCTTTCCCGCTGCAGACGAAAAATTCGTCGGCCGCTAACTCTTCCGCTTCGTTTTCTTTTATTTTTATTTTCCCTCTTTCCTTCGCTAGCCTGACAGCGCTTTTATTTACGTACTTTCGCCTCGGTTCGCTACTTAATTCCTCCTTTACTTTGAAGCTTTTTTTCTTTCTTTTTTTTTTCGACAGCAGACGAAGTTACCTTATGCCGCCATCTGCTGTGCATGGCGTCGCCGTCATCTGCTATCCCCGGTAGCAGACGACGACGACCACGTCGTCTGCTACCAGGGATGTCGTCTGCTACCGTCTGCTATCCCCAGTAGCAGACGACAACCGCAGAAAAAAAAAAAAAAAGACAGAGAGAGAAGTAACGCGCTGGGGTGGCGAAAGAAAAGAAAAAAAAAGCCAGAAAAATCCGCGAAACAAGTAATAAACGAAAAGATATAAGCCGGCCAGAACAGGACGCGGATGTCTAATTACGCGTCCGTGGCGCCTGTCCGAAATAATGGACTTTTTGCGCCCGGCAAGCATCTTCTTTCCACCCCGTCGCGCGCTCGCCTTCCTAGCTCCCTCCCTTCGGATTCGCTTTTCGAAAGCCTGTGCCGGTCGCCCAAGTTTGTTTTAGGCGTTTGCTTGCCGCTTTGTTTGGGCTTGTTTACAGAACGCGCTCACCTATGGCTTCCTATACAACCGCTCCAGATGCCCTCTTCTCTCATCTCACACTTAGGTCGTCTGCTAGTAGTAGCTACGATACATGCGTCGCGTGTGCGTGAGCTTAACGGCCACGGAAACCGGCCTGTAGAGGGCGCAATTTTTTCTCTTTCTTTTCCTTTTATTATTATTTTTTTCAGCACCTTTAGCATCGCCTGCATCGTTTCTTTTTTTAACTTTTCTCGCACGCCGTTCAACGCCACGCCGCAGCGGATCGCCATCTCAGAGGGGGCCTTGTATTTGAGCTGTAAGGAGGTGCTTCAAATTCGCCGCTGGATCAGCTTGGCTAGAGACGTTGACACCGACGCTGCCTGCCGCTTTATAAAGAAATCAAATTGGCGCGCCATGATGGGGAGATAACACGGACGATTGAGCTTGCAGGAATCTCAGTCAGCTGGACGACACGCTGCAAAAATGGCCAATACTTCTGCACCATTTTTTTTTTTTTTCGTTTTCATCTTACCTTTTTTTATTTTTCGGAGGTGTGCCTGAAAGCTTTGCTTCTTGTATACTTGACCACAGCACTCAAGAAAAGAGATGCCGTTGATCTCAAGGAATGCTATTGCGTGGCGCCAGAGCACGCTTTCAGTAGCAGACGAAAACTGCCGTCGAGCCGTTAATTGTTCGTCTGCATGCGCGCTTGAAATATTTACGTCTGCCACTAGCGGGCGACATGCCCGATTCATTCGGCCGGGCGTATTAAAATATGGATCGCTCGACCCTGAACAAGCTTCCGGTTTTCATAGCCTCACTCGATCACAGTCGAGTGGCAGGCGCCCACTCATTAACTCGCTCTTTCTTTTACTATTTTCTTTACCTGCTCCCTGCTCGCATTTACCGTTGGTTGACCCGTAACGCCGCGCGCGGTGTTTTTTTTTTTTTTTTTTCGGTTTGTGGTTTCATCGCTTCGTCCTACGTGTGGTCGTCTGCAAACCACGAGTTCACTTCTGCGGCGCCTTCTGCTACAGCTCGGTGTATTTCTGCGTCGGCTACGTGTATTTTTTATCTCCGTGCTTGTCCTGCTTGCCAGACGACACTTCTGCAAGTCTTCTTGAGGCACGTATACTATGCACACGTCTGCTATCCGCGAGCTTGTTCGTCGAATGCCGTTTCGACCAAAAATGTGTTCACCTCAGCGCTCGCTCTTGCGTCGCGTAGGTTTCGATTCTTTATCGTGAAGCTTGTTTCTTGTGCAGATTACAACAGTGAACGCACTTGTGCTGATTTTTTCTGTTCTTTTTCTGAATCGGGTGGTGCACGTCGCCATTTTATCAGCAAGACTTGTAGAACACTTGCATTTGCAGAAGCAGAAGCGGTAAATGTTTCCAACGCTTAATACGTTCTTTTGCGCTTGGCTGGATGCACTCCAGTCCTGGGCGCTCCCGACAGGTGTCTACTGCAGTGTCATTTTTTTTCTTCTTTCTATATTTTTTTTTCTCATGTTTATGTGCTTGAAGGTTCCAGAAGCCGCCGCCGCGAGCGCTGTGTTACGAATCCCGCTATATACAACCGATCCGTTTTCTTCGCGAGCACGTTATACTGCCATTACGGCAAGCGCTATCCTCCCAGTTTTGTTATTTATAATGACGGAAGGCCCCCTTCGTGAGGTGCTGTCGGGGGGTGGGGGTAAAACGGGGGTTGGGGGGGGGGGGGGGGGGTTGCGTACATTTGCGAGATAGATTGCCGCTCCTGCCACGAAGAAGAAGAAACATGGCAACACTGAAAACAGGAAGCATTTGCTCGCCGAGCGCATTGGATTATTCTCGGGCCTCTTCAATACTCATCGGTCACTTAAGGTGTCATAAAGACAAAGTTACGCAGTCAGAATTCATTTGTTTCGCTTAATGCAAGAGACGGACCGTTTCTCAAAGTGACACATGCAGACGCCGGTGTGGTCGGAAGCTTGACGCGTCTTGTGCCCTTTGCACGTATATAGCTAATTTAACTGCGCTAACGAAGGTTTGCGCTGCCTATAATACCGGTAAACCGCTGCTTAATTGATGCAGGAAAGCCTGCCTGCCTGAAACCCGTGTCCTCGAAGGTTCAGATCATTTAGCCGGCAATGAAGAGCGTTAAAAGTTCACTGAAAAAAGAAAAGAAATATGCTTACAAGTTTGGCAATCTAGTCAACTATAAGAGCAGCATCTGAGAGCAGCAGCTGAATTTCAGCTGACTTTCTACTAAAAATTGCGACATCTGCGACTGCAGTGTTGTGCATTCTTAGCACTCCCTCACACATAACTTCGTGTAGTTACCTCATCGCTACATAATGCTATAGAACGTTCGTAGACATTTGTCGACAAAGGTCATAATTTTAGTATAGGCAATTTCTACTTAATGCCATTGTGGTAACCCATAGATCTGCAGTCACAGACTTTATATTTTTTATTTGTTGTCGGCTGTACAATGTCTACAAGCTATGTGTAAGAAAAAATGGGAAATCATCAGAAACACAGAGTGACTTGTAAGACTTCTACAAAACGTCTATAGAGACTGCTCCGTTCGTACGGTTGGTTATTCATCAGATGAATTAAGAGTATGTTATTAAGAAGAGCATCCTTATGCTCTATAGTCAGCTGTCCTACATGAAAGAGAGTTAAAACTGTAAGTATTTAGCCCAACGCTAAGTTAGCCTTGCGCCAGGAGAAACTTTTCAGAAGGTAAAGAATAATTAATGACTGGGGCGAGACGTGGACGATTTACGTGCTATAGTTCTCATAACTAATTGTACCAAGCTGATTGTGGGTCCATATTACGCTGTGAAACCAGGAATCAAGTCTGTAAAACTCAGTACTCGCTATGATGCTTTTCATGGTCCTATTACCTTCGCGCATATAATTACTGGCTTTTTCGGCAGCGCAGCCTTGAGCTAGTATCGAGGTTATAGCGATAACAACCGATTACGACTTCGTTTCTAATGACGACGGACTCTCTCACGGTAGGTAACGAGCAAAAAGTGGCAGCTATAATCACACCTATAGGCCAGCTCACGAAGCATGCCCGAATGGCAAACATGGCGGCCCATGTTCGCCCGTGGGAACACGGAGTAACTAACGGGAAGCCGACGATACTTGAACCGAAGACGTTATAGCGGACGAGTGAAACAAAAGGACAACAGGGCAGAAGCAGACGACGGCGTTGAGCAGACGAGCCATGGTAGCAGCGTCTGCAGATAATCTGTTTGGGGAAGCGTATAGCAGATGCACGCTAAAACCCCCAGGACAGCCCGGTGAAAAAACAATCATCTGGCGCTCGATCTCAACGCAGCGAAATTTTAAACACCGAGTTGATAGCTCAGCAGGCAGCGTGTGCAATTAAATCTCGAAACGTTTTTCTCACGCCTTAAAAAAAGGCGCCAGATTACGGGGCTGCGCGAGTAGGCGGTCACGCGAGGGCGTCTGCGCGTTCCGTGTTTTTCTCCTGAGAACGCTAAACAAAGGTTACAGAATGAGCGGCCACCGTACTACGCAGCTGCAGGAACCGTTTGCGCGTCCAGTGAAACAGACGACGCTGCCGCACACACAACATGGCGGCGGCACATCGTGTGTAGCAGACGACGAACACCACAGAGGAAGAAGTTTCCGTACACAGACGACTTCGCGGCGCGTGTAAGCAACACGCATGCTCACGCGCCGTGAGAGAATGCCGCGGCAAAAAGCAGACGATCTTCACACCGGCGCCTGAGGTGTGACCGCGCGAAGCAGACGGCGACGACGAACCAGCAGGAAACGCACGCCAGAGGCACCAGAGGTCTCAGCAGCGCCGACGAGAGAGCGGCTCGTGAAAATGATAAGACCGCGAGGGAAAAGGACGCACGAAATAATAATCGCCGCACAAAAGGCAGAAAGGGAGGGCTTCCGCGTGTACACGCCAGGGTTGCGGCGGGAAACGGCGCAGCTAATCGGTCGACCTGTCAAGGGCGGGCAACCATGGGCGCCCTTTTGGCGGAACCGCAAAGCCGCGGCTTCTTCCGTCGACGCTTCGTCTGCTTGCGTTGCGCTTGCGATTCGTCTGCTCCTTGGGCCAGGCGTCGTCTGCTTCTTCTTCTGCTCGTCGTCTGCTTCTGTTTCTTCTTCTTCTGCTTCCGTGTTGCCGACTGTCATGCGGTTTGAAAGACTCGTTTAGCGCGCTTGGGCCGGACGAATGGTGCCTCGCGATGTTTCGAGCGTTCTGACGCTCACCAGATTACGTGGGCCGTCGTGTCTTTGCATCCGCCGCGCTACGGTTCGTCTGCGGCCTTGCCTTAGTTCCGTGACCGATGTAGGCGAGTTCGGCGAATCAAAGAACGTGCCGCGCACACGCAAATTGGCGCTGCTACTACTAGGTAACGCGGCATCGGATGCAGGAGATCGTAAGGTACTACAACTACTAAGAACGCGAGTGGCAGGTAGTAACAGGAAAAGAACGTCACCGTTTTTGCTGAAGTTGCCGAAAGAAGGGCAGCGGGCCCACGTAAACCAGATGTGACAGCCATCTAGTTGTACACGATTAGATTTACATAGGATCCTTTAGCAGGACCGAAAGAGCGTCTACCTAAAGTGTAGAGTCGGGATCGATTTTAAGGTGATCACGATAGGCCTAACTTACCGCGCAGCTAATTTCTCCGATTTCTCCGATGGGGTGTAAGACAAACATAACTAGTGTTCCTGGTTTCTACCTTGTCTATACTCTCCAACGTTGCTTTTTGAGAAGACAAAAAAAAAATAATGCGGATCCACTGTACATGCTGCAAGCGAAGCTTTCATGGAGCGGTTATAAAAATGCTATCACTTCCAAACCAACAACTGACCCCTGACATTTGCGCCCTTCATCGAGGCAAATCAACCTGGGCCATAATTCTGATAACTCTAACGGATGCTACGCTATCTGGTTTTAGTGAAGAGTTATCGATTTGTAAACTTTGTACTTCTAGATTTCTTAAACTTACCAATTTTCGGCGATTCTTTAAAAAAAATCTTTAAAGTCTCATATCAAAATTTTGATTCCTACAGCCACTATAGAACGCAACTTTCTCACTTAAATGCAACGAATTTCGTTTAAATCGGCCCAGCGATTGTCTCATAAATGCATTTCTGCGTTTTACATGTGTATGAATCGGGAAATCGTTGCTGGCCCCAAGCTAAAGTTTCGTGTTATACGAAGTAACGGTCTTGAAAGACTACGAAGGAGACCACTAAGTTGCGGAAGATTTTTCGGGGCGCTAATGTGAGCTATAACAACCTCTGATGGTTGCTATAGCTCGGGCGTTCCTCTCTAAGTAAACCGGAACGCATAAATTGTTTTTCTCAGCAACCACTAAATCGAATTTTATGAATTTTATTGCGTTTAGGAGAAAAGCTTAAGATCTAGTGACTCTAGGACGCGATTTTTTTTTATTTGCGCTGGCAATATGTTTTTTGGTTTTTTTTTTTTTTAACTCTCAAAATTCACATTCACATTTCTGAACACAACACTGAAATTTACAACTCTAACTCAGCAATGAAAAAACGATATCATAATTCTGTAAACTGCACGATAATAATACTTCTAAAGCGGACAAAATTGATATATTGTACACTGCTCTGAAAGATGCTACAAATTTGTGAGTAGGAATTTTGCAAAACGCTTGCAAACGTTCTAATAAGTTTCACATAAGTAGTGTTAACTTATACATCAAATTTGTCCCCTTCAGATGTTCTAACGGATGCTGTTTACATGAATTCGATATGTTTTTTGATGCATTATTAAGGATGTGTAAATATCGTGCTTCTATTTCTTTGACTTTTCTTCGTGTTCTTATACTTACCGATTTTGGCTTTTTTTTTTTTTCGTAACTACCCGGGCCCTAAATGGCAATTCGGCTTCCTGTTGTCACTATAATTTAACCTTTTCTCTCTCATGGAACAAACTTCATTCTAATCGGTCAAGCGGTTGTCTCTTAAAGGCAGTTTCTGTATTTTACGTATATTTGAACTAGGCGGCATCGGTGTTGGGCCCGAGCTTAATCTTCCTCTTATGAGTATATTCACAGAATAATAATTGCCTCTTCTGCCGCAGAAACGGACAGTGCACTTTGCAACGTCACAGCAGCGCTACCCTGCAAAACAGCGCGCGAATCGCGAAGCAAATTACTCGCCACAGGCGATTCCAATCAGCGTATATACAGAATACGAAACTACGTTCTGTAGCTCCGCATCAGGACAAACGACTCATTACAAGACTTCCGCATTCTTAAGCCTTCATCGATATACGTGTTATACAGCGTCCAAAAACGATAAATCGGCGTTAAGGCGCTAGTGAGCGAATGGGCAATACAAGTCAGAGGCAACTTCTATTAAAGGCAGTGCGCCTGTTAAGACGCGAGACTTGCTCAGGCGCCGCAAATCTTTTCGAGCCCATGTTTTCAAATGGCAAGCCTAATTACGTGACAAACTGACACCATTGGACGACGAGAACTCGATAAAACGGCGCTGCTCTTTCATCCGAAAGAAACTTCTGCTTATCATCCAAAAACAGTGATCGAACAATGGATCTCACTGGAGCCACAGGGGCCTAGCCACGGAGTCAGGAGCCTAGCCAGGAGCCTATCCGCGCGTTCTGAAGGACCTTTATTAATAAAGTTTTACCATACCATACCATACCATACCAACGCCTTTTTTTTTTCATTTAGTACATACTGCAGTTCTAAGATCAAACAGGAGGGGCGAAAAAATGAACATAATGAACCAAATTGAACGGTTTATACAATAAAATAAAGCAAGCGTCACCGCTCAAAGACAAAGACTAACAAACATGATTGAAAAATACGTTGAAGACAAGAATTGCTCGACTCTGTAAAATAACTTTGATGCGCACAATGAAAAAGCAAACGCAAGTTAGTTCACGAGTTGTCAGAATATAGACAGAAGTACGGCGTTATCAACACGAAATGGTACATGTTTTTTTTTTTTTTTTTTTTTTTTTGAAGTCAGAAAGGCCACGTTCTGAAAAAAAAAACATTTGAAGACAGTGCGTTCCATTGCTGATGGTTCGCGAAAAAAAAAAAAACGAGTGCTTGAAAAGGTTAGTACGTGCGAAGTATGGTGTCATGTCATGATTGTGATTATGTGCGGTCTGTCGGGAAAAAGTGGGAGGAAGGTATATACCAGGATTGATATTAAACTGCCTAGTCTGGACCAAGAAAGGTAACTTGAGCCTGGCGGTAGCTCTGCGCTGTTCCAAAAGTGGCATGTCGTTACTAGCCGTCAGTGATGAAGGCGAATCAAGATTGCGATAAGCGTTATAGATGAATCACGCTGCTCTCCCTTGAACCATATCTAGCTTATAATCACCAGGAAGAATTTAATCATTGAATGAACGACGTAAGAGATGGGTGAAACCGTGTGCAACAGGTTAGGAGCACCGCTGTAGAAATACGTTAGGTATACAGTCTGGACCGACAGAAGATTTAGTCTTAAGATTCAGTAACAAAGAAACGACACCTTCGTCAGTTGTGGGGGGCTTCGGTTACCCGAGCCACAAGCTGAGCCTTCTATGAAAAAAATCTGCCGTGGATTATTCTTTTTTTTTTCTCTATCGCACTTTGTAGCCTGCGGTGCAACTAGTAACACGCGGATTATTTCTGTTCTACCTAACACGTTTGCTCAGCACAAACGTATCAGTGCAGTAATGTATGGTAGATTTTATTTCATTCCAAACGGGGGACGCATTAGAAGGAAGATTATCCCATATAAGCCACAGATGATCTGAAATGGCCTGGTCGTAAGGCTTTGAATAATCCTTAACAGCACGTCTTGTTTCCTGTATGTGCACTTTTGCTTCAGCAATACGGAATGATAAAAACACTGCTTTATGATCGGAGATGCCGGGGACTGCGTAACTAGATACGTTAGAATTCAAAAAAAAGACTAAGTCGAGTGTAGAACGGGCGTTGCCAGCCTCTCTGGTGCATTCTCAGTAACAATGTGTACAAGATTACACATCAAAGCAATGTCAGCAAGCGGGCTCAGGGTTACGTCAGAGCAAGAATCGGGAACGCGCCAGTCAACATTGGGGTAAGTTCAAATCTCCTGCTATAGAACCAGCCGATCATTTTCGAACAGGCACATGTGGTCACATAACTATAGCTGGACATTCGGTCGTTGATAAAGGTGGTCTGTAGGCGGCACACACCCTGAAGGAATGGCCCCAGCAGATTATTTTAAGAAATAAGCTTTCGTGGTCGGGAATTTGTTCTGGGAGCATAGCGCTGATGCCACCTTTACAGAACTATTGCTACACCAACTTCTCCAGTAGGCTGGTCACGTCTGAAAGCACTTCGTCCTCTTCTCCGTCGTCGACATTGTCTGCTTTCCTACCGTAACAATATGGTATGTTGAAGGAATTAGAACTGTATCGTTTGTACCTTCGTGCAGCCAAGTTTCTGTAATCACTGCAATGCGAGGGTCCGTAGGTGAGAAGGGGGTATTCGAGCTTATGAACTTTATTCGACAAACTTTGCCCGCTTACATTAACCACTCTGCATTTTTGGGGGAGCTGATTGCCGTGAGCTTCATTCTGAGCCTATAGCTTGCGGATGAAGGGCCACAAGCGCATTTCTTGCATCTACTCAGAAAAAAAAAAAAGTTCAGCATCAATTTTGACCTTGTCATGGATAACAGTGACCCGTTTCTTGCTGTAGCGTTCAGTTTTCGCACTTTCCCAAGGTAAGCGGCTCTTGCGCAGCGTGCACTGGCTGTAATCATTTTGCACAAAAAAATATTGCCGCCACCAGTTTACTCGAATTGCGCAAATACCTCTTGTTTCTCTTGACAATCTTGAAAGTAGGTAATAACAGGCCTACGGCTACCCGAGCGGCCAAGACGGTGAATTCGGGCAACAGACCTGCACTTTCTCACAAAGCATGTTCTCACAAAGTGCGGTGAAACTAGTAACAAAAATGGCAATAATGCCGCTGTGTTGGTAAAGCATCGACCAGTCGCACAGAAGAAATCACAAAGGAGAAGCACGTGGTATTTGATATAAACATATATACAAGCACTGATACACGGCGTCAACGTAAGGACACGAATAAAAAAAAAAAAAAACGCCCGAACTGCAATCAGGGTCAGGGAATAAATGTGGAACCATTATTCATGCTTTCATCTTCCGCTTTATTTTCATTCCTTGAGCTACTTTCGCTACAAAATGGGCCCAAACGCATCCGACCAACCCGTTCCAAGCGTGGTTTTCGTTCACGGGCTCGGCTACACGGTCATCTCGAGCCAATTTCGACCGGCTTACTTGAAACACGCAGTCGCGCCAGACGGCAGCTATAGCAGACGACAAGACCAAAACGAGTCAACGTCGTTGGAATCTCGCGGCGCCGTCTGCAATTCGTTCGTCTGCTACTGGTGTACGCACCGCGTATAGCAGACGATTAGCCGAGAGACCATGTTATTACGAAGGCGGAGTTAATTACTTCTCCTTTCTGTAACAGAACAGACCGGGGTACAGTGGGCACTAAAAAACTCTGCGCCCGGTTCTGCCGCATGCCGCCCCTTGGTATATGCAAACCCCCTCAGCGTTTTCTTTCTACCTGTAGGCCTAATACCAGCCTAGGCGAAAATTAATCAGATCGCTGACGTCGCTAAGGCGACAGATTCAATAAATTCTACGTCTCGAATATGCGATTAATTTAACGATGTTATGTGGAGCCAGACAGACGAAGCGAAGCTGCTGTACGTGATAGAGTTTCCATCGCAATAAGCAAAAAAAGAAAAAGAAAACAAGAGAAGGGTATGCATTTATAAGGCTTCCTGCAGCCGCTTCCAGGTTGTGGGTCAGGACGCCAAAAGTAAAGACGACCAAACGCGGACATTTTTCACTAGTCGGCATTTATGCAGCAGACACGTCCTACCCCCTTCGGGTTATATTCGGTCACAAACGCTATAAATCAACAGAAGACTATAGAAGCGCTCGATGCAAACCTCAATGCGAATGTAGGTCTGGGTTACAATTCACGCAGATGAAAGAACAAAATGCCGGAAGTAATTCTACCGTCCGCGTCTAATTACTGAATCTGATGGCGAGCCGTATAATAGTCTTCCTTCGTGTTCGTTATGGTATGTGCTAAGCCTAACCAGACGCGACCTTTCCAGATGCTATGCGACCATTCGATACGCATGTCGTCGAGATGAAGCACGTATCATTTATCATCGTTCGCTGCAGTCCTTGTCAAAAGTTTCGAAGCCACTACGCGGGTGGCGGGCGACCTATCATCGTCCAGTGCACACCGTATACTAAGCAACTATGAAACTGCCATTGCTCCGAGGCCACAAAGGTAGGAGTGATCGAGCTGTTGCTCGCTCTTTCGAGCTTTGGAGTCCAAAGCGTGCTACGAAATTCCTCGCATAGTTCCTGTAAAAACGAGTTCATAGAGTCTCTAGATGTCCTATAGATTTCATGGAGAGCGTTTTGTATTCTAAGATGCTTCTCGTTTTGACTATGTAGAATCTATGGACTTGATATGGGCGACGAAATTGGTCGACAAGTCAACGTTTTCCTTCAGCATACTGAATGTAGTGCACAGACTTTCTGAACGTTCTTGCCAAGTCTGCAGACATTGCTCGACTAATAGCGCGAGACCAAACGACCCCGTACTGTCTTATAGTCATTCTGCATATACAGTATAACAAGTATAAATTGAAGGCCAAAAACTTCATCATGCGTGACTCATTTCCCAGAAAGACGTAAAAAAGGAGGCCTTCGTTGAACGCATGATTTACGTATTACGGTAACTATCAGAGCTAGTGATATATGTAAGTCAAAAGTTTCAATGTTTAACTTGTCTTACAGCGATAGCTGTTATATAGGCTCGCTTCTCCTGGTCGCTTTCATGTACACCGGCTTCCGCTGGTGCCGTCGCTGAAATCCCCAAAATCCTTTGCGAGAAAATTGCAAAGAAAAAATTTTCATTCTGAATCGAGGATGCCAACTTATGACCAACAGATTGGCAGCACGTGATACTGTCTGCAAGGCACTCTGCCGATGATACAGCAGCGGAGAATAGTGATACTACAGAGAGCGCGACCGCGCCAGCAGCTACACCATGATTGACTAGAGCCTGCTGTGTACGTGGATCATACTGTGTCCATTTACATTTGTGTACACCTCTAACCATGTACATCTGTGTACATGGATAGAGCTAGCGCCTGCACTTCTTGCATCGAAGCTGTCTATGGCTAGGAACCCGGGATTTCTTCGTGGCACAGCGTAGACAGAAAACTATCATCATCAGTGGCTCATACCCCCAAGTGCAATGGTTCATACCCCTGTACGGCAGAGGCTACAAGCACTCAGCAAAGTGAAGCGAACAGTACATGCATTCTTTGGAATAATGCGTACAACATACAGAACAGCATGCGTTTCAATAAACAACAAGCTCAAAACAAGCATCTGAGTCACATAATTGATGATAAGGCGCTCCTGTGCCTACATGCAATGTAGGCTCATACCCCCAAATGCAATGACCCATACCCCCGTGAGGCAGACGCTACAAGCACTCAGCAAAGGGAAGCGCACAGCGCGTACATTCTTTGGAATCACGCGTGCAACATACATGACAGCGTATGTCTCAATAAAGAAAATAAAATGACCAGCCTATCAACTGATTTCAATGTTGTTGCAGCACCGCTATGGCCGGCGGCGTGCTGTCAAAATTACCATTACTCCCATTACTCTGAAATAGCATTACTACCATTTCTCCAAAGCCATAAAGCATTGCATTTCCCCCGCAGCAATTATAGTGTTGGCTTTCAACAGCTTTGCTGGACATCCACTTTCGCAGAGGGCCGGGATGGCGGGCGAGTCAATTTTTTTTTCCGTGTTCTATCACGTCGGCATCCCAGTTGCGGAGGCGGTCCTAAATTAAGTTTCTTTTGTTTCTTCTACATGTGATGACAATGATTGAGCGCATCTACTTCGTCTTCATTAGTCTTCTTCTTCTATAGCACTTAGCTTCTTCTAATGCTTACTGGATGGTGCTGGTGTCGTCTTGTTTTCTTCAAGTATAGCGCGATTGAGGCCTCTTAATGGGGTAACCCAACTATAAATTGGAGAAGAACGAACGAATCCAGCAGCAAGAAGGTGAAGGATTGTTTCACTGGAGACCAGCGGCTAAGTCCTGATGAGGAGGAAGAAAAGCCGAGTTTCATTTTTTTTTTTTTTGCCACTTCACCACCGGAAGGCGCAACTTCCAAAAACAAATACTTGCCTTCGCCTTTTATATCTATATGTTCGTGTGTGTATAAGACTGCGTGTTGTGGATGTTTGGCCGTGGGACGTTAATGTTAATTCCTTTCCTTTTCTTACCACACACACACACACACACACACACACACACACACACACACACACACACACACACACACACACACTCATATATATATATATATATATATATATATATATATATATATATATATATATATATAATGTTCTTTCTGCTATGCGAAAAAGAGTAACCGTCACCATTATTGGGTGACTACATCTGTTTCTTTTATTCTCACTTTAATAATAAAATAACTGACTCGCACTTCGTTTACTTCTCGAATGTTCATTCGAGAAGCTCTGCGAATGTTCATTCATAATACTTATTCATTTGCGGAGACAAAGAAAAACAAAGGAAACGATACAATATGCTCTACAAGCTACGTGCTAGAAATATGGAGAGAACGCCAGTCGAGACAGCGCTAATGATCGGGCCCTCAACATGGCTTTCCTATGCGTTATCATGCCACGACGGAGCACACGAGCGGCTATCGTAAACGCCACTTGCTTCAACATAAAACGACAACTTTTGGCGCTTTCTGAACGTCATGTTTCTTGACAACAGAGAAAAGAAAGCAGGCGAGTTCGATGTAGGGCTTTGCCCCAAAATGTTTTATATAGCATAAAACGCAAGGGTACGCGAGGGTATATAGCAGAGAAACGACGTTTCATAAACAGCGAAAAGAAGACGCTAGAAGAAACTTAACCTTTCAAGCTTTCCACACACTGTCGATTGCTTCTGGGCAAATCCACGAAAACGGGAATTTTTTTCCTTCCTTGCCGGTAACAACACCTATAGTTGGTGCTACATCTGTCAGATATCTAGAGACACAGAGAGATTGTGTTTGCAGCTTCGCGTTCTGGGTGCCAAGAGCTCCGGTGTACCATTCCAGTTCGTGAAACTTCGCCCAACGCCGATTTAGGCGTCTTCGTTACTGTGCAGTTCATGACATAGGAGCTAAATTCATTGCATCTTTCACGCCCATAATAGCTTTCTGAAAGGCTGGCTGCCCGCTTTCGTCTGCTACCGGCTTGAATATCGTCTGCTAGCGACTGTCTTGGACGGAGAACTTCAATAGGGCCATCAAGTCGTTCAGTCTCCAAAATAAGAGACTGGCCTTCGGGTCACTATACGCAGTTCGTCGACGTAGGACCCGTACGGTAAAATAATGATGCCACTTATAGCGTAAAGAAATGCTTTGCAGACGACGCACTCGGGTGAAAGTGACAAGAAGCTAGCAGAAGACACCGCGCGTCTGCTACCGATAGCCCAACTATAGAAAGTTTGAGAGCTCGAGTAAAAAGGGCGCGAAAGGCAACGATAAATTTTCGCGTCCGCCTTCCCTTGTACGAAACGACGCAAGGTCGGGAGACGGGGAGATTGCGGAAGTTTTACGAACCAGTTGCACTGCATTTCTCGGGCGCCAGGGCGTGAACGAAATTAAAACACCTCTCTGGCCGCCGTCTGTAACGAAAGCGGGCACACGAACAAAATTAAGGGAACACGGATAGGGGGGCTGGGGGGCCTAGGAGGGGGGGGGGGGGGGGGAGGGGGCTTCCGAAATGGCGTAGCGGCCAGTCTCCCATGTCGATGCAGTGCCCCGCAGTGTTTCTTTCCGGGAACGATCAACACTACATTGTGCTCGGCAGGTCCCACGTCGCAAACAAGTGAAACCTGAGGCGCTGGGCTCCGCACACGTAAAACGCACACGCGGTAACAGGCGCCATCTGCCGGTGCAGATAGCGGCTCTCCCGTGGAAAATTGCGTGCACCGCGGAAGAGGATGTACAGTTAGTTATATGGGAAGACAAGGGGAGGAGACAAAGATACCGCTCTGACGCGGTCGCGGCTTAATGGCGACCGTAGGCGGCACTTTTAGCGTGACTCGCCTGTTTTACGGCGTTATAAAAAAGGCCGCCGAACGTGCTTCGTTTGCGTGACAGCAGGTATGGCCGGATGAACCCTTCCGAATATTACACTTCGAGGAGGACCTCGCCGGTCCGCTCTGTAGTGTTTTCGGCGCCCTGAATAGGAAAAGTTGGCAAATATAAGTTAATAATGTCTTCACGGTTGAAGGTGGGAACAACGGTGCAGCAGGTAATTAACGCAGGCTAACGTTACAGCCATCTCGGTCACGGGATTTGACGTTCTAACAAGGTAGGAAGCGCGCTCAAATTAAAACCGCTTCTGACGCACAACGAAGAGCGGTGTGTAAAGAATAATGACGCTGCAATTAGTGTGACAAGTGAAATATACAATGGCACAACAGAGTCAGCTTTTTATCGTCATATCCGGTTTGCGAAGGGCATCACTGAGAACATTGCATGCTGTAATCGGAAATACGTCCAAGGTGGATCAGCAAACATGTGTCCTGATTCTGTGTGCACAAGCGGTCCTTGACTCGATGATCTGCCTCGACTGCGCCGGACACATAAGCCAGCACCGACATCTGAAGTAGTCGGAGCATTTCAATCAGCGTGCTTCTCGGCAAGGAACTGGTTGTGAAGTTCGCGTCAGCTAGGCCGTGGTGGTGCCTGGTAAGCTAAATTTTACCTCAGAAATAGTCGAAGGTTGTTATCGAAGCACACTGCACACTATACACCGCGGGTACGCCGGTGCAATAGACGTTTTGGAATTAAAGTGCATTAAGCTAGATTAGGTTAGATTACCTGTAGGTTATGTTATTTTGGGCATTAAGCTAGATTAGGTTAGGCTACCTATAGGTTATGTTACGTTGGGTTACTTCAGATTAGGTTCGGGTTCTTATAAGCCGCCGTACGACTTTCATTTGGTTCCTGCTCACAAAATAAAGCTCGAAGGGGTAACACACACACCCCGATGATGACTTTATATCTACCATGACCAAAAATTTTGGCTAACATCCATTCTTCATTGGCGCTAGCGGCGCGAATAATCGGATAATTTTCTTCCTGTCACTTTTAAGGTGTAATGCAACTCGTTAACTACTCGGTTTGAGACTTACGAGCAATGCCACCGTTTCAGTCGCTGATGTTGCATTACCTCTTTCAACACGACTGCTTGCCGCGAACAAGCAAAAAAGCTCACGAAAGTAAGATAAACTGACTTCGTCGCAAGCAGCACGAGCGATGAGTTACGCAGTGCAGAACGAAAAAAAAAAAAGAAAAGGAATAATAGCCTCTATCACGCGCACCTATTTAGCGCTCTCTTCGCAGTTGCTAATGAAGTCGTCGCGCTTAACGTAATGTGCGCGATAAGCCCGGAAAACACCTTTCTCCCAACCCCTCTCGCTCCCATAATGGATTGCGGTTTGCGCGCGTTAGAGAAAAATGGACAGCCGCGCGAAGATTCGCTAACGCAAACCAGTCCGCGGGCCGCTTATCGCCGTAGCATCAAACTGATTTTACACGGAGATAGGGACGAAAAGAGCGCCGTGTAGCTGTCCGTCGCGTCTACGGATACGCGCGTTCCGTGAATTTACGTCTTACTTACACACCAAGAGGAATAGAGTGTTGGGTAGGCACGGGGGTAGAGAGATTTACTGTAACGTTCACGCCACGCGGCTATTATGTACGATAGGTATATGAGCATGGCTGCATCCTATAATAGAGTGACTAAAGGAATGCGCGAAATTTGTAGACGGGTGGAACAACGAAAGCACGCGAACGGCCCAGCACAAATAGAAGAGGCGTTGCCGGAGCTATCTTTCAACGTAGCAACACGAGATAATAAAAGTATGCCCCCGCTACTGACGATGGAATGAGATTGGAGGAGAAATTGCGGAAGGAAGCGTGAGATAAGAGATAGAACGGAGTAAAACACATAACACCCAAGATGCAGTGCGTGTTAGGATGCATAGCGGTAGGCGGAAGGTGCACGTGTTTACGCGGTCCGTAGCCAGGAGTCATAAATACGACGCCCCTTATACTGCATATATAGTGCTTATACGAGGGTAATGACGTTTTCACGACAGAACGGGGAAAGGCCTGCTGGTTATCACCTGGCCCCCCGACAGTGTATCGTTAAAACCGTGCAGGATGCTATACTCGCGGACAACTTTCTGTGGCAATGAAGGGAAAGCTACGGAGGCAAAGCGCGCACAAGTGAGAGCGCTTCTGAAAAGAGTCACGCTTTTTAATCCACGTTGGTTTAGACAGGGGAAGACAAAACATAAACAGCTTATTAGCAACAGTTAAATGAAACAAAGCACACCAATAAGAGTAAAAGTTTACTTATTTTGCGGCTTTTCCCTTCCGCGTCTGGGCAAACGCGAAACCGCCGCACGTGGAAGCTGCGTCGATTCAGCGTCTCTTCCGAGCAACCAAAAACAACTGTCAAACACTGCCGGACTACTTGGCGCGGTAACACATGTGCAGCATCCACGCGCCCGTAGCTTTCCTTTCATTGCCACAGAAAGTTGTCCGCGAGTATAGAAGGCTTTATGGGGTGTAGTGAGGTGACGGCTTATAGCTGATAATGAATGGCGTCGCGTTTCGACGTTCCTTGAACATGTGCATGCACAAGTGAACATAGCATTCTTCATGCATGTGCCACAAGAAGGACAATGTTCTTTTTCTTTTCTTTATTTTTTCTGTTCCTTTTTCAATCCCAGAAAGCAGCATTTTGTGCCAGCG
The DNA here is from genome assembly GCF_013339745.2 of Dermacentor silvarum. Lineage (NCBI taxonomy): Eukaryota > Metazoa > Arthropoda > Arachnida > Ixodida > Ixodidae > Dermacentor > Dermacentor silvarum. Next base: position 31,155,265 of record NC_051158.1, read on the forward strand.
CGTCGTCTGTCATGCCCTCGGAAGCAGAAGGCATGCGAGTGGCGTCGTCTGCTTTGGAAGGAAACAACTTGACTGCGCATTTTGCACCGTCTGCTTACAGATGTCCTTTGCAGCAGAGAAGACCTTAGCGTCGTCTGCTTTGGAAACAAACACGACCTCTGCGTATTTTGAATCGTCTGCTTATAGGTGTCCTTTCCAGCAGAAGGCAAAGAAACGTCGTCTGCTTTGGAAAGAAACACTTGGACCGCAATATTGCAGCACCTCCAAATATGTATTTCGCAGCAGAAGGCAGAGCGATGCCGTCTGTTTAGCGTCGTCGGCTTTGAAAGAAAAAAAAATGTGTTTGCTCGTCGTTGTTGAGAGCAGACGATGACGCGACGGCGCAGATGGACACTTCGCTGTAAAGCACGGTGGACTCGTATAAGCTACGCCTACCGAAGCGCTTATACCAGCGCCATAGCGTTTACAGAGGTGCACGGAATTGTCTGGATTGTGTGCACAGCGTGTCTGTGATTCTCTTCTTTATGTGGTTCCCTGTGTACTTCAGGCGCTCTTCTTTTTTCTTTTCTTCAGGCAAGCGTCGTCGGCGTGTTCAAATGCGAGCGCACTTATGAGCTCCATAGGGAGGGAAGACGAGTTCAATAAAAAATAACCACATGCCTTTCGCGACGAGATCGTTTTCTGCGTTGCTCGCTAATCCTCCGCACTTGGTGGCTTTCACTGCTGCCGCTTGGCAGCTCGGTTATTTGCTTGCTGCTATTGTTGTGACTTTTTTTGCACGTCTTCCTGTCCGTTGGATAACCGCAGTAACGACGCGGGGCGTCTGAAAGCGAAAGCGTGTTCGGTTTTACGACGCCCGTGCTCCTGTGGCGAGGTGATGGGCCGGTAAATTGGACCGTGGCAGACGCGCGTTTCTTGCGCCTTTGTTATCATATTTTGGTGCTTCGCGCGGTTAGGCCTATAGCGAGATAACGCGAAGGCGCAGTTCCGTTCACTTCATTTAGAAGTTGCAGGAGTACGATGGCGTGGCCGCTATACAAAGCATAAATTGTGGCATCCGAGATCGGGCGGGTCGCGTCGCACGCAGCCAGATCTCGAAGGCTTTGTATACAGCTTCCTAAAAAAAAGTTACTAGAGGAAACTATGGAGCCGAGATCGTTCAGCTACCGTGGTAATGATGCATAGTACGTGTCGTATGCTAATATTCGTGCTTGCTGCTTGAAACGTTCTTGTGGCATTATTTCTTACGGTTTATGTTTCTGAATTTACAAGCAGAAATAAACTTCGAAATGCATGAAGGCCTCTGCGCACATCACTAATCACTGAGAATTGTTTCGTTTATGACGCAATGTTTTGTTGAAAATAGTTTGTTTGTCAAGCCACAAAGTCGTTTGAAGCCAGTTTAGGCAAATCCATTAACAAAGCATAATTCCCATGCAGCTTCCGTAGACACCAGCGCTACATTTTCCTCTAGTCGTTTTTCTATGAAACTCTATGCTACAAATTGCGTAAGAAGCGATTGGAAGATTTCACGTAATGGAATTTCCTTCAAGCGAACTTTTCCGTTTAGTTCTGTACTAATACAGAAGGTCACATCCGCATCGCGCGAACCATACTAAACCCCCTTTCAGAAGGCCATCCAAGAAAAAAATCACGTGTCATTCCACTGCTGTGAAGGTGGATTACCTGCGAAGCAGCTTAGCACATGACACAGAGGTGACACAGAATGTAGATCAAAGGTATGAGTAAATTTTATTTCTCTTGAGCGACGACGGCGGTCATCCCGAAGACACACGCGCACACACATTTATTTTGGTGGGCGGTCTTGATCGGCGGCATACATTCGCCTTGGAAGACTACCGCCCCCCCCCCCTCGGGAAGCCGGAGTAAACTAGACACGCGCGACGGGACCGCCACGCCGGGAGAGGGAGAAAAAAATATGCACGCAAGCGCTTGGAACGACGACAAAGAGAGGGCGGTGCCAGCGTACACATGGCCGACGCGGGTCGCACAGCGCAAATCTTTGAGAAACACTTATTATCTACCTGGGAGCATACTGATTTTGAAAATGGTGTATTGATAACTAATCTACTGAAAATGCATTCCCAGTGATGAGACGTATAAGCTTTTGCACAGAATGAAGCGATTTTGCATCAAATTCGAGGGCTGAGTTTTTGCGCACGCAGATCTGTTGACGGACACGAAAAATGCATAGAAGCCTAGACATCGACAGCTTCGCTGTAAAAAGAAAAATAAAACCCTGTCATTTCAGCCTTCTGCGACTAAACCTGTTACAATGTTTACCTCTCCCAAGCCACAGACAACTTTGGCATCTTTCACTGGATATTTTACTTCACTCGAAAGAATAAACGCTCCGAATCTGTATGCGTGCGCTCGCGTCTGCGATTTATTCCCGTGCCAGAGCCTTTTTCGAGCAATTCCCGAAGCTTGTCCCGACAGTTTCTTTAATTTCATCTATCGTTGTGGACTATGAACAATTTAGGCTTAGAGGAACATGACCTCTACGCTAGCTGAAGCGCGTTGGGAACAAAACCGAGAGATATAAAAAAAGTAATTTCAAATCAACAGTTCTGCATATATACACTCAGAGACTCCTTGCCCACTGTGCACAGTAAGGTAAGTATAAGCTTCGAAGCAGGCTTTGGGAAAGTTCGTTCGTCCCGCCCGAGAGGTGATCTGGTCCGGTGGAACCCCTGCAACCCCCTCGGCCGCCTGTCATTCAAAGTCTGCGCACGAAACGGGCTTCGCATGAGCGTCGGTATGCCCGAGTCGACGCGGCAAACCGCATCTTCATAGACGCGGGCACATTTCCCAAATGGAGTCCCGTAATTGAGGCGTCCCGATAAGTGAAAAAGGCGCTTCACGTGAGCGGCGAACATGAACGCCAATCACAGATTCCTCCTCCTTCACCCCACGATCCAACTCGGAGGGGATAATCAATCGGGAGCATAATAGATCCACGGAGGGGCGTGAAAGTTTCGTAATCTTGCGCGTCGTCTGCTACGGCTCTTCGATCGTCGTACGCATCCGCTCGTCTGCTTCTTCTGCAGGCACGTCGCTATGATGCAATCGCTGCACGACGTTGTGTGCATCGTCTGCTCGAAGGAACTGAGAAAATCGTCTGTTCGACTCAGGTGCACCGGCGCCGCTTGGTGGACTAAGGTGCCGGCCAGCCGGCAACCTCAGTTTCGTACCTCGTCGAAAGCGTGCTGAGCAAAATATTCAAGCCGCACATGCGCAGTGCTCTTGCCTTTTTACGCATTAGACACGCGGGACGATTGGAAGGGCGCCCCGCAGAAATCGAACTTGCGCAGCTTTCACCCCTCCGACTGCTTTTTCTTGCTTTCTTTTATTTGCTTCTTTGTCGTGTCTGCAAGGACGAGTCCGTTCCCGATCGTCTGTCGAGTGTTGCCGTTCAACACCGCTAGGGGTCGTCGGTTCATCCTGGCATCGTGACGCACGTACGCGTGCGTGCGAATGGAAAATGGTTGCTTATACGGGCTGCAGGATCCTTTCGCCTTTCATACTTCTTACGCATTCTTTTTGTTTTGTTTTTTTTTCCTCGTGCCGCTGAGTCAACGAGCAGCGGTTTCTTGCAACGATGGCTCAATAGGCCCCTGCGTGGCAACTCGCCGAATGATGTGCGCGGCGCAAAAACCAGTCTATAATTTGCCTCCGAAATTTAGAACCTATACGCAGCTTACGGTTTGGCGCGTAGCACGCGTTACACGGCACCGTTGGTGCCTTCGGGGCATAAACTGCGTAGTTGTGCAAGACCAGAGCGCGCAGGCAAGACCGGGTGTCGTACATCACTGCGTGACTGACGATGTGAAAGCGGGAAAGCAACTCGTGATAGGAAATTCGCCCCTGAAATTAGTGGCGTGCCCTTCGCAACGTTGTAAATACATTGCTGCGTTTCAGCACAACGATGATGCTCGTCCTCTTCCCGACACTGGGGCATGACAAGAAAGTTACGCAGAAAGTGAAAGTGCGAAGCTGTATGTGTTGAATATGCCAAGATGGCAGAGCGAAGGCAACGGGAACAGAGCGACAAGCAGTGTTCGCTTCTGATTACCCGAATGAGTGAGTGAGTGAGTGAGTGAGTGAGTGAGTGAGTGAGTGAGTGAGTGAGTGAGTGAGTGAGTGAGTGAGTGAGTGAGTGAGTGAGTGAGTGAGTGAGTGAGTGAGTGAGTGAGTGAGTGAGTGAGTGAGTGATGAGTGAGTGAGTGAGTGAGGAGTGAGTGAGTGAGTGAGTGAGTGAGTGAGTGAGTGAGTGAGTGAGTGAGTGAGTGAGTGAGTGAGTGAGTGAGTGAGTGAGTGAGTGGAGAAGGAATCGTCTGAGTGAACGGGTGATAGCATGAAGTGAGTGAGTGAGTGAGTGAGTGAGTGAGTGAGTGAGTGAGTGAGTGAGTGAGCGGAGAAGAGAGTGTGTGAGGGAGAGGGTGAGTGAGTTGCAGGTCCTGCCTAAAATAGTTGACAAGGTTCACAATATGCAAAACGTCTGCCATTAGATAGGGCGTGCTTTGTACATTCAAGTTTACTCAGAACGATAAAGACGCAACTTCACATTCTCTGCATTCGAACACCTCGAAGAGTGTTTTCCAGCGAAATAGTTCATGGCCCAGCGAGCGCAGAAGTATTCTTGACATTGATAACTGACCTTTCAACAAACTTCTTCATTGTAAAGGTACCAGCTCAAAATCAGCAGAATATGTGATTCTTCAACTTGATATTTATTAACCTCGACATTCAGGCTTCAACTGTGTCACTTAAGAAAAAAGGACAAAGTGAAGTCATTTTGCAGCCTATACTTAGAATTGACAAGCTGTCTCAAATGCACATTCCACACCATTATGAGGTCGATTATGAGAACAAACAGTTATACGGTGTCCAGTTAACGATCATTCCCAAAGAAAAGAAAAAAATTAAATTCTGGGGATTTAGGTGCCCAAAACCAGGATGATGGTCATGGGGCACGCCGTAGTGAGGGTCTCCGGATTAATTTCGGCCAACTGGGGTTCTTTAACGAGCGCCCAATGCACGCACACGTGAGTTTTTGCATTTCGCCTCCAATGAAATGCGGCTGCCGCGGCCAAGGATTTGATCCCGCGACCTCGTGCTTATGCGGCGCACTAAGCTAGCCCCTAAGCGACCACGGCGGGTCTCACAAAGCATCCCGAGCACAAGCAAAAAAGTTTTTTTTTTTCTACTCTACGCAGATGCAACTATAATTTAAGCTTCTGAGTTATTGGTGACCTCTATCATGCCGAGCATGAACGTAACTTGAACATGAAACGTTTCGAAGATGCAACGCCCAATAATTCTACAACGTCGCTGCTGATCTGAATGGCATGGACAAAAAAAGATGGCATCCCTCTCCTTTTGAGGGATGGTGCATTCCAGATGTCTCTACAATATCCCTCAGAGTGTCACTGACCATCTACAGCTTACTGTTTAATGGTTTAAAAGAGCACCAACACAAATTTAGGAAATCGTAGAAGCGCTACCCCATTCTTCTAATCACGTACAAAGATTGAACTTAGTGAGTATGACGGTGGGGAAACCTTTATAAGATATTTTAATTGGTTACCAAAATAAATCTCGAGAGGCCTGGCCTGCAGTCGTCAAAATCATCGTGGCGTCATGACACGGAGCAAACTTTGCTGACGTCATTCAGCAATAAGGCTATGTATGACGACGTTGTTCATTAAAAGATAAGAAACTAGAGTGCTGCGCGCGTTTCGTCTGTCTGCGCTCGCGTGCGGCAGCCGCGACGATCGCAGGAACGCAGATCTGGCCGGTGTATCATGACGTCACAGCACCTGCACATCCGGGTACCAAAACCGAAACTGGTTCGTAGAAACAGGTATCATAGCAAATTATTTAGAACATTCTGACGCCTGTCAGTATTTCTCCTGCGGTTTAACAAGCTTGTACTTTTCATTGAGCGCACGAAAGATAAGTCGGAAATGTCGTGTCATTACTCCCTTAAGGGTACACGCCCCGTCAGCGGTTGCCGAGACGCTGATCGTGAGAAAGTTCGCGAATAACTTTATAAGAGGAAGGCGCACTAACAAGGTCTAAACCAAATTAGAGCGCACCGTTTCGCTCCAGTGCCTTCATGAAGCGGTACTCTGATAAAAAGCACCACGTCCCGTTATACACCGTCTACGCTTCCGCGTTGCAGACTCCCATCTGGGCACATCCTAGTCGGGGAAGTGGTTCTTTGGCTCAAACGTGTGTCCCAGTGAGAAGAAACGGCCCCCGTCTTGGAAGTTTTTGCTAAATTCGAGTGAAATGCGCGACCACACCGTCACGAACCACAAACGAGAGCAAAACGCGTGCTTCGAATCGCATCTACGTCACGGCCAGGGCCGGACCAATCGCGGGGGTCATTCGTTGCGAGCCACTGGCGTTGAGGAGGATGTGGCGTTGAGAAGAAGTGGCGGGTGGGAAAGAAGCGTCCAAAAATGGCCACACGTTTGTTGCAGAGAGGGCAGAGGGATGACGGAAAGGGCACCACTCCTTGGTGGAGAGAGCGCCTGGGAGGAGACCGGCCGGCGTGCATCGCGTCGTCTGCTACGCGTCGTCTGCTCCGAGAAGTTTTCTTGACTGCTCCGCGAGCGCATCGTCTGCTCCGGGAGATCCTCTCGTCTGCTCCGCGAGCGGGGCATCATCTACGCCGGGGAGTAGCGGTTCGCGCGTCCGTCGTCTGCTTGCCTCCAAAAAGCCCGTGGTGGTTGTTTGGTGCAGCCGTTGTGCGGAGTTTTGTCGACTGGTGTGGGTGTGGTGTTCCGTGGAAGCCCTTTTTTTGCCCGGCCCAATTTTTTTTTTCGGAACTATACTTCTTGGTGCGCGTCTTCAACACGACTAGAAGACGAGGAGAGAGGCAACTGTGTGGAGTTTATATTTTTTTCTATTTCTACTTTTTTTTTTCTTCCGTACCGTATACGGTCGGTCGTCTGCGACGTTCCAGACGACGCATCCACGGCACGCGCAAAAGACGACCAGCAGACGAAAATGTTCAGGTAAGATATCGGCGTGCCATTCGTCTGGCCGTTTCCTCGTTCCTTTCAAGCCTACACGTGCGCATGAGTCTCTGGCCATTGTGTATAGAACACGCGCGTGTGGTGTGTTTCCTGCCTTGACCCTTTGGACCCCCCGTCTTTTGGTCCGGCGATCACATGATGACTGGTTCCGAGCGCATCAATCGCTGCGTGCCCTGGATCGCCCTAGGCGGGCGGCGGTCGATCTTTGCCCGTAGTGACCGTGACTTGACAAGCCGTGCAGCATTTTTTAGGAGGAGCGATAATTTTAAAGGCCATTCCGAGGGTGGGCTGACCCACTCTTGAGTCCGTAATGGCAGGGTTGGTTTCTTCGTTTCCTTGGCATTTATTTTTGTAATATTTTTAAAAAGTTTTATTTCGTATTCAGAGGGCAGGTGCATAGTTGCGAGACACTCGTTATCGTGAGTCGGATCGCAGTGAGGCTATAGTAAGCCGGCTTGGGTCGTCTAAAGCAAAAGTAACCTTAGAATGACTCCGTATAAACCGCTGGGCCCTTCTGCACATCGAAAAGCTTCCTGTATGCCTCGACAAAGCTCCGACTTGTATACATCGTGGCTAATCGAGAGTATTTCTGTGGCCGCGCTGCCTCCACTGAATAATACGATGTGACAATAATATATATATATATATATATATATATATATATATATATATATATAAATTAGCGTGTTGATATCTTATATAGGTAATTCAGAAGCATACTCGCAATTGATTTAGATATGGAGCTCTTCCACCACGTTTAATGGGCTCAAGAATAAAGAAACCGTGCCCTCGAAGTTGCAATGCCGTGCATAAGTAGCAGTGTAGGGACTAGCATTGTTTCCTGGCGTTCTGGAACATCCCTTAATAACTGGCAACGTATATGTAAATTCGCGGCTCTGGTAAGGGAGGGGATAATTTTCATGAATTCAACCACAATTCCCAACCTCTCCGCCAAAAATTCCATTATTAGATCGAACACGATCTATAGGAGACAAAAAAAAAAAAAAAAGAAACAGAACGTGTCGATTTCCCGTGTTCTCACGCGAGCACATACGTGCATAGTGCGTAGCCCGAAAGCTGAACGCTGCAAAACGCTTTGAGCTTATCAGCGTGCAGCCTTTCTCACACGTGACAGCGACAGGAGTACTCCACTAACCGCGCACAAACCACCGCACCTATACAGGAAACCGTGCAACGCATAGTAAACGAAACTGGTTTATTAGTAAACCGTCAGCGTTCGTGGAACATGCATCTTACAGTCTCTCGTTAGTTGCATGCAGCTTCCGGTCATGACATTGTCGTTAGGCTTAACGAAACGTAAGCACGCCAGCAGACTGAAACTCATTCTATTAGTTCCTAGGATGCTATACATGACCTCAGTCCGTGCAACTCTTGTTTGAGCGCGTAGCGTATTCTTGACTTGCGCCACAAGCAACGACCACTATACTGGCCAGTATTACGTTACAAAAGTAATGTGGCAGCGTAGTGGAAACTACAGCTAGCACGTCAGCCAATCAGGAGCGCGATCACGAGAATGCACTTGACCTGGCGCGGCGTGTTCCTCCGCGTTAGGGCACCGTCTGCTCAGCATCGCGACCACCAAAACACTCCAGTACCGCGCCATTGTGACACTGTGTGTGGTACAGCGGCATTTAGAACGTCGTGTGCGGCCTATAATGTGTAAATGGTGGGCAAAAGTGTTTTAAGTTTCAACCAAGGATCTAGGGTGAGAAGCAGACGAAACGCGACACCGCGCAGAAGAGCAGTCTCTATATAGCATGTCGTCTGCTGCGTATATTGCGTAATTGGTGGACGACAGTACTTAAAGTTTGCACCCGAGAGATGGGGTCGCAAGCAGATGAAAGCAAACTACCGCAGAGCGCTAAACAACGGCCTTTAGAACGCCTTCTGTTGCGTATAATACGTAAACGGTGGGCAATTATCTCAAGTTGGCACCAAGAGAAGAGGTAAGAAGCGGACGAAAAAAATTAACAATTACGGTAGTAACCCGTACTTAAGCAGCTTTATTTCCTCTGAATGTATTTGAACTAGAGTAGGGGGCTCAAACGAATAAAAACGCTTTTGTCCTCTCTATTTCAACTTTTTTTGTCTCCATGGCTGAGTACTGGACACGCAGAACTGTTCCAGGATATATCATTGCGACAGCAATTATATGGAAACTCCGGGCGAACTTTTGCCGTCGCCGTGACGTTCCGTATGTATTTATGTATAAGTGTGCTATATTTTTATCTAGGCCGTATATGCACAGGGGTAATTGGACAGGGGTAATTGGGGATCGCAGGGAGAAGCCTTCGTCCTGCAGTGGAGAAAATATAGGCTGCTGATGCTGCTGATGATGATGATATGCAGAATATATGTTATACTGTTCAACCGCCAAGGTTGCTCAAACCAAGACGATGTTCTTGACTGAGTTGTTCGTCAGATTTTTTTTTTTTTTTTAGAAATGCAGCACACAACCAAAAGTAATGGACCATTTCATGCACAGCACCTGTCTTTTATCCTAAACCTTCTATTATTAGAAAGTGCAAAGAATATTGCTGCTCACAATCTGAAAATGATGTAATTTCACTGGCACCGCTACTTACGGGCACAGCAGTGGCGTTTATGCGATGACATTACAGGTCCTATACGGCTTGTTGAAGATTTTAAGGACGCCAGAAATTTTGGCGCAACCGCGCACAGTTAGAACACCGTCTGGAAAGTTCAACTGCCACGCTAAACCTTGCTGTCACTGTGAGTGGTTCGCCCTTCGGGCGAAGCTGCAACGTTTTTGTTATTATTGCATTCACTATCTGCACTTGCTATTACAGCATGGTTGTACTTGGTACCTTTGCGCTACACACGGATAGATGACAATTTTTTAACTTTCGTTGAAACTTCCTTCATCTGACTGATTTTCGAATAACAAATTTGCCGTATTAATTTCTTACGAATATTTCGTATTGATGGCGCGCTCTTGTATGTTCCCATTGTATCGTGCTGTCCGTCTAAGACTGCTCACATGGATGTTGTGTTATTAGCTATTATCTAACACACCACAGTAACCACAAGCGTACAAGTTTCACTGCTTGTATGCCATTCATCTGCCGCATCGTTTCAAATTCATCACAGCGTGCTTTGTTTCCTAATTCACTGCATTCGAAAACTTCAGTTTCTGTCAAAGTATAGTGCACCCAAGTCAGGAATTCTTCACGCCTTTTCACCCATGCCTCTGGATGCGATTTTTATTGTCTGGAATAGAATTTAACTTTATGAAACGGCTTGAGGAGTGGTCGCTGTTCTTGATAAGGATCTTTACTTTCGCCTTTTCAGTAACTAATACGTCCTGATACTTTTTTCTGCTAAGATCTTGTTTGGCCGATCTTGCTTCGTCTTGGCTTTTTGAGACAATCTTCATAGCCTTATTGGACCGTACAGCCAGTATATCTGCTGGTTAAGTGATCAGATCATCTTAACCTTGTGTCTTTTCTTAGGAACCTCGGATGCGGTGTCCGTTACATCGATCGATCTTCAGAAAAAAGTACCAACACACTGTAGCATTTTTGTTCTCTCTTCTTTCTCTTAAGTACGATCGTGCAAAAGACAGGGTACTTACAAACGAATCGTAGTATGCTTAAGTCCTTTTTGATATGTTATTAAACGATGAGAAATCGGAAAGTTCGCAGGATCACCTACATTAACGACGCGCAGGAACAGTTGTGTGTAAAGTCTGGAAAAACGTTTCGTTCAGAACACATAAAAATGAAGCTAAGCAGTCAACATTTTGTAGATAGACATTAAGTAGATTTCTACGCCTTCTTAGAGCATCGTTCGTTCGTATAAAAGTAGTTAGCGAGCCCACATTCCTAGGCCTAATTTTATCCGCAAACCTACAAACGAGTCGTTTGCAGTAAGTCCAAATACTTGAAACCTGAAAGTTGAACCCAAATGTTCTTTTTTTAATTGCTGATTTAGACTTTGAAACACGCTCCTATATGATACATACGTTTCCTGCCCTCAGCAGATGTTAAGAAAGAATGGTTCAAATGAAAATTACAGTCGTCGAGCAAGCAATCTTGCTGGAGTCAAAAGTTTCGACAAGTGGGCTTGTCGCTCCAGGAGTTGTCCTCGTCACTTGTCAAAACGTTGTCCCCAGCGACATTCCTTCTTCGACCTCTGCTAAGTAGTACTTGAAGCCTCGATCTTTCATTGAACCTCTGTCGAGTTTGTTTGTAGAAAGTCTTGTGAACAGCATTCAACTAAACGTGCGAAACCATAGCTCCACAGGCTGCCCATAAACTGTCTGGAGACTTGACAGCTAAACAACTACAGACTTGATATAGAATCGAAATAACTTTTTGCGAGGACACGCAGGGTTGCTTGGCCAGGCTCACGCGATTGGCTGCCTGCGATTATAAAATCGTTCTCGGCTGCACAAGTCAACATTTCTTGAGCTCATTCTGATCGCTGAATGTGTCAGCGCGTGATCCCATTTGTGAAAGGTTTTGCGAAGTGTCGCTGCCTGTCGTGCGAGCTTTGGTTTCAGAAATACGTACATCCGTTTGCTCTATCCCCACTCAAGCTGTTTTCGCGTAGTGTGGTGTTGGACCCTTGCTGCTCAGTGTGGTTCGTCACGTTTGCTATCAAAAAAACATCAAGTATAAAGCAAAACTTGGCGGTATAGCAAACAACGATGTTGTAGCCGTAAGAAGCTATGCTGTCCGTTGAGGTCTTTGTTAATGTTACAGCAGTGGGCCCTTTGACATAGGGTTCGCAGCAATTGCACAAATCACGTGGTATGGAAGATTGCATACAGCACGGATGCGATAAGCACATTCTAGAGATCAGAATGGCGCAAGCACATCGAGGTGGGTGTCAAATTTATCACATATTTATACGACTTAAAGTCACGGCTAATGCGTATCTCCGGGACATTGACATAACACGTTAAGCACTTTGCGGGTTAACGAAAATAAAACCGGATATCAAAGTGGCCGACGTACTCGTGAACAGTCATTGCGAGCTACAAGAGTCCCCGTGCTTTCTTCACATTCTTTGTTATTTTTCCCCTTTTTTTTCAGTTAACACACCAATCGTGATTTTAAAGTTTTTGTTCTCTTTAGCTTAGCCCCGGTCGCGTGATGGCTGACGTTTCTCCATATTTGGGCTGTCACAGCCACCGCCTTCGCCGACCTTGCAGACTAAACAACACTGGGAAGGTCGTCCGTTTGACTATAGTATAGAGCTGCTCTCTACTATATGGAGCAGACGATCATCAGTCAACTACCGTGCGAGAAGCCACTGCAAGCTACAAGAGTTCCGCACTTACATCACTCCCTCGCTTTCTTTCTACCAATCTTTTTTTTTTTTTTCGTTAGATGACTCGTAGTTTCTAAACTACGTATTTTTATGTTACGCAGCCCATGAAGGCTGCGTAACCTTTCATACTTCTGCATCTTCCGACGGTCACAGTCGCCGCCTATTTTTCGAACTTGCGAAGCACTGCGGAAGTGGGAGAAGGTCGTATCCTCGAATATCGTGGAGAGCAGACGACGGTCGGTCACTACCGTGTGAGCAGACGACCCAGCGTCATGAGTGCGCACGCGCGCGCGCATGCATCCGCGGGGGTGAGATATCGTCGTCTGCTACCGTGCGAAGGGCGCGCCCTCGGAAGCACGGCGGGTCTTCTTTCCACCTCCTTTGTCTTCGCTCGCGCCTCCTTAATGTCGCTAACGCCTCCGTCCCGGACGCTTTTGTGTTTTTGTTTCCAAATGTGAGCTTCGTGACGCGTTCCGGAGCTCGCTCCGCGGAGGTCCGACAATTGTCCCCTCCCGCCATTTCTCTCTCTTTTTTTTTTTTTTTTTTGCTTCTTCTGCTTCACGGGCGTCGAGCAAACGCGCCATCCATTACGCTTTTTTGGAGTGGCGATGTTTTTGCCCTTCCGAGACCGTTAAAGCAACGGATCTCGCTCGGCCCATATCCGCCCATTCTGCGCTTCTTCCTGACTGTTTTAGTTTTTTTTTTTTTTTTTTTTTTCTTTCTCCAACTTACCGGGGTTTTACAGCACGTAATGCAGTGAGCGCGAGGTGTTTTCTCAGGGTTATATTTCCTTTATTTTTTTCGTCTCTCCCTTCGCGCCAAGTCTCGAAGGTGGCCGCCGCGGCGTTTCCGTGGAGCTAGCTGCGAAAGAAGGGACGCATTGCCGACATTCCTTGACCCAAGCTCTTCACCGCTACTTGCCTTGTTAGTGTTTATCTTTTTGCGAGGCGTTTCCGCTCCACGCGCCCGAATCCCATCCACGCGAAGAAAAATTTAGAAAGAAAAAAAAAAAAAGGAAAGAAAGAAAGCGCCCGGTGAGATCACTCACTGAGGGCGTAAGGAACGGACGCACGCGCAACCTTAGCCTCCTACCGTGTTTCTCTCTCTCTCATCTCGCCTCACCAGCTTCTTCTTCTTCTTCTTAAGCGATGCGGGAAATTTCGCGCATGAAAATTCAGAAGCGAGCGAATAAAAGCAGACGACGTAAAAAGGAGCAGCAGACGATTTCGCTTCTTTGCTTTTCGTCTGCTACCGCTCATCGTCCGCGCCCATGTTGTTTTTCTTTTTTTTTTTTTTCCACGTCTCCGTCTGCTTGCTTTACTCGCGCGGCCATCTATCTGCGCGCCGCATCTCTCGCACGCCTGTCGTCTGCTAGCAACGATCTTGTTTCGCACCTCCTTCTTAGCCTTTATTTCTTTCTCTCTCTCTATCACGTCCTCGCCTTCCGCGCGCACGCGCATTGGTTGGTCTTGGTGTTGTTATAGATGCCGGCAGTGGTGCGCGGGTCGAGAGGCAAAACCAAGAAACCGTTTCCCAAACTGATTGACAGCATCGGGTCACGGCCATTGTGTAACGGGAAACCACGTCGGCCATGCAGCCTCCCCCCGGCGGCTGCCACATTTCTGCGTTTTTTTCGTCTTCTGCGTCGCCCTTTCTTACAGTACGTCGACGACTCGTGCGTTGCATTATCCGCCGATGGTGCGGCAGTAATCGGCCGTTGGATTGTGTTGGCTACGTGTATATAGCGAGAGGGTGTGTGCGCGTTCGTGCGTCTCGCAGCTGCAGTGCCCCCTCGAGGCGATTTTTTTGGTACTTCTGGTGTGATGCCGAAGTATATCGTCTGCTATTTGCCGTAGCATCGTCTGCTCTTTGTATATGCGAGACGAAGCTATAGAAAAAAGGCCGTGGCATGCCGCCTCGTAGCTGGTATGTCCGCAACGTTCACATTTATTCATATTCAAGCACACATACGAGACCGCAAGTACCCGTAAATGCGTGAATGCGTTAAAGAAGTTCCGAAAAAAAAAAAAAAAAGAGCCCCGCTCTGGGAAAGAAAAAGTTCTGCCTCGGCAACTTTCTTCTTTCATTCTTTTTTGTACGCGCCGTTTCGTTTTGCACGGCCAATCGCATCCTGCAATGTTATAGCATACGGACCGATGATTTAGCGATATATTGCTATTTTCTTGCATTTTTGAGAGGTGAGTAGTGTAGTGAGACTTACGATTGTGGAACGGATCCCTCTTCGAGCTCTTTTTTTTCTTTTTTTCTTTTTTTTTCGTTTTTGCGTCGTCAATGTGTGAAAGACGTAACCCTTCGATACAGCGTGTTGTTCTTTTTCTGCATTTATCTCATTCTACAGTATAATCTAGGTCGCCGTGATCTAGTTTGTGCGTGTCTTCGCATTGATGCGCCGGTCAGGTGTAACTATACGCATGCGCTTTAGGTCACGTGATAAGGACGTCCAGACGAGACACGTAGCAGCCGCCTGCTTAGAACGAAAGTTTGAACGCAATCTGAGGGGTATCTTGAAGGATATCTAGACTCTCTCTCTCTCTCTCTCTCCCTCCATAGACGTCTTTCTAATTTACCTTGGATGCAGTTAGTATATCAACATATCAGACGACTGTCGATGAAAAGTTCAAGTCCCGAAGAACACATTGTGGCTATATGTATATCAGCTGTCCATGTGTATAGTCTAAGAATTATAGGTAACTAACAGCGTTTGTATTGTCTTCGTTCTTTCTTTTTCTGTGTGTGTATTTCTTTCTTTATGCTGCTGTAATCAGCCCAATAATGGGATGAATTTTCTTCAGTCAGTCCATACACATCATACCGATCATCCGCAAATTCATAGTCCAGGTAAATTTTTACATTACAAACTTGTGAGTCGATCATCAACAGTCAAATTTATTTTGCGCAGAATGTTTCACGTCGTAACCGTACGGTTAGGTCCTAACGTTTTCATAAAGTTAGTTTTCTCGTACGTTTCGGTGTGGCATCCTAGTATTTTCGCTGAAAAACATTCGCAAGGCCGACTCGTACTCAAGCCACCTTGTTGATATACAGGGTGTAATGTGGTGAGCAACATGTGACAAGGAACGTCGAATTCGCTTTCAAGCAAAGATTACTTGAGATGTGTGAATTCGAATCTCACGGCTCAATATGTACGATTTCCTTAATATCGTAATGCTTGCACAGATGCTAACATACACGTGCCTTTCACTCGAACACTTGGTCTCGTTGGGCGCATTTTTATTCGGTTTATCCTGGGCATGTGTTTTTAGTAACTACGGCCTCTTGACGGTAATTTGGGCGTACGTCCCTTTTCGTACAACCACGCTCTAAACCGATTTGAACCCTTAAGGGTGTTTTCTGTCTATAACTCGCAACCCTACACCCTTACGGGTGTAATGGCGTGGGTTATAGACCGATTAGCACCATTAAACACCCTCAAGTGTGCAAATTGGTTTACAATGCAAGATGCCGCGAGGCTTTTTTAAAGTGCAACAAGACTAAGTTCTGGCGCGGAAAACTTTAGGGTAACGTCGCCACTGTTCTTTTTTTTTTTTTTTTCGTTTTTCACGTCTGCTGCTACGCTAAGTTGTTGTGCTACTGACTGTCAATGCGTTCCTCGTCTTTCTGATGCCGATCTCGGTCTGTTCTACCGACCGCTTTATAATTAATTGATTGATTGATTGATTGATTGGTTGGTTGATTGATTGATTGATTCCTTCATTCATTCACTACTTCATTTACCGAGTGATTAAGTAATTGATACCAGAAATGTTTGCAACTTTCGGCGCCAGCATTTCTGCAACATGTTATTGTCAATGAGCAAACAGAAATGACAAAAGGAAATTAAAAAAGAAAACAAAGAAAGCATTCCGCGTCGACCCGCCTGCATCGATGACAAGTGTGGTGGATGCGTTCAGACACTTGTGTAATGAAGAGGGAAATTAACAATTAAAGACAAACAATTCATACTGTAAACTACTCTTTTCTTTAAGCCAGAACAGGAAGAACAAGTATACAATGAAATCCAGAATACACAGGAACAGAAAAAAAATAAGAACAAATTGCGGTGTCAATAACCAGGCATACTTCTACTGTCCGCTAAGAAGCTTAATAAATGCATGACGAAACTTTATTGGCGGTTGCAAAACGCAGAGTTGAGGGAGAAGGAAAAGCAAGGACAAGACGAATGCGCGCACAAGACAAACTGCCTTTCCGCATAGCGTTTATAGAATAAAGTTGAAGCGCAATTTAGAGTCCTCCCTTATGACCCGACACGTGAAAGAAGGTGTGACGCATGCTAAGCATTGCATCAGCTAAGAGCGACCAAATTGCGCATGATTACAGGGTGGCACTTTCAAAAGCTTTCACGCCTTGACTGAAGAGACCATGCATCATTTCTCGGGAGGAAATAAAAAAAAAAGATATATAAAGACCTGCGTTTTCCCCTTCACATCGCAACGCACAAGAAAAAAAGAAAAAAAAAACATTTTGAGCTTACGGCTACTCTGTTCTTGCTCAAATTTCGCAACAAGGTCGGATTCTATGGTCCGGATCGTTCAATATAAAAATTGACAATTTTACTTGCTTGGTTTGCCGACGGAAAGAAAGTTGCCTTCGACTGCACTCCCTCGCAGTGAGCGATGTTTCGAACATGGCGGCCATGACGTTCCCTTGTCACTTCCGGCGTCCGCAGTGCGGCTAAGCGTGGCCTTCGAGATTAGCTGCCTGTTCTCGTTGGGGAGGGTGCGATGTAGACGTCAAGAGAGCGCAGACGAAGGCAAATTCGAATCGTTATTTCAGCTTGATAAACGAGACACGTAACAATGACAAATGTTCGATCCGGACCGTAAAAGGCCAGTCCTGCTGCGAAAATTTCACAAGAACAGAGCACCGGTAAGTGATAAATGATTCCTTTTTTTTTTTTATGACGTGAATAGAAAAACGCAGGCGTTTGTGTACAGAGAAGAGCCGTCTGCCTAGGACTTGCTTTCACCTGGAGTTCTTCGGGTAAACTCGCGTACTTTAATAGCGTGGCTCCTTTTTCTTTATTTTTTTTTTTTTCTTTTTATTATTTTATGTTAGAAGAGGCAGCTATGAAAATACGTTTTCCTTTTTCTCTAGAGCATGCTTCGGCACAGTGTTTTCTCCTTCTAAGTACAAGATCTAGGGTTCGACTCCCGCTTGCGGGGCCAGCATTCTGGATAGAAATTGAACGCTGACACGTTCGCGTACATATTGAAGTGCCACAATCCAGTGACACATTCAAGTGTATAAAGAAAATCCAACGAGAAAAAAAAAAAGTCTCTTAAGTGAATTAATATCAGTCTGTTATTCTTCAGTAAGGTGCTTCTACACCGTGCCAGCATTGCCTTGGGCCGTTAGATCCTGTCGATCTTACCCTATAATATTCGCACTACTTGCGTCGTGTGCTATACTGTTCTCTAGAGAGTGTCAAATTCCTCCATGCTGTCAAATTCGCCATCTTATCGACTCTGATTGGCCCAAAACGTCAACATCCCTACTGAAAAATGCATACGCCCCATAACTCCCATATCCAATAATTAGATATGAAACATATAGGATCCCATATAAAAACCAGTTTTTCCTATATGTCATGTGATGTTATTGGATATAGGAGTTATGGGGAATACGGTTTTCTTTTTTCAGTAGGGGTGGCGGACGTTGACGGTGTCCAAAACGGGCGTTCAGTATTGAAGCGTGTAATCGAGAAGAAAAGAAAAAAGGATGTCACGGCGACCGACCAGGCGTAGCTTTGAAGTTGACTGTGTTTGTTTCGTCATTTAGTTTATTGTGGTGGAGAATTAAAGAAAATTATGTCTGTCTGCTTATTTGTTTGCTTGCTCGTTTTGTTTGTTTGTTTAAATTTGTTTTCCTCGTTGACCTACGGTAAGGCATCACGCCATACCTGGCACCACAGCTGTGGCTGACGCAGCAGCTTTATGCGCAGCCGAACTGAATACAAGAACGATAGGGTGGCTGTCTCGCAAACAGCATCAGTCGCTAAATGGCGCTGATTTAATTAGTAAATGCCTTCGTCCTGAATAGCATCCAATGCTCGAGCTATGTAATATTGGCATACGAAGTAGCAGACGCCTATTTACTCCACTCAGTGCACTAAGAGAAGCTAATACCTCTTTTTTTTGTGTGTGCGTGTGTAATTTAGGTCTCACGAACGATTGCGCAGGGCTACAGTATTGGCGCATCAATATGCAAATAAGACGGCAGCCGCAGGCACACGTGCCAGACGGAGACGACTTTTCGGGGCATATATATATATATATATATATATACTGATGAAGAGGTCGAGTAACTATCACTTTCTGGCGCACGACATGACTAATTAACGCGTATGGAAGAGAAGGCGAGGCGACCCCTATCGGCAGGGGCATGCACGTTCGATTACATTCTGGCCGCTAAGAAAGACCCGGCCAATATATAAGCGTTCGACGAAGAAGTATCTCGGTTGAGCCAGATGCCACCAGCACGGCTCTTCTTAAGAAGCCGGCTGCTGTAACGCGTCCGTGATAAGAATCGGCAAAAGAAGAAAGATGGTTATCTCCGACGCGCTATATTAATTGCCTTCTCGCCCGTGTCCCTGTTAATAGCCTGGCTGTCCAAAAAAACAGCCACAAAAGTACCAACAACAGACGACAGAACTGTCGCACGCCTGCTCGTATGTAGCAGACGACGCAAGCAGACGATTCCCTCACACCGGCAGACGATTCGCTTCCTTCACGAGCAGACGTACACTGAAGCAGACGATAAGGGTTCGCTGTCGAGTGTTGACAGGCTCCTGATGGAATTCCGTTAGATTAAACGACACGATATATTTGAAAAAGAAAATAAATAGGGAGAGAGGGTACCGGAAGTCGAGCTTCAAGTTCGTACTCTATCACGGCAACGAACTTAGCTCCAACGTAATAAAGAAAAAAAAAACATAAGAAAAGCGAGCTGAGGATGTGGGTGATGGGGGTGAGAAGGGTTGTGCTGAAAGGAGCACCCATCACGAGGCATGCGGGACCGATAATTAATTGGCGCCCCGCGAAATGCCGAAGCCGTTAATAATAATCTCAGAGCTGTCGTGCCGAGAGCTTTCTCCGGGCCAAATGAAGCGTGCCTAAAAGGGTTGTTATAATCTTCCGTTAAGTGATTAATACTGGACGCAAGGGGCTGCCAAGAATGTTTCTTTTTCGGTAGGCGACGGGACGAAGTTGGGGGGAAAGGGGGAAGAGAGAGAGAAAAACGAGTCGTGTTTAAGAAGAACTACTGTCTGGCGTCGAAATAATTGCGCGCCCCAGAACGAAGTGTACCGAATCCATCTTTCCCACACGGCATTTAGCATTTGGGCTCTGTATCCACTGTATGGCTTGTAACACTTGGAAAGCAAAAAAACACATTAATACTCATAGCCGGAACCGGACGCCTATAGCTTCGGGACCCTTAGCCCGAGCACGTTGTGGCTGTACACCGCAGAAGCTACGTACCCTTTCGTTGCCTGTCGACCGTTATTAATTACTTCCCGTTTGATCAACGACCTTTTCCGGAACAGACGACAACGCCAGCAGACGAACAGCGTTCGCAGCCCTTTCGAGATTTTTTTTTTTTTTTTGCCTGCATACCACCATTCTACGTTTTCTAGTACAACTCTCGATACTAGAAGATTAATTTCCACACACCTTTTTTTTACGGAAGTAATGCAGTGTATACATGTATGTTGCACGGGGCGGTTTGACAGCAGAAACTGTAACGAGAAATGTCCGATAAGCGATGTTTTCGTTGCTATTCTAACGCTCGGTGCCTTCTGTACGCTGTCAAAAAGCCGGTGCTCCATCAAACGTAAATGCATTATGTACCCTTGCATGTACCCTTCTATACCTTGCCCAAAGAAGGCGCGAAATTACCCAACCGTTTTCTTAGTGCGATGCCGTCGTTTCACGGTGATTCGACTCTGCACCCGGTGGCAATCCCACGGCCAGATAAATTGTAAACGGCTGAGAAGACCTCCCGACCCCCGAAGATATGAATGAACTGTGGCGCCACCCCGCGGGAGCGTGAGGCACTCGCGTGTTATAAATGGTGTGTTTCTTGATAACATGGGAGCATGTTCGAGTGAGACATTACATGTGGGGGCACTGTTCATTGCAGGCATGCATCAACCTGCATTAATTCAGCGTACGTGGCCAAAAGTGAGGGCGTGATTCAAACTGAGACGTCTGTGCGTTGAAAGTCAGGATCGGATGACGCATTGTACGGCACGTGTGTTAGTTTTGCTTTTTTTTTTTCTTTTTTTCTTGGAGTACCACCTCCAAATCCATACGTATAAGCTCACGCACCCGTTCATATCGCACGCCCTACGACACTTTCTAACTGGACGAACGACGACCTCTGCAAAAGCCGGAGATCTTCCTCAACGGACGACCTTTTATTTGGCAAGCTGCACTACAGTGTTTGTAGAAAGCTGGCAGTCTGTACAAAAGCCGTCGTCTGTTCAGAGTGTGTATTGGCGCTGAGGGCAGCCAGCACTCAGAGCAGACGGCTTCAGTGCGCCGCCATGCTTTGCAGACGCCGCCTAACGCCGACCCACCCAAGAACCGACGAACAGAAGGAAAATAAAACAAAAAAGCAGACGAATCCGCCACCCTGTTCTACACCCACCCTTCTACACAGACGCGCCGATCGAGATCCCGGAATTCCGCCGGCCCGAATCAAAAAGCACCGATGTAGCCTCGGGGGTCATTCGACGTCTCCTGCAGCCGTGCGCCGTGTGTGTCTTCTGTTTGCGCGCTGCTGCAGAGGTTCAAGATGGCGCCGTCCGCCGGAATTGCAAACACGAAAGTAAAAAGAGGCCGCCGCTTGATGAACGGCTCACTTTCTGCGCTGCGAGAGGCGACGCGGGTGCGGCGGTACGTGCTTTTAGATTAACAAGGGAAACAAGTAAAAAAAAAAAAAGAAAGGAAGGAAGCGGCACTGCCGAAGTTTGTCCCCAGCAGACGACGCGCAGCAGCAGCAGCAGTTCCGAAGCAGACGACGCGCAGCAAGTGCCCCGGAGCAGACGTCGATTTAATGCCCCCACGAATCGCGCCGCGGACTTGGCCTGCCACCCTTGATTGGACGTTGCACCCAACCACCAGGGGGTGATTTTATTCTTTTTCTCGTTTTTTTTTTTCTTTCTTTTTTTCATTTTTTCAGGGTGCGCCGCTGGTTTTATCGGCTCTGCATGTGCGGTTGGGCCCCCGGAGGTGTGTTATTTACACCACGCGGTGGCGCGCCTGTCGGAGTCGCGCACACATACCGGCAGCAATAACCGTTCATCTTATTTTCCGTGGTCACACACACACACGCACAAGAGACCTCCAACTACCCGAAACGTACCCTCCGGGTTTGAGAACTCGTTGGACTCCCGCTTTCTGTACCTATATATAGCGGTTCGTTATTGACTTTGGCTTATAGAACGTTCTAATTCGAATATATACCGCGCTTGGTGGGGTGACGTAATGTGTCTCCGCACTTTCGCTTTCTAGAAGAGGCACCGGGGGCCGAGCTTACGTGCTTCTCGAAACCACGTGGGGTTACATAATGTGCCGCGATCGGGCGACTGCCTGCACTTTCGCCCGTGGAGAAGCGGCATCGATGTTTGTACAGAATGCGGTCGGCGACGCTTTGCGCCCCGAGGGTGTAGGCGTTCCGCAATGGCTACCCCATGCAGAGAAAGGACACCGAATGGCTACACATCTCACCGCTGGAGCCACCGATGCTGCTGAAAGCTGTTGTAAGAGTATGTGGCCATGCATCTTTCGTAAGGGCAGGGCGCTATCGGGGCGATCTATCGAGCCCATAGTAAGCATCGACAGGAATGTGAAGTCAATTCTCGAACCGGCGGGCGTCGCGAAATTTCCTCCACGCGGAAGCGTTGTTCAAATGAGGATGCCAAATCTCTAGCCTATACAAAGTGAGTTCTGTCGTGACTGGCTACTGTGTGCTCAATGTTGTCTCTGTGATCGCGCGTTTGATTTAGACCGCGAAATTGCCTCAACATGACCAGAGGCAGTCGGATACACGTGCAAAAGCAACGCGGGAAAGTAAATGCGACAGCGGTAAAAGGGGAGAAAAAGTGCGAGTGACAGGGGGTGCGCAAGAACCAAAAACGAAACTATATAGCTGTCGAGACATGCAATCACCTACAGCCAAGTAATAAAACCGACGGCGCGCTCACACACGCTGAAGCCATCTCTTTTAATGGACATGCACCTTCCAGATCTCACGTGCTCTCGATATTTCTGCATAGTGCGCAGCCCACAGGTGTTGAAGTGCGAAGGCAAAGTTCTGCTTGTTATTCGTTTTAACGGGAGTTGCAATGCTCCCGCAACCTGTCGTTTAAGCGCCTTCCTTTGGTCCTATATACATAGCTTTTTCCGCTAGTCGAAAGGAGTTCATCAACGAAATTCTTCTAGCACTCCAGAAACGGGTTCCTATATGTCTCTTGCCGTAAATCAGTGTGTCAACACCATCTCTGTTTACAAAAGATTGCTAGTTCTTTAGGCACCGCTCTCGATGCCAACGCGTCCTCCTAACACCTCCCGGACAAGCGTCTACGAGGTGCTAGTCCTGCAGATTTTTTTTTTTCAGTGTTGTGCGATACAGCGTGAACAATAGAGTATGACTGTGATGCTTGACTGCCATTTCTCAAATCACTGTCTTGGAGTCCCGGAAAAGTTCGCCAAAATAGCCTTCAGCCAAGCTCATCCAGGAGTGGTCAAGAACACCAGAGCAGATCAGGCGGCTTAAACTTGCAATCCGAAACTATAGTTTTCACTTGATGCGGGCGCAATCTGCACAGTGCGTTGTATTAAGGCAGCAACAGTGGCAAAACACGTTTCATGAGCGGAGCGGAGGAGAACGGAAGCAAGCCCTTTCCAAAGCGCGGAGCGTACTTCCAGCAAATATCCCGGCCGCGGGATATTTATATCAGGTGTATAACTATGCGCTCGACCAGTGCCTGGCTCGACATATACGCGTGAACTACACGCCGTCGCTGCTGTTAAAAATGGATATCGGTTAGTGCAAAAGATACTGACGGTTGAGCAGTTCGCAAAGTTACGTACGGTTAATACGGTCAAGCTGCTTCACCAGTCGTCTGGTTAAGAACCACTGTGCGTATACTATATAACTCGAAAGCAGGCACAGGTTTGTCGACACCGAAATACATTTGTGAGGACCGCGCTCTACATGGTTCCCAGTGTCGGCAGGTCGTTTTATTTTTTTCGTCACGACATTTTGTTTTTATTTTCTTCTTGCCTCGCCAGGCACCGCCTGCATAGTTTCTGCATTCGTTGACTTCGTTTCTCCGGGAGCACTTCGTGCTTTAAGGACCCTACAGCCCGCCAGAATAAATGCGTTCCTGACCGCATTTCTTTGCGCCTTTCGATTCTCGTTTTCCGTGTCGTCTGTCGCGCGAAACTAGCAGCAGACGAAAAGAAAAAATAGCTTCAAGACAGAAGCAGACGACACACGGAGGCGGCGCGCCCCGCAACAGGACGCGTGCGGTGGAACCAAGCAGGCGTAACATCCTGTGAGGAACACCCCCTACATTCCCAAAGAAGTTCTCGGCGCTAGTCGTTTCTTTCTTTGTTTTATTTCCTTTTTCGCCTCTTGTTTTACAAGTTTTCTTTAGCAGCAGAAGCTGCGGCTTCGCGACTCCCGTATACGTGCACCCATCTCTCGTCTGTTCGTCTGTTCTGCGCATGTTTTCTTGTTTTCGTCTGCTTTGCTCCAGTTGTCTGCATTGGACCACCGCGTTACACTGCAGGTGGCGGTAGCGTCGGTCGCCGAAGCAAATTCGTCTGCTCCTGCTGCTAGCAGACGAACGAGCGCACGGGGAGAGCAACACACAGCCCTCACGGCGCCTACTTTACGATTTTCAGAGTGCACTTGACCTCACACCTGACCTCACTTGCTCAAAGACGAGCTGCATGGCTGCGCAGCATGCAATGCGCCTCAAACGTAACCACTCTGCAGGGCTTTCATTCCGTACAACAGTGATTCGTGGCAACATCGCAAAAAACCATGGGCGAGCAGACGACATAACGTCTGCTAGCTCTTTGTTCTTTTTTTTTTTAACCAGAAGACGTACGAACCTGCCAAGAACTGCACATTTCGGCCGCGGTACGGCGCTCTTGTTTACGCATTAGAGCATGACGTTAGTGGAGCGTAATTCTTTTTATGACCCAGCTCCGACAGTAATATGAAAATTTTAGGGTAACTGTGCCACTGGTGCTTGACCACATTTTCCCGTTTTTTTTTGTGTGTTTTTTTTTTTTTGATGCACGTGTTCATCTATAGCGGCAGCTTTGCCACTGAATGTAGACAGTGTCTACATTATGTGATGTTGGAAAACATTCTACAAGTCTACATGTAGAATGCCACTGAACATGTAGACAGTGTCGTGGACCCTCTGGCAGCATATGTGGACCACGGTGCCATGGCATCGGTCCACGATGGTCCATAGTATTACGGCAGCATCGTGGAGCATATGTATCAAGAAAACCGCCATTTTCGGAGTAAAGTATAACGGGAACGACTTGAAGCGTGTAAATCATAAAAAACGTTGTGTTCGGGTCTATCTTTTTGACCTTCCACCAAATGCTACAAAAAGGTGACTTTCTTTCCATACACGCCAGAGCAATGATCGGCACCATATGCCTCAACTTGGTGCGTTTCCATTTCAGAGGGCGTCTCTCAATCTGTCCAAACCATATGTTACACAGTACAGATGTGGTTTATTCGGCCACGAGAAAGAACCCCACGGTAGTTGCGAAGTGGGCGATTAATAGTATTCGAAACAAGGTATGCACAAGGAAAAGGCCGATATTCCACACACAAAAACCGCACCAAGTGCAGAGACACCCCAGAGGCTTTCCTGCTTTAGTAGATGACAACACAGACGTCTCCTTTCATTTCTCTATGATGTGGAACTCTTACTGTGACAGCAGCTGAGTGTTCCAAATTTGGTTTGCCTCGTCCGTCCGTCCGTCCGTCCGTCCGTCCGTCCGTCCGTCCGTTCATTCTGTTAGGCTGACGACGACCTTTGTCGTCATTGACGAGGCACAATGATGATTTATGGCGTCATCAAGTCACCTCGTCGTCACCTCGTTGTCACCTGCATCGCCATTGGCACAGCATGAAGAAAAAGAAAGCTTCTCTGCAAATGCCTACACTGGGACTGGAACCCATGCCAGTGAAGCCACGTGCATTTGGGAGTCGAGCGCGCTAACCACTGATAACACAACGGTGCTGGGCATTATACTGCAAGGCATTACCGCCTCACAGAGACTCTGGGGGTAGTGGCGGCTGTGCCTGTACGTATTTCGGAGGCCAGAACGAGCATTAGTGGGCTTCTCCGATAGTGCAGTCCTGAACTGTCTGCAAACCGTCCGCGGCTGCCGGTATGACTATCCTTCACAGAAGGGCACGTCACAGTCACGTGATCCAGCTGTCTGGGACTGTGCGAGGTTTCACTCGAAAGCACCGTGACCGGAAGTCAGTCTCCTGGTTGCCGCGGTAACTACTCGTAGATAGCAGCACTACTCGGCGAATTCATTATCGTAGCTACTCCAAGATGGTGCAGAATCGGAGTCCACGTCGCAGTTTAACGTCACGCTCTCGCTCTCTGCGAAATTTAAGCGGAATTCCCACGCAAACATAGGCAAAATCGCAATCGTTCCACGTCACAGTTCACGCAGAAAGCGCCCGCCGATATCCTTAAAGCTCGTGAGACCATCTACGAAAGGCCCGACGCGCGTCTGGGACAGAATGTCTGCTAATCCTCCCCGTCATTTCGCCGTAACACAAGGGAAGAACATATGTCAGCAGTAACCGGAGAAGCTCCGATTGTATACCATCCCAACTACCGGCGAGAAACATCCACATATGCAGTATAGGATACGCTTCCTCGCGCACCCGCTCCACTCAAATGAAAGGCGAAATCCACCTGTTTGCTTCACATTTAGTAATGAGCACGACAGATTTCGCGAAGCGAATTAAGAAAAAGCAAGCGTGTGCGCCTGATCGATGTGCTTGTCTCTTAAATGAAACACGAAGACTGAAGCTGCAGAATTACGCGGCTCAGGAAAAGCTCGCATGATGGCCCACAAAGCATCGGTGTACGAGACGTGACTGCTGAGTGTACAATATTTGCCGTCCGAAACGAGCAAAGTACGCAGGAGCACATGGCATATTTCGTAACATGGCGGCCGACGCCGCGCGCATCTTTTTTCAGCCGTCGTCTGCTAGCTGTTTGCGCTTGTCCGAGCTGTCCGGGATTGTCAGGCACTGATAATCGAAGAATCACACTGTAAGCACAGTGGGGGCATTTGTATTTACATCGCATAGGAATTCTTCTTGATCGACATGACGGCGGTGTCATTGCGTGCAGTTCTCTACATTGTCATGCTCGCGAAAGCAGCACCGGCGGCATGCACAGAGGAGGCGTACATGACAATGATTATGATAACCCTCAAACATGACACATACACCCACAGTAGCGGATGCCGCCGACAGTAAGGTGGGTTTCGGGCAAAACGACGCCGAAGGCAACGACAACGTCAATGCCAACAGAGACGACGCAGCGAAAACACCACATTGTCTACACATTAGCTCAATGTCTCGCTGGTGGCACTGCGTTATTTTAGTAAAGTAACACTGGTGGCACTGCGTTATCTTAGTAAAGGTTTTGGCCTCAGAGTTTATGAATCCCCAGGTAGGAACTTTACAACGAGTTATCGGGCGTATAGAAAGCATGCAGCCTTTAAACACAGCAGCCTCTTTACATGTGGCCTAAACATCCAGTTCCAAAAAAATAAAAATAAAAAAATAAAACTTGATTTAAAAGTTCTGCAAGGAGACCAAATTTGAAGGTCATCTCGAATGACAAGCTGCTGTCCTATTGGGCAGTTGGGTGCTTGGTTGTTGTCCTGCTGAACTATGAAAACAAATAAATGTGACTGTTTTACACAAAACACACGAAAATAAACATGATGTAGAAAGGTTACTTGAATCAAGTGTATTCAAAAAGAGAAATGTAGAACCACCTAAAAAACGCATGCTTCCTTTTTTTTTTTTTTTTTGCCGTACAGCTGCGAACAAAAGGTTTCATAATGCTATGCATATTAACTGAATAAATATAGCTCCCTTAGACAGAGAAAGTCTGAGAATGGTAAGGTCTGTCGATGTGTGTAATTCGAATTACACAATACATGCATCACTATGTCATCGTACAAAAACGAAGTTGCGTACAATGCAAAGAACAAGTCAGAGCTTCTGAATTTGATCCCACTGATCTGTACTAAAACATAGAAGAGATCAGTGTCTAATCCACACTATTCGTTCTGAACTATCACGTAATTATATTACTGTTTTAAATATTATAATACATATTTCTATTTCTGACAAGTTCTTACACGACCACATCCGTCCCCCCTAGAAAGCACGTTACAACCGATATGTTCTTGTGCATTTTCCCGTAGTGCATTTGCCCGTAGTGCGTTTTCCCGTAGTAGTGAGTGAACCCAATCATTTGAGGAAGAAAAAAGGCAACAAAAAATAAAATGGTTGTCTTCACTGTGGGAGAATGCCGCTGTCGCAGTGAATGAGCTGAGAGTTCAAGGGATCGCTGAAGTCTGCTGTCTTTTTTCGACGAGCGGTGACACTTTCCTTAGGGCAACTTGGGCAGGAAGGAGCTTGAGTATACATACTTCTCGGGGTCAAAACTGTCTGGAGGCGATAGCATCACCACACCACTGTCAACGACATCATCATTACCCCAGAAGCAGCTATCGTCTGGAAACTGCAAAAACGAACGTGAGCGGCCAGAAGGATACTCGAAAAACACTACTTTCAACAGGTATTTCTTTACTTTTGTCGTTTGCACAATACACGGACTTTCACGAGTAGCAAACAGAAATATTACGAAGTTTCACAATTGGGTGAGTACTTCGTCTGCAGAAGTAGTGCAGACGACAACGGACAAAGAAGACCTGGTGCACTTTTGTCGTCCGCACTTTTGTCGTCCGCACTTGTGTCGTCTGCACGTTGTCATCTGCACTACTTCGGCAGATGGACTGCTCCGCCAGTGGTGAAACTTCGTGTGATTTCTGTTTGTCACTCGTGAAAGTCGGCGTATTGTGGTCAGGCTTGAAACCAACAGAAATTCTGCAACATCAAACGCGCCCCGAGAATAAGAGAAAATGAAAAGGCCACTGCCGCCACCACCACAGTAGCAGTAACCGTCTGCAAACGGGGAACGGTGAAATCGCGTGAGCGCCAATGTTTGCCGCCTTTCAAAGACTCTCGCTCCCTGCGTCTTCTTTGTACGGGGCCGTCCGCAACTCGTGAATACGGAAGCACCACAGCACCTGCATACCTCCATTAACACCTCAGCGCTGCGCGCCGGCTCAAAAAATAGGAATGACTCGACCCCGCAAACACCTGGGCGATCCATCACCGCCGACTCTGCAATCACGAAGCAAGTAAACAACACGCCTGGGACGATGCAACGAGAAAGCCCTTGGGTTGCCGGAAAAAGTGACTCCGTTGCGTCAGCATGCGTATGCGAGATTAGCGCCTCGGTTCGCCTGTTTGCCACCAGGCGGCGGGTCGATTCTCAGCCTCCCCGTGGGATTAAAGCCCACCGCGAGGTCACCCATGCTTAGGAGACGCTCTCGCTCCGTTCCTTCGAGGATTATCACGTGAGGCTTTGTTGCTGCTGCTGCAGGGATTACGGGGCGCAGTGGGAAAAAAGTAATAAGCGGAAGGGCAGCGCACAAAAAGGAAAAGGTCAACACGCATAGCTTCTTACGAGCGAAGTAACGTTATTCGAGGCTTCGTAATCGTCTTGGTATGCCGGCTGGCGAGTTTGACGTACAGCTGCTCCAGATTTCGACGCTTTTTTTTTTTGCGTTTGGAATTCCGATCGTCCTGTTAGCGGCTTTATATAACCGCGGATGAAGCGGGAAAGTTGAAAAATGACCGCGTTTTCGAAATCCGATGCATTGGATTATGGCAACGTAGCCTATAGAGAGGGAGAGAGAGAGAGACATATGAGGATAAACGCAGAGATGTTAACTAGATTGCTAACCAGAGTCTAGTTGGCCACTCTGCACAAGGGGTGGGATAAGGGCACAAAAGCCCTTGTCGGGGATATCTTCACGCGACCTCATCATTGTGATATCGATACACCCTCATAACATATATACATAAAGGACAGCTGGAATGGAGCGTGTTTGCTTTGTTTTTCTGAGTGCTCAAAAACTGTTTCACCATCGCGCACCCACGGCATCTTTTCAGACTTTCCTTTAGATTCAAGAAAAAAATCTATGAAGGAAATAAACATATTGTAATACTTTATTTTTGCAGTACTTTTTTTTTGCATTTTACGACTCGATAATTGTTCCACGCAAATCAAGCCACGATTCTCATTCCAGCAGTGTCGCAGTGTCGTCTGCTCATCCTATAGCACTTTCCGTCAGTGTCGTCTGCTTCTTCCGTCGATGTCGTCTGCCGATGAGCGCTGACAGACCCAGAGCACGTACGCTTGGAAATATCTTATACCGTTTCTCGCACTACGTGCAGTTTCGAAGCCGCGATTGTCACGCCTTGGATAGTTTTTTTTTTTTTCTGCACAAATGAAGCCACATTTCCCATCCCTACACAACTAGTCTGATCTGCTTCTTCCGTCGATGTCGTCTGCTTTTATTTTCATCAGTGTCGTCTGCTGAATGCTTTCTCGTCAGGTTCTTAACTTCATCCGCTTTAAACGGGCTCCTCTGCATGCGATCGTCTCGCAACACAAATAAGACCCGGACGCAAGTGCAATTCCGGGTCGGCTTTATCGTTTCGATCGTACAGTCTTTGTCTAATTCATCTCTTAATCACCGTTTGTTTTTCTCTTCTACTCTCGCTTCGGTTCATTGGTGGCGACTCACTTCTGTTCCGGGAGCGAAAACCACACTGGTTACAAGTACGGCGTTGACATCCGGCTAAAGAGTGGACAGGTCGCAAGTTCTACGTCCACTTTCGTTCCTCCTCGCCGTAACCCTCATTCTCCGCTTTCTACGCTTGGGTCGTCGTCTGGAAGTAAAACCGCTTTTACCCCGTTTTATCGAAACTGCACACGCTTCACGGAACACAGATTAAGCCCAGGTTCGAGGAGGCTCCGACGCATGGGCCGTTGCAAGAGCTTCCAAACCGCTCGCGCGTGTTGTTTGTCGTGAGGATTTATTGATCACTCGTACGGGCTGTAACGGTCCGAAGGCGTCTTTCCTGGGAGGTCGCGTTGGCTACACCGTCAGTGGTTCCACCATCATCGCAGCGACCAAACGCCAGGTGTCGAATTCACAAATTTTTTCGTACATAAATGCTCTTTGCTATTGACTGGTCGAATATTGGGTAATAACATGCCCAGCATCAGGTTTGGCTGGAATTTGTTCTTACGAACAATTCATTGTTCTTACGAACAGTCCAAAAGAAAAGTTACTTTCCTCTTCTTCTCTTTTACTTCGTTCACTCGTTATTTGAGTTGTGTAGTCGAGCTCATAGTATTTCATACAATCACTGGAGGGAAATGTGCGCGAGTGACTACAGACGCTGCAAGCGTGACGGTTCGGTCATCATAGAAATCATGGTTATATCCATGTACCATGTCATGGTATATCCAAATCCATGTACTATAGTACATGGATTTGGCTAAACTTCTTCCCTCTGGCTTTAGAACGACTTCGTGACTTCGCAGACTGATGATCTTCAAGAAAGTACCGCGTTAAAAATACTTGAATAACCAGTATTAAGAACGTCCGACGGCAGGATTCGAACACAGGACCTCTACCACAGAAGCCTTGTATTGAAACCATTACGCCACGAACGCGTGGACAAGAGGAACCACTGCAATCAGCAGCGCTTATGCGTTTTCGCAGAGTCTTATTGCATTCTGCATTTAAATCAGTATAGATTGTTTTGAAATTGAGGCCAATGAAGGCAGGTAAAGCGTAGAATAAACGAAGCCACAAGAACGTCTGAAGCCACAAGCACGAAGATCAGACAAATCCACGTCTACTACCCGTCATTCCCGTGGTGGCTGAACTAGTTCCTTCTGGTAATTATTGTAGGAAACTCTATGGTCGAGATAGACGGCTTTCAGGACGCCTACCTTCCCATCTTTTTCTACATTTTATGTAATAATTTGTATGTAAGGAGGCAAATGAAACATTATTTTAGTTATTTCAGACGCACACGCTTACGTAAGAACCTCTTTACAGGGGTAGGTAAGGTAATAAAATGAAATTATATCATTGTGAAACGTGTGTGATCGTATGACGAGAGGAAAGCAGCGACAACAACAAAAAATTTTTTCTTAACGTTTTAGTAGTTTGCCATCTGCTTAAAACGATGCCACCGTATGCAGTCAGTCTTCTGCCACCAGTTATCGCCTGCGTGACAGAAACGTTCCCAGTGTACTTCTCGGCCAAGTTTAACTTTTGTTTTACCCAAATAAGCGCATAAATCTTGATTTTAAGCGAAATCCTTACGGGCAATCCCCGATTCGACGGACAGATTGTACAGCCAGCTGCCGCCGTTAAATTCAACTTGTCTTAAGCCCCGGGCTCTCGATGACGACCGCGGATATAAATCACGAGGAAGGCTATAACCACGCGTTCGGTCCACTCCCGACGAAACGTAAAACTCACCGCGCAAGTCGCGCAGTTTTTATTGCGTCTCGAGTCGTTATTTGTGCTGCTACGTCCACGTAACAAACAACGCCGTCGTGGCAAAAGTTATCGATGACGTAGCAAATATGCCATTGCGTGACGTTCCGTCGCGTTCTCACGGCTATAGCGAGGCTCTTGTCGCCGACATGTACCATGCGTACAGGACTTCAGAAACATCTCTACATACGGTGCATACAAATGCGTCCCAGGGATCAGATATCCGGCTTCGGTATATAGTTCTAACCACGTCACATTACGTCACCACAAGGCCCATAGATACACTTTAGACAACTCTTTAGTATAGTCCGGGTTCAGTCGCTCACTGAACCCGGACAATAGCTCTTATAGGTGGTATTGGGTTTAGATGATCGCATCTCTTGATGTAAAGTATTGCTTACTGTTAAAGGAAACACTTAACCAGTATCCCAGAACTTGAAAAAGCTGAGTTTCCAAACAGAAGGTCCGGAGAACAGCTTCCTGTATCAATAGATGTCTACCTCACGTGTCATAGCAAACACATTTTCAATATGAAGTTGCAGATATTTTTAAGCTACGTTGGCTTGAATACTTGAAGTTGGGTAGTGTGTTTGCGCCTGACACAAAGTCGTGTTTAGTGCATGCATAAACGGTTTGTTGTATCGATTTATGCACGGACAAGTATAGTTTCGGAATGCAATATGGCGGAATATATAGTATAAAACATCTGCGTTCTGTCAGCGCTAAGCTTAAGCTCAGAGACGAGAAGGTTACAAGAAAAGTAAGCCGAGGCCCACTCAACGAGAGGTGTAGAGGAAAACGCTAGGCACAACGTTGCGGCCGATAATGTATGATCGGAGATCTCTTGGTACTATAGATAACGGAGCACACGCACCCTGACCTACATAGGACTACGCGGTTAGCCATGGTAACCGGCGTGATAAAACAGCGGTTACTATAAAGCGTACACCCGTCTGTAATCGACACTTGCAGGGCATGAAACACAAGAGTTAGTACTTCTAACGTCACGTAAAAGTCACAGGTCGGTTGCAATCGGGAGCGGCGCAACATACACAAGCTTCTCTACAAGTATACGCAGGATTTTGTTCGAGGAAGAAGGAAAGATGGGTTCCAACATATTCTTATCTGCGGTCCCGTAGATTGCACTCGGGCGGGCTGTGTTCGTAAGCTCTCCTTCGCCGATCGACCGACACCGGACACCTCAAACGAACATCAAGAGAAACAAAATTTGATTTACGTCCGAGCGGCATGGGTGAGCTTGATACAAGGCGGTCGCCGACACGTGATCAAATGGCGCGCCGTCTCACGAACGCTCGAGAAATCCTTATCACATCCCGCTGTTATCACAGCCACGAGAATGCTAAGTTGTGCGATGTAACCGCCGAGTAAATGCGCCAGGAGGAAATCGGCTTTAAAACCTCACCTGCAGAGCTTCGTTTCGCGGGTGCTCTGGACGTTCTTCGGTTGCTCAGTACTATCTCTTCCGCCGAAGAGCACAGCAGTGGTGCTCTGTCCATTGCACGTATAGGCAGGTCCTGCAAGTGCACGCCCTTTCTCACTAGTACCGCGCAGCCTGGCGGAAGCTACAGCTAGTGTAATCAAATCAAAGTAGCGAGTATATGCGGCTGCACCGCATTTGACTGCGGCATACGCCTACGCGATCGCATCGTCTGCAACTAAAGAAGGGCAAGCAGACGACACTGTAATGCTGCAAAACAAGAACAGGTGGTGCAGAAAGAAACGGCAAATATAGTGGAAGACTGGCTTGATAAGAGGGCGCTTCGAGCATTAACGATTATGGAAATGTAGGGGCTGTCAAAACAGGGCTCTATTTTTGTCGCGCCTGTTGACTGTTTCGTTTGCTGTTGACATAACCTGCGCTTCGGGAGCAGTAAGCAGACGACACTGAGGAGCCCCAAAGCAAAAGCAGACGGCACTGTAAAACAGTGTAGCCTAGTGGTACAGTGTTATCACGAGAGGGGCGTTTCGAGCAGCGACGAATAAATAATGCGATAGTGGTCGATACTATATAGACACTACTTTCTGTAGCCCCTGCCCACTGTTGTGTGTGTCAAGTCATCTGCTGTTTGAGAACAGTAAGCAGACGACATTGTAAAATCATGCAGCTTAATATCGGAGTGCCTTGGCGAGTAGGAGCTTTGAAGTTCGAAAGTGGGTATACTTGCTGGCCAGTTGCTGCTTGTTGTCTGGCAGGCACTCTTTATAGACCGCCTGTTCGTGGATCGCGTTGTCTGCTTTTCGGGAGAAGCAAGCAGACGACGCTGCAGATTATCGCGACGTAACTTTGAACATACCGTGATCAGCAATGGCCTTAGAAAGCAACGCAAACAAAGTGAAACACCCGCCCAAACTCGACTCTACTTTCTGTGACACTTCCGGCAGTATAACGGTGGATTCTTCGCAGTGCAATGGTATATCCGACGCTTGGTGGTGTTTTCTGTAGCACTGCCGGCGTCGTCCGCTTCCCACGGGGTCGCAGCTTTCGGAACGCTGCCCCTTTTTAGTGCAAGGCCGGGGTCGCAGAATCGCGGCGGCTGTCTTTTTGAGTTCGGCGCCAGCTAGATAGACTCCAAGGAAACGCCGACACAAGTACACGAGATTAGCCAGCTCGCGTTCGGCGCGGTTGTAAAAACCGCACGTGACTGCGCCTTTACGCAATCGCTTCCTCCAATCGCATCTCGACCTATTTCGCAATCTCCGAGCGCCTTGCTCTTGGCGGCATATGTATTCAGTTGCCGCTGCTTATCTCGCTGTATCGTTGAAGTCAAGAGCTATGTACGCAGTTTGCTCGAAAACAAATTTTTCTGTCCACAGTTTGCAAATGTGTTTTCGATAACAGTTTTGCTTTTAACCGTGGCTCACGGTGGTATCTGGAAATAGAGTACCCAACGTCGCTTCCGGGTGGAAGGCTGAAAAGACTGAATAAATACTTGAGTGGATCTGGCTATGAATCTGCCTCCGTCGGAAGTGCAAGTGTCAACTGAAGAAAAAAGAAAGAAAGAAATATTTCTCAAGGTGCGAACAGTTGCGAAAGACTTGCAAGTAAGTTGAAGGGAAAAGAAAAGGATTTTGCTGAGGTCGCTCCTCCCTGACAAAGTACGGTGCGCCATGCAACTTACAGTCGACCATTACTTTTCGAAAGTCTTACTTAGGCAAATTGCGCCGTCAGTCGCCGAAGCCGCCCTCATTAAACTAGTCTTGGCATGCGCGGGCCGTGTGTTCAAAATTCAGTCGCAACCAGGAAACGCCTATTATATGGAGTCCTTCTTTAAAGAAGCCGACAAAGAAGAAGCCGGCTGGCCTAGCGAATACGCCATGTGTTCTTTTTTTCTTTTTTGGGGGGGTGAAAGCAGGCACTTAGGCATCGCCTATGGCAATTAGCGTTATTCTGCGCATAACAGCTGGATTGCTTGATTAGGCGTGGACACTATGTGCAATTGCGATTTGGCTAGCAGATGTCAATTACTTTGTGTACATGAACATTTTAATTCACATGTTCCTACTGTGCAATTGCAGCCGATCGGTAAAGAATTATCGTATATTTAGCGGTCATTCTATAGCCCCGGTTTCGAGAAACACGTCCCCACGTTCTGTGGCAAAATTCGCAGAGTTAACGTTAATCAGCACTTCATTTTTCTTTCTCAGTGCTGGTGATAGTAAACTGGGGCATCAATGCATTTCGCCACAGAATTTGAGGACGCTTTGGTCTTTGTCAAAGGTTTCCAAGCCGCCTCGCCAGTGACAACATGTCTCGCCGTGCCTTGTGCCGTGGTTCTTGCGGCACTCGTGGAACACTCTCTTTGTCTCAAGTCTTGTGTTTCTGTGAAGGATGAAATTTTGACCACTGCGACTACAGAACAACAAAAGATGTACAAGGACGCCACTGACGCGTCCTGATGAAGGGACGTTCACGTCCGTGATGTCATCGAAACTTTTGATGAAGACTGCATACGCATCCACCGGGGTACCGGTTACTGTCTGTTATACACTTCAAGCGGGCGACATTCCGCCCATAGAATGGTCCCTGCGACGCACCACAAATTATGTACATTCGAAACGCGGTGGATAGACCGTGCACCCAATACGCGGCGCTTTTCACAGTGTCACTATCGGAGCATCTCTTCCAAACAGCGCAATCATAAAAGCCAATGAAGAAATTTAACTATAATTGACGATGTTGCTGGGACAAGACACGCGATTGTAACGCCGAGAACCGCGTCCCAGCTGTCTCAACGTTCATGGTTCTCTTCGTGACAGTTGAAGTCAGCGCGTAACACTCGTGAATTTGCATGAGGGCCCCAGAGACAGGACGTTTTGCCGTGGTGACTCAATTGCTATGGCGTTCACCTGTTGAGTGCGAGGTCAGTGGTTTCATTCCCGGCCGCGGCGTTCGTATTCCAATGGGTGCGGAATGCAAAAACGCTGGCGGCCCAACTTAAAGCTTTGGATGCACGTTGAAGAACCCCACGTTTGAGTTCCAGTTTATTGATAATGGTCTTGTAAAGTATACTACAGATGGAGTACAAAAACACAGGAAGGTGTCCCTTATTTAGTGTAACACTGTGCTGGGATCTCTTGTTTATAATATAAGTAGGAGAACAATAAAGAAAACTGAAGCAATTGCGAAGCGTATCAAACATGGTCACAACTAGTCCAAAGCCCTCCCCTACAGTGATTCCCCTAGTCATTGTGTTGTTTTGGGACGTTAGATCTATTCAATCAATCATTCGTGTCATTCACATGTTTAACATCCTAGAGCTCATCGGCTACCATCGGCCGGAAGTTCGTATCTTATTCCACAACCTGTCGTTAACATCTCGAAGCTCGTAAGAAATTGCGAGTGTCATAAAACGCAGGAAACGCACCGTTGTGGGCAAAGAGAGGAAAGAAGCCGTGCCAAACAAGTCGGTTCTTGAGACTTCAGAGGCGCGCACCGCGCCTTCTTCATTAGCGCGTGGATTGCCGAACGGCGTATTAAAAAGTCGTAAAACATGCGCTTGCAACTTTGCTTCGTGCAGAAAACTGGAGTGCCTCGTAGAACTGATTGTCCAACCACGCGTAGTCTTCAGGCTATAGTCTGTCCGTATCCCGAACCTCTGAGTGTACACTCTCTCGTACGCACATTGTATCTGGACACGGCCACGAGGGATGGTATGCATACGCTGTAGGCGCGGGGCCAGAGCGCATTGTGCAGTTCACAGGGTCCTCGGGCTCTCAACACCATGCCCCACGTGACGCTGCTGGCTCGATCAGCCATATTTGCTCACTAGGTCCTCCGCGGTTGACTTCGTACACCCACTAACATTCCTGGGCCAAAGTCCACTAACAGTCCTGGATTTCGGAACAAACGAAGAAACGCTGGGAACATACGGTGCCTACAAGATTGCTCTAAGCACATAGAGTGAAACTTGATCGCTGTGATCGCAGTGTGTGACTTTGACTGTCTATTTCCCCCACTCACCAACCGAAAAGTTGACACTCGTCTGGAAGGACCTGCTGACCAGTTTGTTCGGGGAGAAGAGTGAATCGTTGGCGTTTTTCAAATCCTTGCGTGTTTCGTGCCGACAATTTTCGTGTACTTTCCACATGGGCGATATTCACTGTTCCCTGTTCCTGTAGGCATTGTTCACACGACGGTGGACGATGAAGTCGTCAGGATTCGGAAACGTCGATCTTTCAAGCTCGCCAACTTTTGAAACGGTCAGTGACTGCAGTTATCGCCTTTGACCGTGAAGCCAGTGACCAGAGGACACTTCTTCGAACCCTTGACAATGTGAACCACATATGTTGCTGCAGTGTCCGAAACGGCGGCAGACATTCACGCGGTGCTCAAGGAAACAGATCAAAAGCGAGCTTCGGCAGCGCATTAGCAGACGTCTGGATGAACCTAAACAATGGTCTTACACCCTGACCAAACTGCCCTGCGCGAAATCGATCACCTTAAGCAAACTTATTCACGCGTGTGCACGAATGGTCCAATTTTTTTCTCTCTCCCTCCATCTCTTGATTGACACTGTGAATAGGTTGAGTCCTCGTAATCCCTGGATAGCAACAAATGCTTCGTCGGCTGAATATGAGAGAACACAAATCAGACTAAGCCGGTCAGCTCCGAGCGCCTCAAGAATCCCGGCCATACCATCGACGGCCCTGCTCAAATCTTAAGTGTCAAGCTTGATCACCGCGCTCTCTAGACCACGTTAAGGCATCGCACGACTCCGCCTCGCTCCAACCACACGGAACAAAAGTCGGGAATCCAGGCTAAAGTCGTAAGCCGGTGCTCGCTCTAAACAGGGACCGCGGAGGGTCATGGCCTACAGAGATTGGCCTTGACCACACGCTGCCACGTCCATTCCGGATCACACCCAAGAGGTTATAGCTGGCTATATTAAGCGTCGACAAACACCATAAACCATGGTGGTTCCCCGAGCGACGAACCACTTCTGCGGTGTAGGCAAAGCGGACGCATTTGAGTGGAAAGACCAGATCCGGCGTCGTGGTCGTCTCTCGGAAGATATTTTCTCAAGGTCGTCTACGAGAGTCCTTCCCCTGGCGAGGGACCGCCTGCGATGCCCCCGATACGGAGGCCCCCCTATGCGACGCCTGCGCGACGCTTTGCAATTCCAAAGAGGAGGACGTCGACTTAGCAATACCAGGCGTGATTGAGTACCGCCGATAGATCTTGTTCTCGCCCCTAATCTCAAGACGTTTCTTTGCGGGAAAGGAAAGAAGTTAAGAAAAAGGTGGCGGCTTATAGTCCCACCAAGGGTAGCGCTTCTTGATGCCTTGTCTCTGCATTCGCTCACTCCTCTTTCTCGTTTTTTTTTTTTTTTCTCTCTTTAGAACCGAAACCTTTCCGAATGCTTTCACTGAAATTCCTTTCTATACTTCCACGGCGGCCCAGGCTTTTGAAATTCACGAGCCCGTCCCCAGACTTATGTACATTCTCCGCGGTCGCGTT
Organism: Dermacentor silvarum; assembly: GCF_013339745.2. Classification (NCBI taxonomy): domain Eukaryota; kingdom Metazoa; phylum Arthropoda; class Arachnida; order Ixodida; family Ixodidae; genus Dermacentor; species Dermacentor silvarum. The sequence goes on from NC_051158.1 coordinate 31,194,423, forward strand.
CTCCTACGCCTCCGATTCTGCGCCCAAGCACACCGATGGAAATGGTGGACGTCTGCACGCTTATGATGCTCGTCTTGTCTCGTCTTGGCTATAGTCTTGTCCCGCAAGGCGCCCACGCGCCTGGCGTCGTTCCAACTGCCGTCTCGCGATTGGTGGATTTATGTGTTGCCAGGCGATTACACGCGGAAAAGGGGACCTCGTTATCGATGCACGTCGACCAATGCTCTCCGGTGGATGCCAGCGGCCGATCCGGATCGTTTTCTAAGTTATGGCGTCGCCGGGGCGATATTAATAATAACGTGCACGCTTAGCACCTGGAGCCGAGATGTCACGCCGGTATCGGCGTGCGTTTACGCACATGGATGCTATCGGCCACTTGTGGGGAACTGAAGGGGGGTGGGGGTTATGACAACGTTTGGCCGGACGTTAGCGCAGAGCGAATATTTCAATATTTCATGTTGCACATTTTTTGCGTTTCTCTATCATACAACACCGCTGGAGGCAGCAAACATTCGCTGGAACGCCGTCTGTCGGGCAGAAAAGCATAACGCGTCTGCTTTAAATAGGGCTAAGTCTCTGCAGTGTCGTCTGCTTCTGCACCACGGGCATTTCCAGACGGTTTCGGGAGGGCCGGCAGAAAACCTGCACTGTCGCGCTTGAAAAAGCAGTCTGTACTCCTCGAGCAAGTTATATAGAATTGATGTCGTCTGTTCCTGTCTCTTCTTCCTTCCAGACAAAAAAAATGTAAAAAATAAAGAATTCGAGAACGTCTGACACACCAGGGCTGAACTAACGACATCCTACGATTTCCAATAGCACTTGTTGATTGGCGTGGATGATTTGCCTCGCAAAGAAAGGTCGTGCAGGATAAAGATTCGACTTTAGGCTGTAAACCGTGCTTGAGAAAGCCGATCGCATAGTTTTGAACTTAGCTCAGCTGGGAAAATGCAAGTACCAGCACCGCGAAAAAGAACGTCAAGATCGGCGCACATGACACTGTGTAGCGTATTGTGCAGCATAATAATGTGGTCTATGAACCATAATAGACAAAGGAAGTAGGATTCATTATTGTCGAATTTTGTCTATATACAATATACAGTACAGACTTTGAACAGCCAAAAAAGAAGTCAAGAAAGAGGCGATGCTGTCTACAAGAAGTTTATAGACAATCAATGAAATGTCTACACACAAATTTATGAGGGTGCAGTGAACGCTCGGGATTAATTTTCATGAGAATCTGTGTTCCTTTAACGAAAGTCTATAAATCCCAAGTACATTTTAGTTTCTTTCTCTCTTTTTTTGCATTCGATTGCTATCGGGAATTCGCAACACGGCCGCCACGATCTTGAATCGAACCGGCAACCTCGTTTTCAGGAGCAGCTCTTTCCCAATTTGCAAGTGCGCATCGCCGGGTCGCGCATTTGCCAAGCTAACATTGGCGCCTGTCGTTATTCAAATGAAGACGATGCGCATCCCGGCACTTGTCTTGTTGCTCGCGGTTTCAACATGGGAGCCGGATCTGCATTTTGTATCTCAAAACAGGTATATAAAGTGCCCAGATGCGTTGTTTTTAAAACAGAAGTACACGAGACAATGGTTACGCCACCACCAGCTTGGCACTCTGCCTTGAGGAAAAGCAACAATATCGTTTTTCTTCAGAACAAAACGGGAAAAGAACCGGCTTTTAGGCGATATTGCTACCATAACTTATAATCATCTTTTCTTCTCTCCCCTGCGGTAATGTCGACAGCGGTTGTTTCTCTCGATGTATATTTATTGTTTAAAACGTATTTTATGTAATTTATGTATATATTGTATAATTTTACATAATTTGGCTATCTTTTCGTATCTTGAACAAAGACGATGTTCATTATTTGCACTTGTGCTACGTTATGTTCTGTGCTACCCTCTCCTCCCCCCTACACAATGCTCTGTGGCAATTGCATAGAGTGTAAATAGATAATAAATAAATAAACAATTCGTTTCTAACTTTCTGCAAGAAAAAGCTAACGCAAAGGTATTACCGCTGACGATCCCTCAATAATTATCTGAGATCCCGGTTATACAACTTTTGCAGACTACCTAGCAAAAACCTTGTGGCTTACTTTATTGACGTTAAATATCATGATAAACCCTCACCTGCACAAAAAATAGGGCCCATTTTCACGAAAATTCCCAGAGATCTTACACTACACCTCGGCGACACCTTAAAAGTTGCGTCCTTCCGTTACGTTCATGATTCTACTATGATTTACTACGATTCAGAAGTGCAACTGATTCTATTTTCCGAGAATGCATTACCGAGGCCACCCGTTTCAACTCGCGAAACGCCTGAAGTCGACACGATCGAAGTTGTCTGCGTCTGTGCCCGTTTACGTTCATGATTCTTATACTAGATTTAATCGATTCAGAAGTGCAACTGTTCTATTTTCCGAGAATGCATTCCGATGGCCACCGTTTAATCGCGAAAGCCTGAAGCGACACGATCGAAGTTGTCAGAGAACGCTATCGCATTACCATTGAGAGAAAAAATAAAATCCGCCTCCATTCCACCTTGCGAAAGTTGATGTACAGCGAAGCAGTTGGCAGCGTTAGACGACACTATAGACAAGCACCACCACCACGAGCGACGTTACGTCACGCCCGTACGCACGTGTGCAGAAGTGCAGCATGCATCCTCGTTCTTCTAGGCCCTCCGCCAAGCGCAAGTGTCTTATCGAACTAATTCAATTTTTTCAAAGTAAATTGCGTCAGAGACTTCGTAATTGTACGACGCAAGCTGCAGACATGATAGCTTCGGATTGTACTTCGAACACACGAGAAAACATAATTCTGTTACGGGAAAACTCGAAGAGAAAGCCCCTTTTCCAGCTGCCGTTTCACGTCTGTCCGACTGGCCGCTGCTGCTAGGTGGCGGCACTGTTTTAGCACGAAACGATCCCACGAGAAATCCCGACCAACCAGAGCCTAACAGCTTCGCCGCAAAAGGTCTTCAGCAAGCGCGTGTCTGTTTCACGGCCCTAACAACCTCGCTCCCGCAAAGCGAAAGTTACGGCACCCGTTCGCGTACCCAAACGTGCACGATCTCGTGCCAACGGCGAGCCATATATACCGGCATGCCTTCGGAGACGAGGACAGTGCCGATAGCACCCCGTTTAAACCACGCCACTTCCACTACAACTACGTTAGGACGAGTCAGCGGAGGAAGGCGAGAGCGAAGGGGGCTGAGAAACTTCTGCAAAACTAAAGAGGTTGGTAAACGGAAACTTCTGCGACGCAGAGCGCGCCTCGTAGCGGGAGAGGGAAGAACGTCCGAGGAGTCGGCCGGTGTCGAGATCGTGGCGCCGCGTAGTGAGAGAGGAGAGCGATAAGCCGAAACGTCCCTGCTTTTTACGACCCCGGGGGTGGCAGCCTAAAGAGCACCGCCGAGGCGACGCGGTTTCGTCTGCCGGTCGGCGTTTCATTGCCAACTTAGTCGCCTGGGAAGGGTGTTGGCGTCTCTTTTACAACCCACAAGGAAGGGCGCGATTCGGGATCTAGATTAGCCTGTGGTCAGAAGAGAAAGAGGTCCGCGGAGAGGAACGGTCAGTGCCGTCTCTGTTTAGGCATGCGCATCCGTTTGTGTGCGTACAAACGCGTGTATGTATAAGTCAGAGATCGAAGTGGGAACAGACGTCCTAGCTAGACTGAAGAAGCGCCGTACAGACTCGATACCTGGACGAGTATTTTTGTGTTTTGTTTTGAGGTTTTGAATCTCACGTTGCTGCGCGTTTTTTTTTGTAATTGACACGAATAATTAAGATATTGGCACAAATAGATGGATGTCGCTTACTCATTTCCGCACAAAAACAAAAAAACATCCATATAAATGTCATCGGTCATCACAGGTTCAAAAGAAACACACCATTAGATGATATAAACACAACCAATACTAAGGGCACAAAATGTCGCACAACAAAGAAAGAAGCACGGCGTAACACTACTGTGTCACCCGGGCACAAATGTCGCACAACAAAGAAAGAAGCACGGCGTAACACACTGTCACCAGAGAGAAAAATTCACGCGTATTGCTGCTTCAATACGAAACTGAAATACAACATTCGCTCTCAAAAAAAAAAATACTCGCACTCTTTGGGGTCTTATCTTGTCCCACACCGATAACTGTCATCTACACTGCCATTGCGTTTCCTTCCTTGAAAACTCTGCGCTCGCTGCTTTCCTGTCAAGAATGCTACATCACGCTGATAACACGCATGCCGTTCGTGGCCTGGTTGTAGCGGGCGCGCTGCGTTAAAAGAAAGGAAATGTGGACAAGACAGATGACAGATGGCAATCCGGAGATTAGCTGGTATTCGTGGATGAGGACGCCCCAAAAATTGTACGCGCACGAGAAACGGCTAACAACTCAAATGACGAGAATCTTGTAGTGCTGTGGCACGTGTAGATATGTACTAATGCTATAGAAGGACTACGTATAACGCTTCTCAGAAATTCGAAAGTAAGAACTGCGACGCGTAAACGAATGTGATTACGCATTGATAAGGTGTGCGAGGGATAGGCAACATGATACGGATCCAGTTCGTTTAGCAAAAACTAATTATTCGTAGAAGTGCGGTAATTCTAAGCAGCTTGGATATTAGCCTTAGAGTTGTTGGATACGATAGTCTACAATCTGAAATACAATATGAGACGTGTGATTTTGTACAACTGCGGTAAAATGTTAGAAGAAGCGTCTGTAGCGGCAATAGGTGCGGAAGTTCATAAAACATTCGGGTATTTTTTGGTATTTCCTCATTGCTTCATGTACGTAATAGTGCCATGTACAAGATGTTGGTCTATAGCTAATTCTAGCATTTGTAGTAGTATAACTAAAAATATAGTCTGGTTACCCTTTTGGAGGACTACTCTATTAAAAGGCAATTCTCCACACTCACTGATTGGGGCAGGAAATATAACAAAATTGCTTTTGGATAAGTTTGGAATTGTTTGTTCCTAAGTAACCAGTAAGAAAGTTGGCTGAGATTTCTATTTGCCCTATAGGCTTTTTTTTATGATCTGCTCTTGTATATGAATTTATATCGTCTGCGTATATAGGTCACATTCTTCTAGTAAGTAAACACCACAATTTCAACGTCTTCTTTTTTTCTTTTCGGAGTGAACGAAAATGATGGATTAATTTATATTAATACAGCTTAATAAAATAAAAAAGTTTTAGACCTGCCACATTGCTGTGTAATACACAGATAATACGCGGTTATTACTTTCAGTTTACAATATCCAAAATTGATCTAAAGACAACGCTCATTTCACAGTCAAGACACTGTTTCGCACAACTTCACGCAGCTATAACAATTTGATAGCTACGCCACCTACGAACCGCTACCAGAGCATCTCCTCTCAACCAGACTTTGCTTCTTTCATTTCTCTCTTTTTGTTCTGGATAACGAAAAAGAAAAAACAGAATAGCTCGATCTCTAACTTCGGCGACAGATGTGCCTTGACCGCAATGACAGAAGCGCGTGACGGTCATTTCACGGTTCGGTGCGTCCCCTAGCGGTTCGTCGCCATCGCAAGTAGCAGACGACTTCTTTCAAAACGAAGTCGTCGGTAAGTAGCAGACGAGTTTTTTCCCAGAAAGCAGCCGTCTACGTTTTAGAGACTCCGCGAAACACCCACACACCGCCTCCCATTTTGTCCCTCCGCCTTCCCGCCATTTCTTTATTCATCCTACCTACGCTCCATTTCTCTTTAACCCTTTTGCTCGTAACCACGGAAACCATGGCGTGACGAACGTGAGTGCCCCCCCCCCACCTGTCGCGATGTCACCGGCTTGGTATCCTCCTTCCATACTAAACAGCACCGGCGTAGACACTTCTTTAAATGCTTCTCGACGTCTCCAAAAGAAAAGAAGAAGAAAACAGAAAAATAAGTTCGTACGGCATTTAACGCTTGGCAGAAACGCTTACGCACGTCTGCTCGGAGAGCCAAGCGTGTCACGTGAGGCGTATAGAAGCAGACGACAAGCGCCGCTTCGTCTGGGCGGGGTCCCGTACGTCAACCGCTCGAAAACAGACGACTGCAGCGGCATTGGCCGTCGGAGGCCGTTTAATAACAACTTTCGCGCCAGAAAGAAGGAGGCAGAGGAAAACCTGAGATGGGTTGTTTGCGTGGACGAGCTCCGAAAGCGGAGAAAGTGAATCATTTAGTCGCATTTTTTTTTCTTTTTTCGTTCTGCAGCTTCCGCTGTACGTTTGACTGTCTCTCGCTGTTCCTTTTCGAATGTCCATTGTGTTCAACGGATGTCCTGTCGTCTGCTTCCACCTTACGCATAAGGCTTCGCTCCCGTTCTTTCGTTTTCTTTTTCCTCGCGTTGCCGGTAGCCATTCAGCCGTGGCAGTCACTCACTTTCGTAGAAAAAGAGCTCTGAAACAGAGACATCAGGTTTTTCCGAGAACCGCGACACCTCTTTTTATCTTCCCTCTAGAGGGCGTCACTGTTTTCACGCTCACTCGCTTGGGACCCACCGGCGCGGTCGTAGACCCGGACAACGAGTCTACGAACAGGTTAGGAACCACGTTCCGTGCACTGAACCTAACAACTCACACTGACTACACTTTGCAGCGCGCAGACATTGCACTTGCACACCGCACCGACCAGCGCGTTAGCAGCCTGCTCAACACTAAGTCGGTTTAATGTAATCAGTCGTTTTTAGTTTGTATCTATCTATCTATCTATCTATCTATCTATCTATCTATCTATCTATCTATCTATCTATCTATCTATCTATCTAGCTATCTATCTATCTACCTATCTATTAACTATATATCTGTATGTACGTCTGTTTGTCTATTTTCTATCTATCTTTATTTCATCTATCTATCTATCCATCTATCTATCTATCTATCTATCTATTTGTCTGTCTGTCTGTCTATCTATCTATCTATCTATCTATCTATCTATCTATCTATCTATATCCAATCTGATACGATCGTCATGCCATCGTCGTCATTCCAGCTTCGCCATCCGGTTGACGTTATACAGTCGGCGTCATACGCTCCACGTCATCCCAATGTCCTCGTGCATTTGTTACCAACGAAAATGATCAACATGCATGAAAGAAGGTTCGTATACTGGTTAAGAACTGTTCGCAATAATCCTTCTTAAGTAAAAAAAAAAAGTGTAAACATGCACGGCAGAATGTTCCTTAAGTACATATAGGCTTTATATATAGTATAGGTATAGTATGTATGGACCTTATAGTAGCAAAAAATATTTACGAGGCGTACTAGCCGGGGTACTATTATGGGCATTGGTCAAATTCTATCATGTTGTCGAATTCCACCATGCTGGCGCTTTGAGCCAATCAGAGATGGCGTAACCGCGCTGTGCGCAAATCACAGCTGACCACGGCGGGCGAGTAAAATAGGCGCCAACAACAACAAAAAGAGACGACTCACACGGGGAAAAAAAAAAAACAAAGACAAGCGCTGACAGCTGACAGGATAGCGTCGAATGCGGCAGTACGGTGAAATCTGACAACATTCAGAACAGCACCCCAGTTGTTTCTTATGAAGTGCGTAGTATTGACTCCCATAGACCGTATAAGTTCATTACTACAAGGGGCCCAAAATGCACATCACGTTTCAACGTGTAAAGGTTCAAAGTTGCACACTGCCGCGCTCTCCTCACAGCAGACCTTCGCTGCCTTTTAGAGTCGTCGCTACAGCAAAGTGAGTGGAGAAAAACGCAGGACCAGTGAGAGTGACATGAGTAGTTGAGCGTATGCGGGGCAACGAGGTGGCTTTTTTGGGAGTTTACAGTATAAATGCCCCCCCCCCCCCCTCCGCACCTCAGAGAAGAAGAGAAGGAACGAAAATGAACTACTCCATCATTTCCGACGCGAGAATCGTGCGCAAGGGTCACGTGAACCCACCGACACTTTCGTATTCGTCGTTTCCGGCCCTCAGAAGGATGGCCCCAACGCCCGAGTTCAGCCTCGGGATCTGCCGATCGCGTGAGGACCGCCCGGCGCCAACGTTGTTCTGCCGTACCACCGAGCAATAGCCCCTGCACAGGGGACACCGACTGGAACTTCGAGTGGCACGGGTGCCTGTGTTATACGCTTCGCAGTGCCATATAAGGCGAGAGGGATGACGTACGGGTCCGGTGCGTTCACGCTTGGCCGCCGATGCAGCTTACGCTCGTTACGCGCATAGCTTATGCGAAGAAGCGAAACGTCCGCGTGAGCTCGATCTGTGCTCCCGTGTCACCTTCGCAAAACTTTCCTTTGGACTGTCTATCGAAAGTTTATAGATGAAATCGAACCTCGTTATAACGAAGTCGCATCCTGCACAAAAATTACTTTATTCATAGCGGATATTTGCTGTAAGTATATTTACGTGACTCGCTGATATCGGAGAGAAACAGCTTAGAGCTACTACTTCGTTGTATTTGATAATTCTGTCCGTTTTCGTTATACCGAGGTTTCCCTGTGTTTCGCTATGAAGCCTAGAGATGTCTACATGAAGCGCATAGACTCGTCACCTTATACACTCTGCTTCGTTGTTGTACTCACAATATATATATATATATATATATATATATATATATATATATATATATATATATCCATACATATTTACCGTTTTCAATTTGTGCGCGGGTGATGCAATGAATTGCGAATTGAGGACCTTAATCGAGAAAGTGTAAGAATTGGGTTGAAGATGAATATGCAGAAGACAAAGATAATGTTCAAAAGCCTGGCAAGGGAACAAGAATTCAGGATCGCCAGTCAGCCTCTAGAGTCTGTAAAGGAGTACGTTTATCTAGGTCAATTACTCACAGGGGACCCTGATCACGAGAAAGAAATTTACAGAAGAATAAAATTGGGTTGGAGTGCATACGGCAGGCATTACCAAATCCTGGGAGCTTACCACTGTCGTTGAAAAGAAAAGTGTACAATCATTGCATTCTACCGGTGCTAACATATGGGGCAGGAACTTGGAGGTTAACAAAGAAGCTCGAGAACAAGTTAAGGACCGCACAAAGAGCGATGGAACGAAAAATCTTAGGACTAACGTTAAGAGACAGGAAGAGAGCGGGTGTGGATCAGAGAACAAACGGGGATAGCCGATATTCTAGTTGACATTAAGCGGAAGAAATGGAGCTGGGCAGGCCATGTAATGCGTAGGATGGATAACCGGTGGACCATTAGGGTTACAGAATGGATACCAAGAGAAGGGAAGCGCAGTCGAGGTCGGCAGAAAACCAGATGGGATGATGAAGTTAGGAAATTTGCAGGCGCAAGTTGGAATACGCTCGCAAGACAGGGGTAATTGGAAATCGCAGGGAGAGGCCTTCGTCCTGCAGTGGACATAAAATATAGGATGATGATGATGATGATGATGATGATGATGATGATGATGATGATGATGATGATGCAATGAATGCTTGACTATACTCGCTGTATTGCCTCCTAAATAATTTTTATACAATCTTCTTGAAAACAAAAGGCATAGAAGTTCATACGGCTTTCACGTCTCTTGTATAACTGACTTTGTTGGTTCAGATGGCCTACGTGTTTTCTAAAATCGCGTTCATGTTTGTGTGTTTCCTGCCCTGGTCGTGTTACACGTGTCACTGTATTGCGTACTCATCTTTTATTTGTTTTAGCGAAATGAAGTTCCTTAAGTATGTGTACTGTATTGACCAGCCACGTGCTCAGGCACGTGCTACCAGGAGCTGGCATGCACTCTGCCATCTGAGTGTTCGCGCAGTGCTGGTGCTGACAGTTTTTCACCGCACATAGGCAGAAAGATTCTCGCCGAAACCAAAATCGAGAAAATGCTTTTCTTTAAAGAAGAGTATACGTTAAAGAGATTATTAGAGAGATTTGTAACATTGCTAAGGTTGAAGATTATGTTTTCATCATATGTAGGCACCCAAGCGCAAGTAGTAAAAAATCACGCGACATTCCATTGCTCTGAAGGTGTATTACCAGCGAAGCAGTTTAGCATACGACATATAGGCAACACATAATTTAGATCAAAGGTATGAGCAACCTTTATTTCTCTTGAGCGGTGACGGCGGTCATCTCGAAGAAAGACACACGCACTTTTATTTTGATCGGCGGTCTTGATCGGCGGCATAAATTCGCGTGGAAGACTACCGCCACCTCGGGGAGCCGTAAGAAACTAGACGCCCGCGACGCGACCACCAAGCCGGGACAGTGGAAGGAAACTAGGCACGCAAGCGCTTGGAACGACGACAAAGAGAAGGCGTGCGAGCGTACACATGGCCGACGCGGGTCGCGCAGCGGCAAATCTTTGAGAAACCCTTATTGTCAACTTGAGAGTCTACTGCTTTTGAAAACGGTGCCTATTGATAACTATAATCTACTGAAAATGCATATCCAAGTGATGAGGCGTATAAGCTTCTGCACAGATTGAAGCGATCTTGCATCAAATTCGGGGGCTGAGTTTTTTGCACACGCAGATCTGTTGACGGACACGAAAAGATGCATAGAACCCTAGCGATGGACAGCTGCGCTGTGAAACAAGTCCCAAAGTGTTAATCGATCGGTTTCTTCAATGTATTTACCGGAGCTTACGGCGTATAACCGAGGTCCACGTCGTACTCCCCCCTAAAGTTCCTCCCGACCTTTCGTTCGTTCGTTGCAGGTGCAAGCCCTCACAGCTGTGGTCCCTGGGCCTGTTCCTCGCGCTCCTGCTAGTCCTGTGCGCCCACGGTGCCTCGGGCTTCCTCACCGGCAGAGGGAGCAGCGGCGCCGGTTCGGGCGGAGGCGGCGGCGCGGGAGCCCTGGTGGCATCCTCCTTCCTGCGCTCCCTGTGGAAGCGAGCGTCGATGCGAGCCTCGATGCGCAACTCGATGCGCGACTCTCCCATCTACTACGTCAGCACGTTCGTGCGCAACAAGACGCCCGCGCAGCAGCAGGCGCAGGCGGCCGTGCTGTCGCCCCTCTTCAAGATACCCATCGAGTTCATGTCCAACGCGAGACCGCTGGACGTGAGTGCACTTCGTTTCATCTGTTTTTTTACTGCGACGGCGATTGTATGGACACTCCGAGCGAATTTTTGCCGTCGGCGTCGCCGTGAGGTTCCGTATATATTTGGGTATATGTCTGCTATGTATTTATTTTATTAACGTATGCCTTACAGATGAATACCACAACAGATGCATTGTGTAAGGCGTCAGCGTCGGCGTCGCCGTGAGGTTTCGTATATATTTAGGTTGCTATATGCTATATTTGTTTTATTTACATATGCTTTACAGGCCTCAACAGATACATCGTGTAAGAGGGGGGGGGGGGGTCAAATACAAAAGTATATGCAAAGTAGGATAACAATAAAACACATAACAGCAAGATAGAGGTAAGTATAAAACTAGTGATCTCGGATATTAGATTACAAGATATTGCAATTCGGAAGAAATGATATTGCCGCGAGACAGAAGAAGAAGACCGAGATCGGCACCTAAGCACAGGTTCAATCCACCGGAGTGGGTACGAGCCATGTGCTGAGGATATCATCATCATCATCAGGTCAGCATTAGGCCGGAACTGAAGAAGAGGAGGTAGAGGTTGCTCCTCGCCATCTTGGCTGGTTGCTGCAACGCCTGTGCTACTCGGCTGTAAATATTTGTAAATATACGTATTTGTGCAACAATATGAAGTACAAGACGACAACTATGCATCATGGGGCTTGTATGTATATGCGGTGTGTACCACGCCTTGCTATATGACATGAGGCATATGCGGGTTATATTACTTCCTTGTCAAACCGAGTAGAAGTTGGGACTAAAGGCAGAAAAAGCCTGACAGAGGTCCCGAAACCATCGTAAATATTCCATACGGCACTCAGATTTATACAAGGGGATGTCAGTAATAAAAAACGGCACAGAAACAGTTTTTAACGGTTTCAGGAGCACCAAATCTCGCGTGCAAACATAAATGTATACATACACGATGCCATGGACAACATGGACAACAGCCAAGTGTTAATCTAGTACAAAAGAAAAAGGAAACCACTCGGCTAATGGAAAATAAAGTGTGCAGTATTTTATCGATTATTTGTCTGATCATACTGCGGACCACTGGGTGGTCTATGCAGGATGGGATATATATTCGTCTGAATTGCGCAATGTTACACCAAGACTTTAGCCGAAATGTATAAAACAGCGGCTCGTTACGCATGTTAAAGAATTCTTGATAAAGTCATCTAAAATAAATTTGTTGTGTTTTGCAACGTGGACTCCTTTAAATACTGCTATGCAGTTGCCAGGAACTCTTATCTTTAACTATATATACGTGTATATATATGGGAACCAAAGAGAGGGAGAAAGCGAGGAAGACACCAAGTTTAAAAGATGATGATGACGCGAAAAGGAAATACTTGCATGGCCATCGATATGCCATTGAAGTGTTTCCAGGGCCATGGAAGTAAAAGCCAGGCAAGCAACAAAATGAGAAAAAATGAAAACGAGGATGCAGAGGATAGCACGCAAAACATACGATATCATTTACAATCACGATAAAGGTAACGCTCTTTCTCGCGTGCGAAGTCATTTGCGTCAAAAACACTGGATGGCAGAGCGTTCCAGTATGACATGGTCTCACGGAAAAGAAAATCCAGGTGTCCTTAGCTATCGCCTGAGAGACGCGAAGGCGAAAGCCTTGTAAAGGCTTTCTATTATTCCCCTTAATCCACCCAAATCCACCTTAATCGACCTTAATCTACCCTAATCCTCCTTAATACACCTTAATCCGCTTTGATCCTCAATCGACCTTAGTCCACCCTAATCCACCTTAATCCAATCACTAATAAATCATTAATTAACTTTGCTAATCATTAATCATCTCTTATACATGGCTGGACATGATTTGATTCGCTTCTGGCCTTCCTTGGGTCACGTGACTTTCTGTACCTCACAACGCGACCTTGAACCGTAAGAGATCTGAGGCTCTCGCCTTAAAAAAAAGCTGCACTGATGTACATTCGCTCTCGCGAAGATATGAGCAAGTGCACCCTCTATAGGTATGTCTAGTTGTCCTAGCAGCGTGAGGCCGTACACATTTGGCATATTTAGCCTTGTTTCCTTCAACACAGCTGTGCAGAAAGTAGGACAGTTGTGTAGGAATACTGCGGGATTGTTCAATGCTTGTAAATACGCACGCTGTGTTATCTACTCTGTGACACTAAAGAGAGGTTCTGGTGAGGTGGTTGTGCTACTGGCACTGACACGTTTATATATATATATATATATATATATATATATATATATATATATATATATATAATATTTCGAAGCATACGTTTTAAGTTCATAGCACACCTCACAAGCCTTTGTCTTCATTTTATTACATATAAATTCAGGCCTCTAACAGCAATTCATTTCTTCATTGACAACTCATGACCACTTGTTTGGCACTCAATGGCCAGACCAGCCCTTTCACACCACTGAATCCTATACACATCAATCAACAGTATAGAATGGAATACGAAAGAAACATTCCACTGGTGGCTTTCGAGCGCTATATGCTGTAGGTGGTATACTCTTTGAGGTGCGTATTACGGTCGGTTTTGTTCGAAGCCGAGCGCTCGGAACGAATTCGCTTGGTTCCTCCCGCGAGGCCATTCCCGCTTCTGCTCACGCCGTCGTTCTTCGTAGGCGTGCTGTTCTTCCTCGGTCCGCACAATACGCGGCCTACCCATTACACGACCGCAACTGAGATAACGTGCCTACGCAGTGCGTGACGTCACCAGCCAAAGAGACACACCCATTTGCTATTTATAGCTTTCACGTGACGTCACGCACCCACCTTATCACCGTTTTGGGGCACCAACATGGCGACTACGAGCACTTCTGTCCAATCCATCTTATTGAAAGCTTTCACGTGACGTTACGGACCCAGCTTATCATCGTGTCGGTGCACCAACATGGCGGCTACAATGACGTCAGTACAAGCCATCTATTAAACGCAGCTGGGGCACACCGCCGATATGCTTTTCCTTTGTATCAAGGCTACGGCATTTTAGTCTACGTTCCCGGTCTACGCACGCAGCGATCCGCTTGAAACTAGCGTATAACAGCTCGGCTGTAAAAAAAAATAGAGGGAGTAGATCGGCGGCGAACTGCCACTCTTCGGACGTCGGGCGGCGGCGCAAGGAGGTTCTCCTTGGGCGGGCGGCCGTTTCCGGCCGCCGAAAGTTCGTCGCGTTTTCGCTCCACGAGCTTGGGCCCATGGAGGAAGGAAATTAAAAACATGGCAAAACATTCCTCCATGGTTGGGCATCGACTCGTTAGCGCCGTCACCGGCACCTCGGACAGAGGGCGCGGGAGTCGGCGATCATCCCGTCGTCTGCTCCGAGTGGGCCGCACTTCGCGTCGTCTGCCATACGGCACGTCTGCTTTGAGCGCGTCGTCTGCTGGCAAAATCCGTCTGACTGCCGGCGCACCCCCCCTGTTCAGTTCCAAGTCCTCACTCGCCGCCGCCGCCCTGACCCTGCCTTCCCTGTGTTTAAGAGAGCTGGCACGCTCTTCTCGCACAAGTATGCCCACCTTCTATCGGCGCGGTCAAGGTTGCTGCTGTGCGCACAGGAAGCCTCGAGGCGGTTTAGCAGACGTTCTTCGTCTGTTCTTGCGTTTGTTTCGTTTCCGCTTGTCTGTTCGGCTCGTTTCGTCAGCGACTTGCTGACGGACCAGACGACGTGTGCCAGAGATGAGCAAGTTTTTTTTTTCGAATGACGGTAAGGAAAGTTCCGTTTTCAACAAAGGTCTTTCCTTTCCATATTTCTCGATAATAAGGCTGCTGACAGCTCGTCACAAGTGATGTCATCGCCGGTATTTCTTGCTTTACCGCGCTCTTTCTAATCTTAATAAGGAAAGCGAACAGTCCGCACTCCCGTCTTTAGTACCTACTTTTGGCAGCTGTTTCAATCGTCGAAAGGTTATTACAGCGCGCCAAATCAACCCCTTCCGTATAACAGAAGGCTTGCATGCATTGACCCATGACGTCAAGCAGAAAGACTGTAGTACGCGAGTAAGCTGTTTTCTTTTTTTGACTTGGTTTTCATAGGACGCACCGGCTGTCCCACATATGACGTCACCGTCAGAAAGCGGAGTAAACAGAAACAGCTACCCTGATAAAACACTGATATGATGGCTTCATTATTAACTATATGTAACGTGCGCTGTGAATGGTGTTCAGCGTTTATAAAACGTTATATAACGTTTATAAAAAGACGCACCAGAAGCAACAATTAACCCGGTAAATGAGCGATACGCTTGCACTATCACCTCCGGCGCAATGTAGCAAGGTCCTGGAAGCTGATTTGTTTTTTTTTTGATGTGCGACTAGCGAGGTATGGGATGAGTGAAAATTTTGTCACTGGACAAACATACAAGTTTTTCACCGTATACCTGTCAATCAAACTGCCGCAATAGAGGATAAAAGAAAGAAGGCTACACAGCTACCGACAACTTTTGAGACCACAGTGGCGACGACCTGATGCGAAATTAACCCTCGGTGAAATCGGTCCTATTGCATCATCGTATATATTTACTACAGCCTCTCACTTCTCAAAGAAAGAACTGCCAGTGCACGCAACACCGCCGCCCCATCAAGATGAACGTCGGCACACATTTCTCCTTGCTTCTTTTTTCTTTACTTTTTTTCTGAACGCAATTCCCAAGTGCAGCAATTCGTGCTCGCGTTCCGCTTCGCTTCCGCCGATGCGATGCCGGCCGCCGACGGCACGGAATAAACATTGCCCTCGCAATAAAGAGCGCGCCAGTTCGGAATCTCCAGACCTGCATTCAGGGCAGGCGTATATTGGATCTTCCGGCAAAGCCTCGCGGGAAAATAAAAAGGAAATAGACTTCAGTGATCCCTCCAGATCTGAAAATCATTTAACTGCGACAGCAACGAGCTGTCACAAGCGGACACAGCTTCTCAAGACCGACTTATTCTTTCCAATGCGGCATGAAATCGTGTTCATCGGCTACTGTTTAGTTTAGTTTTGTGCCTATATGTATGACACTTAACCCACTACGGGGGATCGGCCATGAATCGGGCGGCAGTAGGTATAAAAGGGAATAATATTTAAACAGGAGTTCTTTTTTTAATTTAAGAATGATATATTAGATGAATCATCATTAGCCTATATTTATGTCCACTGCAGGACGAAGGCCTCTCCCTGCGGTCTCCAATTACTCCTGTCTTGCGCTCGCCGATTCCAAATTGCGCCTGCAAATTTCCTAACTTCATCACCCCATTAATTTTCTGCCGTCCTCGACTCCGTTTCCCTTCTCTTAGTATCCATTCTGTAACTCTAATGGTCCACCGGTTATCCATCCTACGCATTACATGGCTTGCCCAGATCCATTTTTTCCCTATCAATGTCAATAAGAATATCGGCTATCCCCGTTTGGTCTCTGATCCACACCGCTCTCTTCCCGTCACTTAACGTTAGGTCTAACATTTTTCGTTCCATCGACCTTTACGTGGTCCTTAACTTGTTCTCCAGTTTCTTTGTTGACCTCCATATATTAAATGAATACTAATCGTTAATATCAATTTTCGTGCTATGACACTGCCTTGCTGTGGCTGTTCAAACTTCTTCCTCGCTAGCCCGCTGTAATCGTCATCACTTCTGTTGTCCCACGACACCGCCATGTCTGTCCGTCGACCGCTGCGTTCTCCTTATAGCGGGTCACCACAAAATGGTGCCGAAACCCGGGAGCGAAACCAAGGACCTTTGTGGAGACACGAGAAAGAAGCAGGCTGGAAGAGCGGTGTCGTGGACCCAACATGGCGATTTATAGCGCAACAACAAAAGTGGAGACGATGGCAGCGAGGAAGTAGTTTTTCAGCAGTGGCCTCCGAGATGTGTGCACAGGCGCCATGACTCTCGGAGTCTGTATTGTGGCGCACATACACCCCGCAACAAATTACCAGGCGCGAACGTTGCGCTGGGGTCCCGTGGTTGGTGACATGTAGTGCCCCACTAAAATCACACTAGAGAGATAGCTCTGGCACCGCGATCGTTCGGCTATGATATGGGAATGATGATTAGTGCACGGATTCATCTAGTCTTCGTGCTTGTGACTTCAGACGTTCTTGCGGCTTTCTTTTTACCTTGCCTTTATTGGCCCAACTTTCGAGGCGATGCTATTTTTCTAAACGCAGAAGGCGATAGACTCTGCAAACACGCAAATTCGTTGCGAATTGCTGCTCTTATAAAGCAATATTAAAGTTGCAAAAGGGCGGCGTTACAAACGGTACGTAGGCAATGAAAATGGCTAACAGAATATATAAAATATGAAGATCAAGGTAATATGCAGACGCAACAGATAATGTTGTCGTCAACACGGTCAAGGCCCCGCATGCGCAAGGTACCAGAGTTTTTTGTTCGATAAGGTCAAGGACACGCGCAAGTTTCACTACGCAAGCTTGGCATGAAATATTATGAAGTTGGCGAGCTTACTGTAAACTACCAACTCGCCCAAGCTCACACGCTATACAAAGCAATGGTATCTTGAAAATGATCAATTCGCAAAGCGATAAAGTAGTTTGAAGCCAGAAAGACGAAGTCCACTTGAATCGATGCATTCATTATCATTCCTTGCATCCTGGCTGTTCAGCGACCCTTAGTCGCTAGCGTCAGGGTTATCTGTAGCGAATCTTGCCGGAAATGATATGGTTAGCGAGCCCGGCTCCCAACTGTGCATAGGTAGTGTTCAAATCCATCGCCCCAGGAGCGCTAGCGGCCTTGTACAGGGAAAGGATCTCAAAGGCTATGCTTTTGCTGACTATACGCGCGCCGGAAGCAATTGCGGGAGCCGGAAGTACGTCATGGACGCCGTGTTTTCGACATCGCCCATTGTCGCAGGGCCATGAGTTCTATCGCCGGTGATGGTGAGCAATTTGTTCTTCCTTCGCCATATGGTGACGATGAGAAGACGGCCTGGGGATACTACGGCGTAACGTACTGGCGGACAAATAAATGCTAGCCCGATTCCGAGTTCTTTGCTGCTGCTGCAGGAAACTTATTTCGACAGTACACAGAAATTCATTAATCATCAGGATATTTATGTTGTTATCTCCTATTACCCCTGTCTTACACCAGGGCTGACTTCCAACTTATGCCTGCAAGTTTCCTCATTTCGGCAAGGAATTGGGTGGTGTGATGAAATCAGGAAATTTGGAAATTTGCAGATACAGGAAGTACGTAGACATTTTCTCTTTTTCTGTAAATTTTATACACTCAGAATGTTGAGGATCTATAGCCGTAACTCTTTTTTTTTTCGACTAATGCCCATCGGCCTTCTACAAGCGACCCGATCAGAAATGTATGAATGAAAATAAAGTCTAACAGAAAAAAACGTGTTACTTTTTTTTTTTTTTTGTACAGAGACGGTACATGGTAGTTTTCATATTCAAAAACAACAAGTTGTTAAGAAAGCAAGGTGTTCTCCGAATATTATACAGACAATCTCTGGTGTGTCTAAATTCATCTGTGCAGTGAAAGACGTTAAGTAATTTTCGCAAACAAGGAAGCAGTCATAAAGCGTGTTTTTTTTGTTGTTTTTTTTTCTTCAACATGACATTCGACCCAAGGGGTGTCAGGAATTGTGTGGTAACGCCAACAAAACATTTGACTATACTTCAATGAATATATTTTATTTATTACTTCAGCGAACACTTAAAAGCAAGAATGAGGCCGGTGAGTGCTCGACGGGCAAAGGCGTTACTTTGCACAGCAATCCTGCGACCATAGCGACCTGTCTCGCAATTTCCGTCCCCAAAACGTCACGGAAATGCATTGGTATATACAGGCGTCACTTTCCATGTGAAGCCTACAAACCAGGAACATTGAACCAACATACCAGTTGATTATAAATGTACACAAAGATGTATACACAAATGCTAGAACGAGAAGCACGTATAGCATACCTGCAGAGCAACTCAAGCAGGCTATACGTGACTAATTGTCACCGCATCGTTTCAAAGGGGATGCCAATAAATCATCATCGTCGTCACCTCTTCACCCCCCCCCCCCCCCAACCATAATAAGTTGCTCGCCAATCATTGCAGCTCAGGTGTGCGATTCTGGACTTTTTCAAGTGCGGCCGGCCATGTTGTAGAATTCCTCTACGTGGGCAGAATTCCTCAATATTTATGTCCGCTGCAGGACGGAGGCCTCTCTCATCAATATCTCTCTCTCTCTCTCTCTCTCTTTCTATATATATATATATATATATATATATATATATATATATACAGTTACCGAGAGGCGTCCCCTTTTTTGACATAAATGTTTATTCGTTCATTCATAGATAGATAGATAGATAGATAGATAGATAGATAGATAGATAGATAGATAGATAGATAGATAGATAGATAGATAGATAGATAGATAGATAGATAGATAGATAGATAGATAGATAGATAGATACTGGAAGCCTCCCAACTCGTATCATACAACAGCTCCACGTGGAACGAAAATGTCGTCGTCTGCTGGCGCGTGTACCACAACAGACGTCATGGCGCGTTTTCAGACGCCGCCGCGGATTTTCGGCGCTGGCGGCAGCGTGACACGCGTACGTACACACGCGGCGCTTGCTTGCGCCTCTGCCGCTCCGCCTAAAGTAAGGCACGGCTTCCAAACCGGCGACCCCGCGCTGGCCGACAGACCCGGTCTTCACGTCGAACACAAGTGGGCGTGGGTAATGAGCGGCCTTCGACGCGCTGTGCCCGTGAACAGCGGAGTCGTCGCGATTCCACGGCTCGGGCGGCAATGCAGCGGGAGCACCCAGATCGCCGACGTATAAGCTGCTTCCTCTCTCCATACGATACGGGGGCGCGGCCAGTCGTCGCCTCCGGGTGTACGTGTTGTCTGTGTGCTTGTTTGTGTGTGTGTGTGTGTCTGTCTGCGCGTGTGTACGGGCTTGAGAGCTAGTGCGTGTGATATCTCTGTGCAGTGCGCGTGAGCGCGTGTTCATGTGCTGTGTGCGTGCGATTCTGTGCCAGTGTGTGTGTGTGTGTGTGTGTGTGTGTGTGTGTGTGTGTGTGTGTGTGTGTGTGTGTGTGTGTGTGTGTGTGTGTGTGTGTGTGTGTGTGTGTGTGTGTGTGAGAGAGAGAGAGAGAGAGAGAGAATGCATTTATGCGTCCGTGCAATGAGTGACCATGTGTACGTGCTTGTTTAAATGCTTAGATATGGTCGTGGGAGTGTGGGTGTTTTGCGTATTCGTATGGACTGTGCGGTACGTGTCTATGTGTGTACAATTTCTTTTTATGAGTATATGTATGCAGCGGTGTGCGTCTGCGTGTGTATGTGTGTCTGTGCGCGTATCTGTGCGCACGTGCGTATTTGTGCGACCGCTCCAATAACGTCGTTCGACGCTCGTCGAGGTGTAATTGTAGACAACGCGTGCGTGTGAGCGTACCGCATTATCGCTTGTTTTATCCGCGGAGTAGGGTGATGAGAAGCGCTGCGCAGCGTCATAGCACTGTACGCCGCGGCGCACAGGCCCTGACCCCTAAACCAGGATGCGTGGAAATGCTGTGTCGGTGTATTTTTTTATGCATAGAACGTGGATGATATGCCGCGTAACATTTATTCGAGTCCACCTCGAGCAATCGTACCGGTGGGCCAGAAGACGACGCCCTTAACGACAAGGTTGACTGAGGTTTCGACGAATGGCCAGTAGCGGCGCCGGTGTCGGGTGTATTGGGAACATAATCTGTTCAAGTTTACAGTGTTCATTATACAGTCAAATACTTCCCTCTACGCGGAGATTCCAACTGATAACACGATCAACATCAGCCTAAACCATCGGCATCATCATCAGTCTAAGCGCTCTGCTGGATGCATGGAGACTTGTGCCGGAAATCTTCCTTTACCGCTTCTCGGTGCCAACCGATGTTTTTGCCAAAGCTTCGTCTTTTTGTCTTCAAACGGCTTTGCGGCTTTGCAAATTGATCATCTTCAACAAAACATACCGTTATAAATGCAACAATTCGCAATCATGATTACGCACGTAGCTAGAGAATAAATTGCCCTGTTGTGTTTGGAAACTTAGAACAATAATAGAGTAATAGACAACGTCACTGGCACTTGTTAAGTCACAAGCACGAATATCAGACAAATTCGTGCGACAACGATAATTTCCATTGTAGCGGAACAACCGTAGCACCAGGGATCCCTATATTAATTTATCGTGGAAAGTGTATGCATTTTCGTCTATTTATGATGACTGTCATCAAGATCGCGGCCGAACTAGGGAAGTGAGTGGCCTCCACCTGCAGCCAATGTTTCAACAAGTCTTCTTTACGTCAATGCAAAGACGTCTTGTAGCCGACTTGTCTTCGCCCTAACGAAGACAAGTGCCCTTGTCGATCGAAACGTTACCTACAGGCTGAAGGCTTCCCTGGTCCGGATATTATTTGTCACTGCACCTTCATCTTACTGTGGCACCCTTTGCCTGTCGTCGTAAAATGGCTGACGTTAGCTGTTATACTGCGCTGTGAACGGCTGGGATCGCGTGTATGTTCTTGGTGTCTCGACCGGAAACCCAAAGCCCCTCTATACCACTACCACGGCTTCGATCCAAGATCATGACCCTGTATCCTATCGTTCTTGCGACGTATAAAGCGCGCCCTTGCAAGATTTTAAGTGCGAAGCCCTTTAGGGGCCCGGGCTGTCGGCGTGTAATGTGATGTCATGTCGTCGTGTTCACGCGCAAAATCAGGGTCAACACAAGTAACTTACATGTTAACAATGAACTAGCGTGATTCGGAATAATGTAAAAGATATGAATAAGCAAGCATTAGGCGTATTAATTAGCAGAATCTCGTGAAAATCTTGTAATGTGATCTCATGTCGTCGTGGTCATGCGCAGCAAAGGCTTTGGCTCCACGTGCGTGTTGGTTTGGCTCCATGTGCGTGGCGGTTTCCCACCAGTTGCGCCTTAGCACAGTTGTCAGAACGGATGATGGATTGCTAAACGCAAGATAAACAGAAGATAAAGCAAGATAAACACAAGGAAAACACAAGGTAAACACAGGCGAATCACCGCTCCGCACTTCCCCAGCTTTCACGTTGAGCGGAACTGCAGTACCGCCGAGTTTATCAAGGCCACTGTCCAGGACCGGCACCCATTTTTTTTGTCCCGTTTCGAAGGTGCAACTTGTGTGCGTTAAGATGAGGTATACACACATTCGCGCGTGTTTATACGCATTAGGCTATTCGTATATCGCCGCGCTCCTCGCTCGGAGTGAGAGCGCGTGCACGTGATCCATAGAGGTGGGCCTACCGGGCCAGACCTAGATCGAGGCAAATGTGAATCGCGTTTGAATACAAAACAAGGGCGCGCTCGTTCCTCTCAAGTACGAAGGTGCGGCGCGGCTGGCGTAACACTCTAAATAGAGACAAGCCCGGTGGCCGATGGCTGCCGGAGGCAATGGAAAGGTAACTCGATGACCGCCTGCTACGTAGCGGCTCTCTTCTTTCTTTCCTTCCTTCCTTCCTTCCTTTCTTTCTTTTCCTCTTTTTATTGGGCACGGGAGGCCGGATAAAGCAGTTTCAGTACGAAAGCTGTTGGATGACCGGGACGCTAATGGCAGCGTCTAACCCATCTGTCATATACAGTGTTCTTCTTTTCTTTCTCCACTGTGCCAATTTCTCTTAAAGTCGGAGCAAATAAATCACGGGAACATTTTGTTTACCATCTTTGCATTCACGTTGGTGGTCTGGATTGATACACAGAATATATTCACCTAGTTAGCAACGCTGTCCTAAGACCTGACCTCGCTATCACAATTCCTTCCAGCCGTGGCTTAATGCGAGGAGCCTTAAAGCCAGTAGGAGCTTTATCGAAGGAACGGAAATTTGGTGCCCCTTTTCAATACCCTTAAGGCTACCAAGTACTTTACATTGCACATTCCCTTCAAACCCTTTCAGTACCCTTAAGGCCCCAAGTACATTACATTGCACATTCCCTTCAGACCCTTTCAATACCCTTAAGGCCCCAAGTACATTACATTGCACATTCCCTTCAGACCCTTTCAATACCCTTAAGGCCCCAAGTACATTACATTGCACATTCCCTTCAAGCCTTTTACAATTAAGGCCACCAAGTACGTTACATTGCACATTCCCTTCAAGCCCTTTCAGTACCCTTAAGGTCCCAAGTATATTACATTGCACATTCCCTTCAGACCCTTTCAATACCCTTAAGGCCCCAAGTACATTACATTGCACATTCCCTTCAGACCCTTTCAATACCCTTAAGGCCCCAAGTACATTACATTGCACATTCCCTTCAAGCCTTTTCAAAGTTGACTCACAAGCGATTGCGTAATATAGCCATCCCGCTTACTATATGGATATGAAGTCGCATACATGCTGAACAGTATGGAAGCGGTTTCATCATATTATTGCCACCACCTTTCGAGAAAATTGACGCCAATATCACCAAGACCGTTTTGTCGGCACAGACGACGAAAATTAATTTCGAGGCGCACCTGTGAATACCGGGAGATGGCATTGAAGTCTAGGATGCAGCATCAACATGCCAGACCTGCTAACCTTAGAAGTTGAGAAATGCTGCAGTCGAAGCCAAAGAAATACTAAATATTGGTGCGAAATACTAAAATGGTTTAGTACAGTCAGGATATTAATTGTGCATACAAAAAAACGTCACAGACTTCGTTCTCTTCACTGCAACATAATTTACGCATGTACTCACTTCTAAGTATGCAAATTATTTCACAGTGTAGGCATACTTTGAACAAGCATACTGATATAAAGTCGCAAGCAGAATTATCTGCGCCGCAGACAAACGGAAATGTCCCATGAACGTTTACTTAAATATTCACAGAACGGAGGCCTAAATTTCAGTTGCTGTTATGCACTGGTTTTACGAGAGAATGACAACGCTGCTGGTAGGTCAGAATAAATGAGCGCAGCCGAAAATCAGCCTCCGAAATATCGGTGGGGCGACTGTATTTGTATTCTTCTGAAACGAGTTTTGCCCAAAACTGGCGCACATACGTAAAAACAAAAAAAAACAAAAAAACGTATTGGTGTCCAATACCACAATATAAACAAGCTCTACAAATCGGGGCATTTTACGATAAAATCGTAAGACTTGGCAGGCACCAGTTTTGGCGTCTCTCGACATGATGTTACATCTTCATTCTCTTGTGTTTAAGCAAAGAGGTGTTTTCATCGCAAGAAACAGGTGAAGTAGGTTACTTTGTCCACGCACGTGCAGGTCGGCATTGGCATCATGCACACACGTATACTGGCATCTATCCGGATGTCGCAACAAACGCCCTGAAACGACTGGACACATCGTAATGTAAGGCCAACATATTCACCCAGCGAGAGCCACATAGGAACGTGTCCACGTTCCAGAAGCGTTGGGGATTCAAAGAAGATAGAAGGGTTAACTGGCCAGCAGTCGAGATACGTGCGAGACACCAGCGCTCCAGCTGGTGGAAGAAAACCAGAGAGGAGATTGATAGAAGCGCAGTCATTGCAATCGTAGGTAATGGTACAATAAAGTTACAGATGTTTTAAATGCGAAAGTTGATATCGAGACCAGATAGACAAAAGGCTATAGAAGGCGATAAATGTAGTTTAACCTGATTAAATCAAGCAGGCTAGGTGACGTTTTGTCACCACCCCGCTTCGGTCGGGATGCCAATAAACAACATCATCATCAGCAGCAGCATCGGGGTGCTTATAAACAAAATATTGTTGTTGTTGTTTTTTCGAGTTCACAACATGGCAGTCGGCAACGACAACAGATATGAGAATCGATTGCGTCTATAAGCTGTCTCTATAGATCTCAGAAGGACACCGGCGTCCCTTGTATCTCGCAACAAATCAGCCGCATGCCCGTATAGCTTCAACGAAAGCAGCTTCGTGTCGCAAACGTCAAAAGGGACTGCAACGGATGCCCGAAAAGTATAATTGGGCAGTGGGAAATGGTGGGTCGACAAAATTTGAAGTTCTAACTTACGCCCAGCGCAGTGCATCACTACGGGGAGATTTGCGCGCGCCACCAGGCGGCGCGCGCAAATCTTGGAGGCCATCTTGAGAAGTGATGAATTTTGACGCCGTCTGCTCGGGCCTATGACTCCATCTCACAAGTCGTCTGCCGCAATGTGGAAGCTGCGGGACTCCTTAGCCAATGGGAAGGCCGAATGCCCCCTCCAAGATGTGTTCCATCTGCGCCGCGTCGTCTGGACACCGACACAGTAATTCGCCGTATGCGGCGCACATGTGCAAAGGTCCTAACATGTCACGTATTGCTGCAAGGTATCATGTGCCAAGCAAAAAAAAATTCTAAGCCCTTCCCCTGTCGAGAAAATGGGGCTAAGCGAAGCTTGTGGCCAGACGACGCTGTCGCAGGCGTTCCGCTTCGTTTGCCCTAAACTCAGAGTCGGCGGCTCTTCGCTGACGTTCGGCCCGTTCGGCCTCAACGTCGCGTTGCCGTAACTCGGGGTCCGCGGCTCTTCGCTGACGTTTCGCCTGGGCTTCGGAAGCCCTCACGCTAGAATCAGGCGACAAGCTTCGATTACCCCCATTTTCTCGACAGGAGAAGGGCTGGTGATTTCGTCTCTTTGGGTCCCGCGTGTGACAAGGGTAGTTCAAGGGCGCGTTACAGGTCCCCGAGCCCACAGGGGTATGTGCCATTGAGCTAAGACCCTTTCTGCACTATCGCCAGGATCGGCCCACTTTTTAGTGTGACACCACCACCATCACCACCGCCGCCGCCGCCGACCCTTGAAAGGCAATGCAAGCTTCGCTTGAAAAACAAAAACTCCCTAACCGCGGTATTAATCAGACGGTTACGCCTGGAACTATATTCCGCTGCGCAAGGATATTGCGGGTGTACGCCTCGTACCCTTGGGCAACGTTCCAAACGACCTACGATCGAGATGGGATGTAGTTGATTTGTTACAGTACAAGTGAACTGCATTGTATTCTAAAGGAACCAAAGGCTGGATTCTGCAAGATTCGAGAAGATTTACTGTGCCACAACGGCCCAAATACGAGATATCGCGTCAAAATACCTGACGTCACAGTGCTGCGCCGGCGCTGGAGTTTTGGAGCGAAATTCAAAAATACAGACGTTTGACCTCGGTTTCTCTTTTAGCAGTCAACCTCTTAACGCGAAACTAACGAAAGTAGAGTTCTGGCAGAATCATTTATCACTCGATACTGCTTTAGAATTTCTCTTTAGTGGCCCTCTAACATCGACGCCAAAAAAAATTGGAGGACGCTTAAGCTTCGCTATTAAGAGTGGAATGCGATATCATTCAAAGACCCCTGTCTGCTTGTCACGCTTCCCGACAACTACAACTTCCTTTTTTTTCTCCACCTTCGCCTCTGCGCGCCGCTGCCGCGCATGCGCGGAGGCGAGCGCCATCTGGATGGTGTTGTTGCAGAGAACCGAGCGGGGCGCGCCGCTCTATGAATGGCAGAAACGCTGCAAAGGGGGTTTGTGTTTGAGTTTCCGCGTAGGAGAATTATGTTTTCTCGTATGTACAAAATTACATTCCGACGCTGTCATGTCTGTATAGGTTGTGGTTAAGTCGTACTTTACGATTTTTCTGCCGCATTTTACTTTAAGAAATTTAATCAGTTCAATAGCGCCTCTTCGCCACGCGGAGGGCCGGCCTGGTTCGGTATGCGTGGTTCGGAATGATTTATCGCTCACGAGACGGTCGGCGCCGCACGCCGGACGCCGACACCGGATTTTTTTGCGACACCTGGCCCTTAACGCTGTCGTGTTCAATAGTGTAGATCCGGCACACGTCTTGGAATCTATGCCATAAATTTACTCATATCATTCCGGCATCTTTGGCGCAAGGGAAACGTGGCGCGCGCACGAATACCCTCACGCGTGTCCGTCCTACGCCACGTGACACACGCGGCGATCATCTCAAAGACCCGGCTGGCAAATTGGTGGCCTAATGTTTCTTCAACGCAGCCAAGTCATCAAGCACTGCAATCCAATCAGGCGCGGTTCAGGTAGCGCCATATACATACACACTTGTATGTACTTCACAACACGCTTTCCATGAAACTTTCACGCACTAAGAGTACAATGACACCACCATGTCTCAAACTTGCACACGAGTTTTCCACAAGCTGTGGAGACCGAGGAGCGTAATTTTAATCCAGTTGCGTTGGTAGCGATAGGCCGGCTCGTTTTAGCCATTGAACTCTGTTTTGTCAGGTCAAAACCGGCAATAAAGAAGAAAAACAGAAATATTGTGGCCTAATGATTATAGAGCATCGGGCTGCTTTACTGCGGGACCGAGCATCGATCCCACCATCGTGTACGCGTAATTCAATTTTTCATCCTTTTTTAAGTATGAGCTATTCGACACGACAGCACAACCCAGCAGTATCCACGGTCAGGAAAACCCGGTAGGGTTCCGCAAAGAAAGAAGATTCGCTTTGAAACTGTTTCCATCTGAGAAAGTTCACGCTATCAACGCGACCCAAGACGAGAAGGTCCGGGATGAGCAGCGTCAATCGCACGAATGCCTCAACGTTATTGCCAACGGCA
The DNA here is from genome assembly GCF_013339745.2 of Dermacentor silvarum. NCBI lineage: Eukaryota > Metazoa > Arthropoda > Arachnida > Ixodida > Ixodidae > Dermacentor > Dermacentor silvarum. The sequence continues at coordinate 31,222,035 of NC_051158.1, forward strand.
ACCATACGCGTGTTCCCGATTAGCTCTATCGAGGCGGCGAGATTGTCGAAACAAAGAAAAAGCCGCGCGCATGAAGACGTGAGCGATTTGCAATTCCTGCACAGTCAGTGTCTGCGCGTGTACCGCTACACTACGATTCACTCCCCCCCCAAAAAAGCGCAGCCTGCCGACTCGTATCGCGAATCAGAACAGAGACGTTATACAGAGAAAGAGTTTCAGTGGAAACAAACAAGAAAAGAGAAAGATAGAAACGAAGTTATCGAGAGTTCTTTGCGTTTCGCGTCTTCAGGTAGCCCGCGTAAGCCACTCCGGGGTCCTCTGTAGTCACATTGTGGAACCGGTTCGCGAACATTCTCGATAATCTCGGTGCAAAGGCGCCGACGCGGCCTGTCCTGGCGTATGTACCGTAATCTACCGACAAGCTCGCGTGGGCCGATTTAAGCAGTACACGGTTTATCGCTGAAGCCAGGACAAACGCAGCTGAACTCTCCGTTGAGGTCGCGTCGCGCGTACTGCAATGGGACAGAGTCAGGGTTGGGCGGGGTCGAAGATCTTGCAAGATCAGAGAAAGGGTCGTGCGTCGTCGGACGGCACAGGTATACCGAATTTTTCGGAATTCTGTCCGCAGTGTGGCGAAGAAACTATACGTAGAAAAAAGAAAGAAATACAACACATGGCACTGTTGGCGTGTACAACGTGGCTTCTAACAAAGTGCACGCGGAGTACAAATGAAGGTCCGGCGAAGTTGGTTATGGTTCGTCTTCGGAATCGCGCGAGAGACGAAATACGAAAGTCGACACATGCCAGACAGCGCTAGCAACTGAAATATATTTACCGAGGAGAACAGGGTAACTTCAACGTGACGGCGATAACCAACGCAGAGGAAATAATTGAGGCATACCATCTAGTAAAGGAAGCGGAAGCATGTGTAAGCTATAGCCAGTACCGTTTTGCCAAGATAAGAAATATAATGCCTACAACGCACCATGACCTCCTTGAAGCGGCCATGGTTTTGTTCTTGGTAGAATTTTTGCCTGTTGCTTTGCACGTACGCTTACCATGTGGAAATCAAATGGCATATTTATCTATCTATCTATCTATCTATCTATCTATCTATCTATCTATATATATATATATATATATATATATATATATATATAACTGGCTATCTATATGTCTATATATATCTATATTATTTACATTGTCCACATTGCACTTACGGTTAACTTTTTCCATCCCTCCTATGTAATGCCCTAACGGGTCCTTAAGGTAGTCAAATAAATAAATCTGTCTATCTATCTAGCTATCTATCTATCAATCACTATATCTATCTTTTATACAATTTGATTTCCACATAGCTTTTCCCCTGCCGAAACACCACTTTGGCTCTATTGATAAAAGCATGTAGTAGATGACGCCATCTTTGTTCCGACAAACTGCGGTTCACTGTAACGCGCACCTAGATGCCACGAAACGGGCGTTCCTGCATTTCGCAAGGGTTACAGATACTTGGACTTGTTTGCACCGCATAACTCACATATGCAGCTCTGGAAACGCAATTGGAGCACGCAGAGGGTAGCCTCCGAGATGAGCGCGCTAATGAAGTTGTGCGCCGCTGCGATCTCGGGGGCCACGTGGTACGGCCCATCGCCACACTGTGTGCGGTGCCCTCTGCGCTGTTCGTCCTGCACTTTTTTTTTTTCTTTAGCGCAGTGCATTGAATTCCGCCTTCCAGCTCCATTGGAATCGGTCGTCGGGCTATCGAACCCAGACCAATTAAGCGTTCAGCCGCAAGCGGCCTATCAACGATTTTATATTCGATTCATGGCCGTCGCCATCTTGGGCTGTTACACAAACAGTTTTCTAAGATTTATGAGAAGCGAATTTCGCGTAACGTGGTCACGAAACGCTGAACGCATTTATACTACTATTTTCATGCTTGCGAATCGACTGTAATGACGTACACTTCGTCGTTAAAGACAGAAAACAGCAAGCAGCGTTAACAGCCCAAGATGGCGGCACCTAAACGCTTCCGTAAAATAGTCTATATAGCCTGCCACCAGTGCGTCTTCGTGAAGCAGCGAGTGTGGAGCGCGAGAGCGCCAAGTCGACCACGTAAAGAAACCGCAACGTTCGAGAAAGCCGTGCGTTTCAGGACACTATAAATATATATAGCTCGCGAGCGGACAACAACCCGGAAAGCACGGCATATGTACGCGAAAGCGCGTATTCGCGAACACGTCGCCGTTGTCGTATACTCTTCGTATATCTTGCAGAGCGCGCCGCGTCAACCGCGCACTCGACTGGTGGAAGACATGGGGACGAGTTTATGTATACATAATTCAGTCCGCGGAAGCTTCTTCGAATCTCTCAGTGGCCACGATGTCGCGAGATTGTTTTATCCGCACTGGGAAACAAGACAGAAAAAAAGAACGACCTCTCGTTGTCTCGAGCCCTTTGGGTACTCCCGCAGGTCCTCATCGGGTACTCGCATATGCTGCGCGGTCATCGCTACCGCTGCGATGATACTGACCGTACAGCGTCGTATAGTCGAATGCGTGTGCGTGTATACCCCCTCTGCTCTCCCCAAGAGAGAATGGAAGATAGAGCTCTTCTTAATGATATCTCCCGGAAGGGTTCGCCCCTTCTACCGTATCTGGTAATTAAGCGCGGGCAAGTTGATGCTTCGTGACAGCTCGTATATACGTAGCCTCTTAGTTCCTACATCCAGCCGCCACACCGCGCGGGTTTGAACGAGGACCTCGTGAGAGCGGCGAAACAAACGTAATGACTTTCTTAGCGTCATTATATACGCGCTTCGTTTTTGGAGAGAGAGAGAGAGAGAGAGGACGACGTGTTTCGCGCGTTCCTTCCTGGCGCCGTCGTTGCGTAATGCCGGGACAGCTGAAATAGAGAAGTAACATGCGCGGTCGCGGTGCGTTGAGTGATACGGCGCTGTTGTCTTGAGATTTGCCGGGGAAAGGATTCCGTCGAGACGCGTCCCGGACGTATACAACTCTCTAATCGTCGTACGCTTGCATATGCACCTGCCTGCGGTCGACGAGGTACTCCATCCTATATAACATCCGCTTGCGGAGAAGTCTTCGAGGGTGTGATTGCCGACGCGATTGTCTCGCTTCTTTCTCCCTTGTTGTGGATCACTTAATTTGCATTGCCCCTCCACCAGTCGGCGCGCTGACGTGGGCCCGAGCTGGAGTGGAGATATGGGATTAGCCGCTACGCGGTAGATGAAGACTGTGGGCATCGTGACAACGCGAGTGTAGTGGTCAGTTACAACGCTCCTATCGATCGATAACCAGGAGGATCTTCAACGTGGCGGTGGTCCGCAGGCTTGAAGTAAAATAAACTACGTCATAAATAGTTGAGATTAGGAGAAGGAAGTTGAGTTAAGCAAGTCATGTGATGGCGTGGAGAAGTTATGCGATGGTCTGTTATAGTAGTGTAGAGCGGTTTTCGAGAGATAACCGAAAGGCAGTGAGGGACGCCAGAAGATTAGAAAACTTGGGGAACGTATTAGAAAACATCTGCGCTTTGAATGGAATCAGCGAATGCACTCGGAGATCGCTAGTAGGGGCTTTCGCCCGGAACTGGACATAAAGGTGATGACGACGAGAAGCCGTCGCGTTCCGACTTGTTTTAGAGTTTGTCGAAAGTGCTGCGCACTTCTTTTTAGTCTGTCGGTGTGCTTGTTCCAATGCTACACCTTTCTCGCCGCGTTCTAAACCCCTTCTGTCGACGTACAGAACGATTAACCTACGTCACTATGCAAAACCTTCACGAGCCTCTTCTTGTTCTCTTTAAAGCGAATAGCTGTCTTTGCCTCTTTTGCCAGTTTTCGTGGTTGGTCCATGGTCGGATTCCGCAAGAAAAAGATAATTATTTCGTTTGGGCTATTCGCTTACAAATTGAGAGTCATCGTCGATGGTTTCTGCACATTTTTTTTTTATTCTTTAACTGCGACAGCCATTATACAGATCGAGAACGGGTATTTGGGTAGCGCCTACGGTCGGTCGGACGGTCACTATGTCATCACAAAATCTATGCATTAAAGAGACGTGCAATAAAGAGATGCACACTGTTCGGATAACAAATCTATAGAGCAATGCAAAAGCACTCAAAAACGAGTTCTCGCTAGTCGTTCACAACTCGTGACGCAAAAACTACTGGTTCGCAATCCAAGTTCACAGAGCTAGACCACAAGGGCAATGCAATCCGTTAAGAAATAACGGATTGCATTGCACTTGTGTATTTCAGTGCATTTAAGTAGAATATGGTATAGGTCACGGCATTATCACCTTTGGCGCTCTCTGGTTGAACTTCCCGCCACAGGATGGCGCTATCAGTGTCTGTATTGCATCCGCATACATCTCCGGTAACCTGGCACTCCGCAAACAATAATACGCTTACGAACAAGCTAAAACTGTCTACTCTCTATCGTGTCAACAGGTTGTAAATGAGGCGTCGTCAGCTGCTTATGTAAACACATTTATCACAGAAAACGCGGCTCAACTCGCTTCGGCTATATCGCGCCATTACATCTCATTCGCTCTCGAAAACGAACGATCTCGTAGATTTTTTTTTTCTCTCTTTACACAAGTTTCTTCTGCAGGCTCTTAGCGTGAACTTAAGGCTTCTTCATGAGCTTACGCATCAACTGACAGCGGCAGTAGTAGTATGGAGGGGCCTTAAGCGTCAACCAGTCAGGTGGTTTAGTAAACGTCTGGTAAAGGTACGTAGATGTGAGAGAGAGAAAAAGCAAGAAAACCAGAGCCGCGCAGGCGTGAAATCACCGGACGGGGGGTCCTTCGCCTAACCGCGTCGAACCGTTTGGACACGGCCGAACCCGGCGTGACGCTTTCTGTTCGTTTATTTACGTCCTGCCTGGCACGCAGGTGGGGAATCGTTGCGTCAACCAAAAAAAAAACTAATCATAGTAACCGGCGCGCCAACAAATAGTCACGCCGCTGATTACGAACGTTTAACCGGTGAAACCTCCGTGGACACCGCAACCAAGGGGCGCGACGAATCCGGCAAAGCATCGCTTTTCACGACTCGTTTTGCCGGAGGATGACAGCGGGAAGAAGGATTTAAAGGGGCCCTGAACCACCCCCTTCGGGCTTGGTGAAATAACAGAGTCCGCGGGTAGCATATACGCTGCTGCGAACATATCAGCCAAGGTTTGCTGTCGCATACGCGTTGCTCCATGCTCGCAAGCGGAGCGCGAAGTCACCTTTCTCTCAAACGCTCTTTTTTCAAACAGAAGCAATGTTCCTCACTCTCTTCTGGGCGCTTTATTTCGGAATAAAGCGCATTCCCGCATGCGGCTGCTATTGGTAGCTGCGGTCGGCTACGTAGCGTAGATACCGCGGCCGCCGCGGGGTGCCGCCACGAGTCCACTGGCCAAGCGCACTGCGGCTCGCTGAGGACAACCGCGTTTGGCGTACGTTTAGCGCGTCGTAGGCACCAAAATCGGAAGTCGTGGCGTCTACGTTAACATCCAAAATGAAATCTGAACTGCGCGCCACGGTGACATTTCGAATGGGGAGCGTTTTGGCCACGCCCCACTCCGCCGTAGCCTTCGCAGTGAAAGGCATTGAAGTAGGAACGGGAGCACAGCAGAGGCCGTGTTTAATTGCCAATAACTCCGCTTTTGCTGAACGTATTGAAGTACTTTTGCGGCAAAGTATCTCTGAAATAGCCTATCTTCACTTCAAATGTCTTTTCCAAAGTGGTTCAGGGCCCCTTTAATGGGGATGATGATTTTGACGGGTGTGTAGTTTGTAATGATGTTGGTGGTGGTTAAGATTAGGAATGATGATGGTGATATTGGTAGTGGTGGTTATGGTGGTGGTGCAAATGATTATGATGATAATAAACGATAATTATATTCGCGATAACAAAAGGCGAATATGACAAGAAAGACGAAGTTGACGAGGGTGATGTGCGAAATTCTGCAAGCGGCGCTTCCCCACAAACCTTGTCTGACCTAACCAATATGGCGGACCTCGAGCTAGAATCCCTTACAAAAATTTTTGTTGAGAATGCATTGAAATATCATTGGTCAATGTTGAGTATCGTATTGAGCATTCATTGGGAGTTTGTTGGGATATCATTGAGCAAAGTGTTGAGGGCTCTTGAATATTGGCCACTGAAATTTTATTGAAACACAATTGGGCAAGTCAATGTTGAATAGTTGTTGAGTTAGTATTGAAAGCACATTGTGCTTAGACATATCATAGTGTAATTTCTGGTGAATTTCTGTTGGGTTTCCATTGATGCAGTCTTGAAATGCTGTTGTGATTGTTCTGTTGACAATTTGTTGAGTGATTATTGACACAGCATTGAAAAGTACATTGTGCGCCTGTTGAGATGGCATTGATATTTCGAAAATTGCCACTGAAATATCATTGATATTTTGTTGGGCTTGTGGCATTTTAGTGCACTTAATTTTGAAATTGCTTTGCTATTTGCACTTGCATGCCCCGGTGCCTCTTCACATAACTTTCCCTAATCCGAACGGAAGCAAAGGAGCGACTGACATATTTCATGTACCCTAATATGTAATATAGCGTGCACATGACACATTATTACAGTATATCAGGCACAACTGTATGAAACCTGAAGACATACGCTAGTGCCTACAGTGCTATTAAGTGTAAGGGAGCAGAAATATAGCACACATGCTGAAAAAATGTAGCAAAAGCGTACACATGCCTAGTTAAACTCGCAACAATTTTTTCTGGAAGATATACAACACCACCTGCACTTACAGCATAAAAAAAGCTTCCTGTGCCTGTACAGCCCAGCACAAAGCAGGGTCATGAGAACTGAAAAGTAGAACTTAGTGGGTTTAAAACTACGATGATGATGGATGAAATTGATAAATTTTACAAAGTTATCACTCTTATTGGCTACCTAAGGGACTCGTTCAACTTGATCTACAAAGATGTACAGCAATGTTAAAAACAAACGGAAGATGGAAACCTATAGCCTTCTTGCAGGAATAAACAATGCAAATAGCCTTATGTGTCACAATTTTGCGAGCACTTTGGCAATTTCGTGTATGTACAGACTTGACAAACAGCAGCTCAAACAGAGATGCGAACGCTGAATTAAGATAAGAATACACACGAATGCTCACTCAACTTGAAGTTTATTACAGCAGAAAGAATTATATTTCACAATTACAGCAGAAAAAAATATTTTGTAAAAACAACAGTCAAGTGACTCAACGGCAGACCTTAAGCATACCCTTGTAACTAACTTTGAACACATGAACTCTTGGCTTGCATGCATAAATACAAAAATGAAGACCACTGGATACCGTACAGTAAAATGCTTCACACACCCAGTAAACACTCACAGAAGGATTTACGGCTACCTGTGAGTAGGCAAAATAACAAGTAAACTGGAAACAAATGACTTCATGTATATATATATATATACAAAGCACCTGAATCGTGTTTTTCAGAGGTAAACTTCTAAAACATTTGTGCTGTAAAAGCAGCTTACCTCCCTGGCATAAGTCAAGAACTGCACAGTATTTCAAGACAGTAGAGGCTTGGGCTAGTCAGTGCATACTCGAGAGAGACACAGCGCAAATAAACACAAGACGACAAGAAGGGACAAGAAGCGCTGGTGTGTGTCTCCCTTCTTGTCGAGTTTTTTCGCGCCGTTTCCCTCTCGAGTGTGAACAGTATTTAATTTCATGTGTTACTTTTGGGTGCGAAAGAGTTTCCTGGTGGCATTTTCTAATTTAGTGAGCTCATCAGTGAATTTTTTTCTGGACTTGAACAACGCTAATGAAATCATTTCCCTTTGGGCCTTTTTCACCCTACACAGCAACTGACTGGTACCTCGGTCAATAAAAAGCTAATGCAAGGCTAACACTTTCAATGATATAATGAAGTGACATAAAATACACAGACAACTGGAGTGACACACAGCTAACGCAATTCCCAACAGTGAAATAAATGGTCACCTGCATCATCAAAGAGCCTAGAACGACTCATTATAAAGCATGAGAAAAGGTTTCAATAACTGTACAGCCAGATTAGAGAGCTAGTAAAAAACGCAAATAAATGCACATACAAAACACCATTTACCACACTTGCGCACATAAATATATATAATTCCACCAGCATTTCGCTGCATAAAATATATAAAAGTTGCGACAAAGCAGTAACTGAAAGACGGAAGGAGCTGCACTACCCATGTTGAAAAAAAATATCGAAAGTTACATACATGCATATTTAATCTGACAGAAAACGTCCTTCCAAGCTATATATTACAAAAATTGTACAACCACGTTAAGAACAAACGAGATGAGAAGCTATACCATTCTTGCAGAAATGAATAGTGCAAATAACTTCATGTATCTCAATTTTACGGATACTTTGGTAATTTGGTGTGTGTACATACTTTACAAACAGCTCAAACAAAGATGAGAATGGTGAAATAAGGTAGAAACACACAATAATGCTGACTCAACTAGAAGTTTGTTCGTGACGACAAAGATATTAAGCACACTGGCCAACTTGACAAAGAAATAGCCATGCATGCGTGACACACAGCCCAGTGCAACAAAAAAAGGAACGAAAGACATGTTTTGTAGTATAAATATGCAGGTAAAAAAAACAGTGAAAGATGTCCTATAAGTGATACCACCAAACAAGGAGAGCTCCTTTTAAAAATCCCAACTCTTTCCCATTAAGAACAACAGATAGCTTATGCATTTGTCTTCTTTGCAATCAATAAATAAGGCTTCCATAATTTCTCTTGTGTTCTGGTCTTTGTGATGAAACAATTGTTCGTTCTACCCCTTACAGCACAAAACACAATTTTGTTTAATCACAAAGGCCACGCATACATGGTTTCTTATCTTTGTCAAGTTCCAATGTGTTTACAACCTGTCTTCAAGAATAAACTTCTAGTTGAGTCGGCGCTTGTATGTGTTCCTACTTATTTCATTATCCTCGTCTGTGCTGCTGTTTCAAGTACGCATGTACCACTTGGTTAGGCTGATAAACATTCTCACAAGAAAAAGGAACTACCTCCACTCACAAGGTAGCCAATTCTTTACAACTAAAAGGCAGAACACATCGAAAGTAAGCCTTCACAGCGTCCATGAAAGTAAGTCTTCACAGAGTCACAGCGTACACCACAGGGCAGAATAAAAAATAGTTAAAAATCCCACTTGACGCAGAGTGGCAACAGAGATGCGAGCTTCCTGGTGAATCAGCCGCAGATCAATGGATGTCTCTTGCGAGAAACGACGCCAAGCTGTTCTTGACGAACGACACGTTAGCACCTGGGCATTTGGTGCATGTGTAACCTGTAGAGAAGGGAATGTAGACAGAATTAGATAATGCAAATTAAAAATCTCACACAATATACATAACCACGCACTAAATATTAGTACGCACTACACTGGCAATTAAAAATTAGCGTCTCTTTCAAGAGGGCGGTCGCGAAAATGATGAAATGGATTGTTACAGTAAATGTTACCAAAGATACGCACACCGATGTTTGTTTCACACCGGTGAAATATATTCCCGGCTCTCTCACAACACGAAAGACACAGCCGATACCAAGCAGCAGTCCGAATCTTCGGGAGCAGCAGGGCAGACCTAAAAATTCGCCGAGAGCAATGCGCGCGCGAGCGTGCTAGTGAGAACCGGCACCGCTTCTTTGAAGCTTAGTATCCGCTGCTGCGTGGCTAAGAACATTCCGCGCGATTTGTGTGCCGCGCGTTGCGTACGCGTCCTGTGCGCATTGCACGCTTGCGTCTGTGCAGTGAGCTATCTTCATGAACGTGCCATTCCTCGCCGCGCTAACGGTGCTCGAGTGCGGCGCTTAGCTTGAGGCGCCGATGAGCCGTCTTTGTTCCTTTCGTTTCTGCAAGCAACGCACATTCGAGTCGGCCCAGCTCAAAGAGGTATCAGAGAACGGCGGCGCGTTTGACTTATCGCCTATTAAAAGCGTGCAGTACGCCTTAAACGGCAACACGTCACGTTTCACGTTTGATAAATATGCTTACTGCGGTTGGGGTGGCGATGTGTGATAAGGCAAGCCCGTCGGCGGCTTTGCCGACGTCGCCACCACGCCACTGTTCATTTACGATGTGTATCCGTGTAATCATTGCGCCGATGCAGGACTTATCGGTAGGCTGTTCTCCGCACATACCGAAAAGGCGAAATATATTTTGCAGCACACCGCGACATTAGCCACAACGCAAATAGTGGCGCAGTTAACGACTACGCGAGAAAATGTGCGCGGCGGCAGCAAGCGCTAGCTTCGCGCGCTTTCGCTCCAGGGCATGCGGTTTGCCTGCAGAAAGTGAACGGTGTGCTTAACATCTGACGATCGTCCAAGTGAAAAAAAAAAAAAGAAAAGAAACGCGGCTATGTGCTCAAGAAAACGAAATCACTTACCTGTGTGCAGAAGTCAGACTGCGGCTTTGTTCGCCTTCCTTCCATCATGAATTCTGCCGCGCAACTCATCAAAACTGCCAGGCTCGAACATCACCCGAAGACCAGTAGCTGCGTCAGCAAACGTCTTCAACGGATAAACATCCCACTTATCATCATAGAGCAATTTCACTAAAACTTGCGTCATGATGTCCAAAAACAAAAGAAAAATGCTTCCAACAAAGCGCGCGCGGCACGAACCACCGCACAAGTTCAGACGAGTGACAGAGTCGAAAAGCGGTCACACAGCCTCAGTATCGTATTAAGTTAATAAAATCGTTCCTACTAAATATAACCACTAAAATCCATAAATAATAATTAATAATTTTTGTTCATAAAAAACATAATAAATTTTGAAGGAAAACTTAATTTGTGGAGTAAAAAATAAATAATACGATTAACAAGATTGCGACTACGAAGCTAACGGCACACTGGATACCGTTGCAAAAGACTGCTCACAATAAAGTCACGCACGCACGCACACACTTAAACACTCATGCTCAAACACTGGTTTGGCGTTTATTGCGTCACCTGTGAGTAAAAGTTATTACTAATATCTTTATTTGTATGAACAACAACTTGTTTAAGTAGTTTGCAGCGTCTTTGAAGATGACGCGGTAAACAGTAAGGTATAACGTGGGCGCGTAACTGTTGTTTGATTTCTTTCATTTCTCTTTGGCCTTCGTTTGTTTCACTGAACATAGGAGAGCTGCAGGCTTGGGAGGCTTCCATGGCAAGAATTTTATCGCATGCTTCTGCAAGGCGAGTGTCGGGAGCAGCTGCTGAGACAGCGATTAGCTGCGTAATGTTGCGGCTGTTGCTGAATCCGAAACTCTTTCAACGCGCTGTGCTCTCAAAGCGCGTTCGTTGTTTGATATCTAGTACCACGGCCGTTGGATAAAAAAATGTATTATGCTTTCGAGACACAGGGTGTGGCACAGGAAATTCTAAGACCTCTGAAGTGTATGTTTACAGCCTGTGCGCGCTTGCATCCTACGGCTCGCACAGCGCGTCCGATGCTCAAAGGTAGCGTCGTCGCTTGTCGGCGCCTGCCTTATCGCCACCATCCGCGCTGCCGCCGTGTCTACTTTTGGGGAACTCCCCATGCACGCAGTCACCGTGTTTGCAAGTGAATTTCACATTCTTTTGCTCCCTAAAACGTGCGCATTTTGGATCGCACCTATGGCTATGCCATATGTTGTATGTTAAAACGACGATGGCATTTGTACGCCGGCGAGCAAGTCACTCGTGGGCGATCATGAAGATGGTTCAACGTCGCAGTTTCTACGTAGCGTAAACGGCTACGAAAGCGGGTTGGTCCCGGACATAGTACAGTCTAACATGGCGCCTCAAAGCGCGAGCTGTCGCAAGACGAGGAAGTTACATGGGGCGCGCTCGCCGAGCATTCAAAACGCTTACTGGTTTCGCAACGAGAGACGTACGCGTGCGCTCGTGGCCAAAGGTTAGAGCACCGGGCTGCTGCGCTCGAAGGTCAACGTTCGGTGCCAAAGTCGGTCACACACTGTTTTCTTTTTACGAAAGCGAACCCAAACTAGAACCTACCTACCTACCGCAAAGTGACAAAAATGAGGCAAAGATTGCTTCTTAATAAAGTTTTGAAATGTCGCCTTCATATGCGAGTCCTAATTAGTATATGCTAAGCTCAACTGCTACACAACAAAAAAACAACTACGAAAATCAACACAAATTACTCAATAAATTATTTATTGAGAAGCTCTCAATGGTAATATCATTGGGCAACTGTTGAGCGAACTCAAAGACTTTAGAGACTTTGTTGAAAGTCCGTTGATTCAACAATACCCCAACAATACGTCAATAGAAAATCAACAGTCATTTTTGTACGGGATCGCAAGTGAGGTGTCAACGTGCTGGTCGGTGACGTCATTGGTGACGTCATTGGTGACGTCATTCCTGCCGCCTTGGGTCACCGCACTATGGAGGAAGGAAAAAGTTTACGTAGAATCTCCTCAGGGAGGTATCTGAACGATGCGTCAGCATTTCGTAGTAACGATGGGGTATTGAGTGCTCAAACTCAACACTGCTGGTAATCCTAGCACTGCTCAGCGGCTGCGGTCGTCTTGACGCCATTACGGTACATGCAACAGCGCTGCAGCGACACGAACTGCTGCGGAAGGCGGCGCAACGTGAACTGATGAGGCAAGCAAACTATACTGCAGGTGGTGGCGCAAGGCGCGCTGATGACGTTCCGATCCGAAGCCACGGCTGCTCCACAGTTATGGCTTGCGCTAAATGTGTGCCTATTGCGTGCCTGATTGCACACGTCACGTGGTCTCAGAGACGCGCTAGAGCCACTGCTCGCGCGTTCGTCGTCGTCTCCTTCCACAGTTGGCGAAAACATTGCTGCTGGCTCCATCTTGAAAGGGATCGTCTTATAGGTGAAGGACGGATGCACGGATACTTTTCTGGTTGGGTAACCATAGAAATGCTTGCGCATTTAAAAGTTGGCAGAGAGCATTACGTCACGCATCCAGCCTTGGCAAGCGAACGCTCCGTGACGCCAGTCCCTCTGCACAACGTCGGCCCAACACGTGACCTCTTGCGTCGAGATCACGGAGCAAGAATCGAAATTTGACGAAACATTTGGTTTCGAAGGGGCATAGAGGAAGGAAAATGCGAATGGGTATCGAAAAAAAAATCAACCGGGAATACTAAAACCCACCGCGCGCTCTGACGTATCCTCCGTGCTCTGACGTTTTCACCACGTGTTTGGACGACACTATTGGCTTCAATTGTGTTGCACGATGCTCCCTCCCAAGGTGGTCCCTCCTATCTTTTTTCATTCCTCCATGTCATGCCCTGCACCATCCAAGCTTTCAAAAAAGCGCGTGTCACCTTTAACCGCGGAACCAGCGGGAACGGAGCCATCTTGGTAAGGGCTGGATAAACGTGTAGGAAAGCCTGCTTACGGGCATTTCGCATATCAACTATTAAGAAGAAGAAACGGCCGTAGCGAAGAAGATTCCGCAGGTCCTCGTGCTTGGAGACCCGCACTTAAAACCAACATCGTGCTCTACGCATCCGTTTGACGTACATCCGGACATCGAAAGAAAAAAAAATGAAAGGCCGAGACCACATTCTAACGCGAGCGCCTGCACGCTCGTCAGCTGTGTACATACAGACCCCGACATTAGGAAAGAGAGCACGGCATTTACAAACATTCGTGGCTCGTTCCACAGCAAACAAACAAACAAAAGAAGAAAGTAGCAGTGCAGAAGGTGGAGGGGGGCATGTTCCACGTGGCTTTTCTGTGCACACAGAATCGAACGTTGTCAAAAAGACCACAAATGAAATCAGTGGTTGTTTAACGGGGAGGACCCTGTAGAGGGGCTCCTGAGCGACTCTAAGTATATCTAATGTAAAGTTACGCGTCGTTAACGGCGTTGTGTGGCTAAGAAATTTCCGCTTTATTTTGTTGTCCGTTTCCTCTGGCTTGTACGTCCGTTTGTACCAAACGCAACGACCGCCATATGTACCACTAACATGTACGCACAATGCACTCCTCCGTCAACCTACCCCCTCCCCACCACCACCAGCACCTATCCCGTGTATTGCGTTAACTCCCCGCAAAACAAGCTACACGCGAGAAAGAACCATAACTCCGTCCCTTCCTTCCTGGCACAAAGAAAGAAAGAAAGAAAGAAAGAAAGAAAGAAAGAAAGAAAGAAAGAAAGAAAGAAAGAAAGAAAGAAAGAAAGAAAGAAAGAAAGAAAGAAAGAAAGAAAGAACCTACCTCCAAACACCATACACCCTTGACCCCTCCCCCCCTCAACACACACACTCTCTTCCTACCCAAATACAAGGCCTTGCGGCATGCACACTGCCAATACATCTAAAAGGAAAACAGAATCACCGCCACTGGCAAACCCTCTGAGCAAACATGCGGGCATCCGTCTCCGTCCCGAGGACAAGGAGCCGCCAAAAAGGTGGAGGCAATCAGCCAACACGACGTAACCGTGACGCAGAAAGAGGGAGAGACGACGGTCCACAAGCAGGATGCACGTATCCCGCGCCAGAAACCGCACAGCGGAGAAGAGTGTGACGCGCCGCGTACAAACACGAAGTGCATTACGCGTTTGTCGTCTACCTAATACGATGCAGTGCGTGCCGAAGCTGCACAAAGCTCGGAAGTCAGCCAATCGGAAGGAAAGCGATGTACTGTGCTCTTCCACGGCCACGTACGCGGTCCGGTTCCTTGTGTGTGGAAGGGAACACTAGCCTTGCGTTAGGATCCAGCTAATGTTCCTTAAGTTTAGCTTCAAAACTCCTATTTCGGCTATCCGCGGAACCAGTTGCTACTGTTCCTTAAGTTTAGCTTCAAACCTCCTGTTCCGCTATCTGCGGAACTAGTTGGGCTCTCCTATAGTGTGCGATCACACACAGTTTTGTACATACAGAAGGGGTTGCACCTACCTTGGATTGAATTCAGCGAGAGCTCTTCATCAAGTTTGCGTTCAAACATTCCTCTTGCTTTGTCTGCGGAACTATAGTTGGCCGCTCTGATAGCAAGTGTGCGACCACGTACAGTCTTGAACATTACGGAATAGAACACTAGTCTTCGCGCTGGCCCAGCGAGAGTTCCTGAAATTCCGGTTCAAACATTTCTGCTTCGATGTCTAAAGAGCTATAGTCGGGCTCTTCGAAAATAAGCACGTGACCGCATGCGGTCCTCCCCATTGTTAAATGATACACTTCCCTTGGATTCATTCAGCGAGCATTCCTGGAGTCTGGATTGAACCGTTTGTTGTTTCGCTGCCTGCGGAACTAGCTTTGCTGTTACGAGATTAGACGTGTTGCTCCATGCATAACATGATACTTTGTAGCGCAAAAACTCGAAATAAAAGATAACAGTGAGATGCGAGAGGAAAGACAGACGAGCGCTCTCACTGTTATCTTTTATTTCGAGATTTTGCGCTACAAGGTATCATGTTAAGCAAACACAAATCGCCCAGGAAGAAGTTATTCTGGAGTGCTCTGTGCAGTCGGGTACATTATGAAAAGAGACACTTACCTGGTATACATCTAACACCTGTCCCTGAAGTTTCCGTGCTATCGTTGTTGTTTCCTTGTCTAATGGTGCTAGTTTCGCTTCTTGAAATCTAATGTGCAATTACAGCCCTGTCAAATAACGAAAAGAAGACGCTTACCACTGATATATTACCACCGACTGTTCCTCTAGTTCGGGTTGAAACGTTCCTGTTTTTACTAAGTTTCGGAACTATAGATTCGCTCTTCGAGAATGAGCATGTGAACCACGTACAAGCTTGCTCATTGTAAAAAAGAACGCTTACCTAGAATCGATCCAGGGACTGACATTGAAGTTCGGGCTCCAAGTTTTGTCATTCACTTCCTGCGAAAGCGGCGTCACAGTTCGAGAATTAGCGCGAGGCCACGTACAGCCTGGTCCATTATGAACAAGAACGCGCAGCAGTCTCCCTACGAGTGCTAAAGCTTGGATTTAAACTTTTAGCTCTTCACTGTCCCCAAAAGAGTTAAGTTTACTTTCCTTCATCAATAAAGGAAAATGTAGCTGTAAGGTACAGCAGCTTGACCTTACTCAGGAAGCAGCCTTGCTCTTCGAGCAGACGTTTGTGACTATGTATACAGTCAAGTCCCTTAGCTATGAGAAAGAATATTCGTATATAGTGATATGTTACCTTTATGACGACACTATAGACAAGTGTGCAGACATTTACCTCACTGTGTGCAAATGTGCTTACTCCACAATAAGTAAATGAACACGTACAGTCCTACGTCAATAAATACATTTTTTATTCGTGTAGCATAAAAGCCCTTTACGGACTTTACATAGATGGTTGAGAAAAAATAAACAATAAAGTGAACATATAGATACATAGCACCGTACGCAAACAAGAAGGAAACAATCCTGGTGTACTGATGAACTGAAAACACAGCCATACGAGGGAAAGATGAGAACACGCAAAAGAAAGCAGTGTACTTTAACCGTGAAACAGGAGAATATCAATAAATTCCTCAACATCTTGTTACGTATCAGTATGCAAATGCGTCGTGATTGTTCTCGGAAGCGAGTTCAGTTGGCAGTCTGTTCCAATGGCAGATGACAATGGTGGCTGAGTGTGACGCATAAGTTTAGCACAGGCGAGCTCGGGCTGTACCGTACCAATCTAATCGGGGGAGGATGCCAGGGTCCGGTTTGTTACGGGGTTCTGTGAATGCCGAAGTATCGTAATGTCGTCGGCGAAAGTCGAAGAGAGAAATAAACGGGATGGGAAAGACAGGGAGGTTAACCGGACGAGATTCTGGTTTGCTACCCTGTATACTGGAGGAAGGGTAAAGGTAAATGGTGGTGTGACTGTCTTGTCACACCGCAAGACAGTGAAGGCACTCCTGGAAATTTTTTTTACCTTCGAGTGACCCATTGGAGATACCGTAGTTCTTATGAACGTTCACAACCTTCCCTGTCGGTATAGTGCACTATAGATATACTATCGGTGAAAGTGAGATAACATTATTGGTCTGCTGACGATGATGCTTGACGCCCCAAGTTCAACCATTTCTTCCGGTGCAGTGAACGAAAAGTGCATATGAAAAAAAAAAGCCCATTGTCGGTGCTTGACCATGCTCTATGATAGTGAACACCCATCTAGTAATCAGCCAAAGGTTATCGCTGCTGAGGCGCGGTCGTGAGAATCCGGGTCGGCTGCTTCTCTATTTTACGGGCTTTCTTTAAAACGCGCAAAAAGAAGCCACGCAAGAGATAACGCTCCGAAAACAATTCAACTTCTGTTCACTACTCGGTTAACATACAGTGAAATCGGTTACAGATAATATACAGACGAGGGTCCCAAAGTCAAAGACTGCAAATGTGTCGCTATTGCAAAAGAAGTAATTAGGAAGAACATAACATTTGTTTTCATCCACATGTAATAGGTCTCGCTTTTTTCTTCTTCTTCTTCTTCTTCTTCTTCTTCTTCTTCTTCTTCTTCTTCTTCTTCTTCTTCTTCTTCTTCTTCTTCTTGGTGCATGGTATCCGGGACACCGCGTTAACAGCGCTCCGATAAAGCCATCGCGTTTAACAGGCAAAGGTGTGCGCAGCGCAAAGTCTGTCCGAAACCAGGCATTACTGGTCTATTCTGCACACACGGAGGAATCTTCTCGGCACACCGCTTCGTACCCTTCACGACGCTGCACGTCTTATTACATAATTTTTTTTTTTCTTTCCACGAGTCAGAGCGCGCCAGCCACCGCCGAGCGGCGTTTCCGCCTCGCTGACCACTGGTGGGCCAAGAAAAACGAACAACGGCCTCGGCATCATAGGCAAGACCGAATTCCTCAGGCGATCTTTCTTTCTTTCTTTCTTTCTTTCTTTCTTTCTTTCTTTCTTTCTTTCTTTCTTTCTTTCTTTCTTTCTTTCTTTCTTTCTTTCTTTCTTTCTGACGTTTGTACACACACGTACAGACACGTGCAACAGAGGCGCGGCGGTCCGGACAAAGGGAGTTGTTTTTTTTTTTTTTTTTTTTTTTTTTTTTTTTTTTTTTTTTTTTTTGTCTGAGCCAACAATGACCACCGCAGGCCGTTTGCCACCGCCTACCACGTATAGACCCTCCTCCTCCATTGGCTGCGGGTTATTGTTTAGGTTATTGGCGTGGTGGTGCTGCGCGCTAGGTGCGTACACAACAGAGACGCGTATGCGAGCGTAACAGTTGGTCCTCCAGAAAAGATGGGCCTTGCGTGTCTCAGACGCGTGCCAAGGACGTTCGCCGGCGTGCCAGAAAAAAAAAAAGAGTGGGACGGTGCGTCGGCCCTCGCGGCGTCCGACGTAACCCACATCCGATTCAGCGCGTTATCTTCGACGGCGCTTTGCTGGTTGATTGCGATGCTGATGCCGATGATGATGAAAACTGCGCTAGTAATTGATCGATTAACTCATAAATGCGTCGACCGAAACATGGGTGCTTTGGTAAGCACCTATAGAAACGAGCTGGAAGTGTCGTCGTTGGAACGCTCTGGACACAATCATGATCATGGCCATTGTGATAATTAACATCACCAGTCTACTATTTTATGTCCACTGCGAGACGAGGGCCTCTCCTGGCAAAAAAAAAATTAGGGGAAGTTGCGGGGCGTAACGTCCCGAAACTGCACTCTCATGAGGTACGCGGTAGTGGGGGACTCCGGCTTAATTTTTTACCATCAAAATGCGGCCGCCGCGGACGGGAGTCGAGGCCTCGTGCGCGGCTGCATGACGCCAAAGCGACTGGGCAACTTTGACGGGTCTTGCGTCAGCCGACCCCCTCATCCTATGCCTGCTACGTTCTTAATTTTATCACGCCACCTATACTGTTATCTGCCGTCCTCGACTGCGCTTCCCTTTTCTTGGCGCCACTTCTGTTATTGCTTCAATAGACCACTGGTTTATCCGGTCCGCAAATTCCAAAGCAACAACAAACAATCGAATCACGGGTTAGTAAGTGGCCCCAGGAACAAGCTCGGGATTCTCGGTGCTTGCATAAATCTATACAGTCGAACCCGAATATGTCAAATCTGAAGGGGATCGCAAAAAAGTTAGATATATAGGTAATTCGATATATAAAATAAAAACTTTATGCAAACATTTTCGATGGGATTTTACTGCTGTTCGTTATACCCAATAATTCGTTATATGCGGGTTCAATGTATCCGGGTTCGACTGGAGCCACAATAAAGACAAACGACAATAAACGTAGACACAAGGTGTTTACGTGTTAAAACGTGTCTCGACATCTCCTTTGGCGAACTGTAAGAGTGACAAAAAAATGACAGCCGAAATACAAGGATTTATATTGAAAAAAAACAAAGAGTAATCGGATATATCGCGGACGTAACGTAACGCACAGCTTCACGAGCTATAGTGATTTTGTGCTATATAACTACAGTGTTTCGACAGCCCAAAGTTTTCTTAACGGGCAGCTAACAATAAAATTAAGGCACGACCTCTTCTGCGAAACATCTTCCGTCAGAACTCGGTTGGTCACCGAACCTGCGACCTGGTACTAGGCATAGAGGAGTTGACTGCTGGTCATGGGGACTGGTAAAGCATTGCAGCGAAGAGGGCCACAGTAATAACTGCACAGTCGACGTAATTAATGACGGGTAATAAACGAGCGCGCTACCAGAGCTAGCCGAAGAGAAACGACACCACCTGGCACAAAACCGGTATAAATTAGGCTGCACTGCAGTGCCTAGTGAACGATGCACAAGTAAGAGGGAATCCTCACGAAACTAGTGGCCCGGACTGGGGTCTATTTTTAAATAAAGTTGCTCTCTCTCTCTCTCTCTCTCTCTCTCTCACGAAACTAAAAAAAAATAAAAGGAAAAAATTCTTTATTGGCCGCCGTCGTGTACTCAAGCTTCACTGCATGTGGTTGCTGCGCTGAGGCGAAGCGAACTCAGTGCGCCACACCATCTCCGGCATATTGTGGTTGGTAGGTGGGTTCCCGTCTCGGGGCCTTGTTTAGGACCTCCTCAATTATATATATATATATATATATATCATAGGAAGCCAACAAACATGGACACCAAGGACAACATAGGGTAAATTACTTGTACTCACTAATTGAATTAAAGAAATGATGAATACTGGAATTTAAAGTGGATGAAAAAAAAAAAAACAACTTGCCGCAGGTGTGGAACGATCCCACGTCTTCGCATTACGCGTGCGATGCTCTTACCACTGAGCTAACGCGGCGCCGTTTTCCCATCCACTTTCTGAGGCATTTATGTTTTTGCTACTAGAAGTAACTCTGGGAGTGTTAGCCAGCGCCGCCACTCCCACTCCCAGAGTTAGTTCTAGTAGTACAATGCTCGACCATGTGTGGTGTTTGATACAGCTTCGCTGGACATTCACGTTTCGCAGGGCGGGATAGCGGACAATTGTTTTTTTTTTTCATTTTTCATCGCGGGACGGTAAACAAAGCGAGCGCTATGCTGGAACGGTGCTCTTTTGCCTTTAGCAATATGGCCGTCCGCCGGCTTAACTCGCTCAGCTCCCGTAGGCGGCGGCTGGGGCTGCAAGTTTTCTATGTAACCTCCTTGGACGGCTCGTTTAAGAATACGGTAGTGTGGGCACTATAGCCTCCTTGAAATTCATTCGGCCAGCAATTGCAGCGACCACTACCAGTGGAGCCAAAGTTTCTAGTCACAGAAGACATGAGATACCTTTGAAAGCCTCCTCATTTGCTCTGGCAACTACATTAATTCTTCTCTCAATATATATGTTAGGTTATTCGCACTGACATTGTAGACTTGTAAGCGCAAGGTAATTGCAAAATTAAAATAATCTTTTAATCTAACATCACAAAATGGAAGGTAGTTATATCCTTGATGCTATACGGATGAAATATTTGCTATTCATTGGTACCTAAAGAAGCCGGTGCAGCATTGCGAACGGACTATAATTAGTCTGCTGAAAAAAAAATCGGGCAAGTTTAATTGGGTTAGTTCTATAACTTTTTTTATATAGTAGTACAACATAAATACCCCAGAAAGTGGATGGGAAAACGGCGCCGCGGTAGCTCAACGGTAAGAGCATCGCGCGCGTAATGCGAAGACGTGGGATTGTTCCCCACCTGCGGCCAGTTGTTTTTTCATCCATTTTCATTGTTCGCATTAATTTATCAGTTCTTAATTCAATTAGTAAGCGCAGTAATTTCCGTTTGTTTTTCCCTTTGTTTTTGTTGGCTTCCTATGAATGATAATAAAATCGGCCCAACTCGGTTGCCCTTTCTCCTGTTCATATACTTATATAGACATATATATATAATATATATATAGTGTGTGTGTGTGTGGTGTGTGTTGTGTTGTGTGTGGGTGTTTCTCAAAAGGCTGGATAACAGAAGATCAGCGCGCAAAATACTTGGCCAACCCGCGGGTATGGCACCTTTATATCTGATT
Organism: Dermacentor silvarum; assembly: GCF_013339745.2. Classification (NCBI taxonomy): domain Eukaryota; kingdom Metazoa; phylum Arthropoda; class Arachnida; order Ixodida; family Ixodidae; genus Dermacentor; species Dermacentor silvarum. The sequence goes on from NC_051158.1 coordinate 31,243,478, forward strand.
TTTTTAATCTTTTTTTTGTATATAGTGACGTGAGACTCCACACGAATGACCCTCGGTACACGACACAAACAGCGTCGAGCGGCTTAGAACTGTTTATGGCTGGTTAGTTCGCGAACACTTCAAAAGCGTCGCGCTTGGATCTTACAATTAAGAAATACAGTATTAACGACACTGAACTGAGAAACACAGAGGGTCGTAAGAGGCTACCATGCGGTCGTTGGTTTCACGTTTTTTTTTTTTTTTCTAACCGTTCGTCAACTCAGGCTTCCCCACAATAAGAGCACTCGTACGGAGAAGCCCACCTCGGCAATTCCTTTTCTCCCGACAGTTTGTATATCGACCGTACCATAGAGTTCCCTCTAATACGTAATTACGCATAGAGTTCCTTCTAATAATTACGAAGTACAATGTTGGCGGTGGGCAAACTTTTTCTTTTCTTCTTTTTTTCTTCTTTTTTTTTGGGTCCTGTGGGAGAAGGTGCAGCTCAGTACAAGGTGTGTTGGCAACGGCGACAGGATAAACACGACGACGCCTCAAATGAAAAGGCAAACGGGACGCAGCAAACCCAGTTTCCGAGTCAACTCTTCGTGACCAGTCAAATAATCACAGAGCAAACCGTTGGTTCGAGCTACGGTAATCCATACTTATTGCTGTTTTAGCGCAGAATGTCCCGTTCGTGTCCCTTTGTTATTTTGCAGATTCTGCACTCAAACAGTAATAGATAATCATAAACCATTTCATAAAGCGTCCGCGACGCAGCTATAGACCGGCAGCATCCAAAAATGTCCTTTCGATATCGTATATACAGTTGAACCCGGATATATCGAATTTGAAGGGGATCACAGCAGTTTCATGTGTAAGGTAATTCGATTATAAAATACAGATTTTTATACAAAAATTTTCAAGGGAGTTTTACAGCCGTTCGTTATACGCAATAATTCGCTATATGTGGGTTCGGTATATCCGGGTTCGACTGTACTACCACTATAAAATAATTTACGCCCTTGAAAGTGAATAGGGGTATACATTAATCTATAATTCACACCTTTACACCCTTTTTCGGTGTAAGGGTGATTGGCTTTAAATCTGTCTCGCGCGACTTTCGTAACACTGCCAAAGCGCGCTCCAAAACAACCAATCGAAGATCGAAACAGTCGCCGGCCACGTTTCATTTGTGTCCGGGGGTTCACACTGTAACGTAGTTCACACCCTTCAAATGTATAATGGTGTCAATCGATCTGCAACTCTCGACCTTATAACCAATCTACACCCTTAAAGGTGAGTAATGCTGTATGACTCTCTATTACTCGTACCTCTACACCATTTCCGGGTGCTAAGGTGTGAATTATGGACAGACTTACACCCTTATTCACTCTTTGAAGGCGTAAATTATTTTACAGTGTATATCCCCGGACACAAATAAAAAGTGGCCGGCGACTTCATGGTTCGAAATTCGACTGGTCTTTTCGGATGCGCTTTAGCAGCGCTACAAAAGTAGCGTGAGACAGATTTAAAAAGCTGTATAACGAGAAATGGCCGATCAAATATCCTCAATCAACCTTCATCATTGCCACCTCAGCCCGCAGCCCCTGCGGCGGCTGTGAGAGAGGAGGATGGCGTCTGCCATCCTCCTCTCCTCAGGCGCGGGAGACAACACAAAAGTTATCGAATCGGCATCGCCCTACCGCTTCAGGTGTTCTGGTTAACGGTTCTCTTATCTGCGGAATTAGGCAACGAAACGACAGTCGCTGCCAAAATATCCTTACTGCTACAAATATACGCCTTCAAGCACGTCGTGCCTTTAACAAAGCGAATAGATTTCTAGAAGCGTTCGACTATTCGCGTACATAGAGGATCGTCGCCGATAGTCCTTGGGCATATATATATATATATATATATATATATATATATATTATACACTATGCGGATGACTCACTACGAAGGAAGGCAAAACGCTCGTTGCGGATATAAATGCCCACTCCGTGACTCAGAGTCCGCGCAAACAGCTACGTCCTAATCGTTCACCTGACGTAACCGGCTGCTGATTGTCAGATGATTGCTTTCCAATCGTCGGCGGTCATTGGCGCTGAGCCGGTACGCATGTTGCGGTATTCGCGCCCGAGCCAAGGCTTTCTTCTTTTTTTTCTTTCGTCTCCGGTAATTTTGTCTGTCAGAATGAGTCAGAATCGATGAGGTATAGCTGCTGCTATCCGGAATCCGCCTGGATTCGGATCCGCGCGCTATAGCCGGATCCGCGTTCCTTTGCGACGGAATGCGTCGGGAGCCAGTATTAGGAGACGAGACGAGACAAGACAAGACAAGACTCCCTCCCATCGTCTCTATGGCGGATCTGTCGCCCCTGAAGCCGGACTAACCAATCACGCCGTTTCGCAAGGCTCCGCATATTATCTTCGTCACCAGAGCTTGAAGCTGACGTTTTTCTTTTTTCCCCCCTTTTTTTTTTGTCACGTGTTTTCATTGCAGGTGACGTGACTCGTTTTACGAGTAACGGTAGTCGAAGTGAGGCGGTTCTCCGCGGCGAAATGTATTGACACATTCTTGCTCGGACTAGACAAGGAATAATTAGGCGAAATTTGTGTACACTGTAAAATTATGTGCACCCTTAAAAGTAAATAACGGTTAAATCAGTGTAAAACTCACACAATTAAACCCTCTTTGGGCATAAGGGTGCGACTTATAAACCGATTTACACTCTAATTTACTTTTAAGGGTGTGCATTATTTTACAGTGTATATCACATCTGTGTGCTCTCAGTTATGCCAGTCTGACCGTAACATTAAGCTTGGTTACACCAGAAAACTTTACCGGCATCACTTTACAGGAATGAATGACGTAATTGGCACCCTTGTGGTTTATTGCCTGAAATCTACTGACTTCCATTTCACAGCTAAATTAGTGGCCATGATGTCCCATACTAATTTTTTAATTTTTGTCGTGCGCTCTCTATCTATACTACAGTTAGTTTTTAGTGTGTTGTGCTTTGTTCTGCAATCTTCATTTTATCCTAACTGCCCCACATTAATTGTTAATTTTAATAATGTTTTTTATTTATGTTATTTCTAATGTTGCTCTTATTGTCATTGTTCTTGCTTATGTGTTGCACAGTGACCCTCCCCTCTGTAATGCGGACACCCTGAGGGTACCTTAAATAAATTCATTAATTATTGTCAAAATGGAATCGCATAAACAATATATCATACGCTTCGACACCCCGCATCCAGTAATATATGTGTAACATCTCATATGATCATGAGATCGTAGGTTACGCTATGTATTTTCTTGAGTAAAAGGTGAAAAACTTTGACGAGGGCATTTTCCTGCTAGCCTGAATTTTAGTGGGATCGGCTTTTTCTTTGCAGTTGCTTTCAAGATGTAGTCCTATCTTTCTTGGTAGGCGTTTCCTTAAATGACCAAAATCAATGGACGGCGGGTCCTATCAGCAGCGATAAAGCAGGCCGATCGAGTTGCGTTTTACGATAAGGCTGCGCCATTCTTGTCAGACTTAGCGGCTACGGCGTACGACCAATGCCACAATCGCATCGAATGACGTCACCTTGGGATTCTTTAAAGGAACAGCAAAGCAAAATATTAAACCGAACTAGATAGACAGATTAGGCTTCTCTAATCATGAATTCGTCATTCGTACACCGAGAACAGCGCTTTTGTAAGCGACAAAAATGACGGAAAAGGAAAAATCAGAGTGGCGCCACCTGTTATGGATTATATGGTACTTCTCACGTGACGTCAGCTCTGGCTGATTCGCAGACAGCGGCATAGAAGGAGGTCACGTGTAGATTACGTCTTTCGTCCGTCTTGGCGCGGGCGGTTCAAATCGAGGACCAGCAGCGGGACCTTCGGTGGCAATTTTCCACGCAACGAATTCGAAGTGATATATATTGGCACACAGAAAACGAAGACAGGCTTATAGACGAGTAATCTATCAATCTAGCTCGACTTTGTTTTTTTTTTTTTTTCTTCTGCGGCACACCTTTGAAGGTGCAAGCAAAATGCAGTACACGAGTGTTTTCACGCTTGATCGACCTGACTGGAACGTGGCCGCCTCGTTCTTGGATCGAATTCGTTCTTGTGCTCAATCCACTTAGTCACCATGGCGGTTGCCATGTCAATGCGGACAGGCATATATGCAAATGTGTTTCCTCGAAACTCTGTTTTCGTGCCCTATATATTGAATGGTTGATGTCCAACGAAGAGAACGCAAACTGAACTTCTCTTGACGTCAGTGCGACGTCACATATTTCAATGCATTGTTTTTTTCAATCCGTTATTTCGTGCGTGATGCAAGAAGGAAATAGGAACAGACACCAACAAGCCCCTCTCGAACTTCATTTGTGGCATTACAAATTTATGGCTCGATATCATTACGTGACGACCATCTTTTACAGCGAAGCTGTCTGTGGCTAGGATCCGGGATTTTATGGGGTCCGCGCGGAAAAATTATCTCCTAAAAAGGGAGAGTGAAACGAAGTGAAAAGGAAGAGTGAAACAACGACAGCTAACGCATATCGCCGTTCGCGTCGGACCTCGGTTTAACGGCCACCTGTGTCTAAAACGCTGTGTCCCTGTAAATGTATGACGTAGTGCGTGACGTAGAGTGCGCCTGATAAAGCGACCAAGGGGAAAGGGTTTGCGCCCCTCGGCGCAACCGCGCGAACGCGCTCGTGCCACTGCTCACGCGTTCGTCGCCGTCGTCTCCGTTGCCGCTCATCATTCCAGCGTATAATTTCACTTTTCTTCTGTCGTAATGGGGAGGCCGCGTTTACGGGCGTATGAGCCACTGCCTAAGGGGGTATGTCCGTCTTACGTGACGGACAAGTTTAATAACAGAGGTGATACGCGTATGTGTGTGCATACTTATCGTCACGATGACCACCGATGAGGACAATAAATATGTTCGTACCTTTGTTCAAAATTCTGTCTCACCTCTGTGTCGTGCGCTAAACAGCTCCGCTGGTCATCCGCCTTCACAGAGTGTAATGGCTCACGAATTTCTTTTTCTCTGCCTTTTTTTCTTGCGCAGGTGGTGAAGGGTATCCGAAAGCCGCCCTACTCCAAGCCCTACCGGAAACAGTCGCTCTACCAGGCCTCCAAGATGATCCTCATGCCCATCAAGTTCTTGGCCAATGGGAAGCCGCGCCGACGCGTCGTCATCAAGACTCCACCCCACTACTTCCGGATATAGACAAGGACACCACGCACGAAGAGAAAAAGACGACAACGACGCAGCATTCACGCGTCACTAGTGATTTCGCCCGAGTGTCTTGGACTCACCCGCAAGTTGTGACGTGAACAACTGGACTGGTTCACTGCGAGGTGGGCCCTTCGTGACGTCATCAGCGGGCCGTCGGTAGCGACATGGCCGGACCGCAGTGAAAACGTATTTGCAATGCGGATATGTGCGTGTGTGTTATCTTTCATTTTTGTTGCGCTTGTTTTTTTCCTCTCTTGTGAAAGTGCTTTCTTTTTTTTTTCTTCGTCTGATAAAGCGAATGGCGGTATACAAAAGGCGCATCAGCACACGCCGCGCTGTGACGTCATTGAACCGACGATGGCGTAGATACTCCCTTGGCGGTGGTGGCGCCATCTGGGTGACTCCGACTGAAGATTCGGCTCCGGAGGCTTACGAGCTGCGATTGTGCTGCGCATAATTAAATGATGTCACGGCTTTCGTGGTTGGAACGGTAGGATTTAAACACCACGGACCTCATGAAGACACTGAAAGTTGCCAGCCGCCTTTGATTACCATCACGTGATGCTACTTAAGCCGTGGAATGCAAGTCAAACGACAATTAATAAAACAAGACAGAGCCGATGTGAATAATGAGCTTTCTTTTCAAACCAAGGCTTTCTTTCAATTAGTTTTACGTTTAAATCGTGGAGCGCTAGTTCTCTCATATTGCCTACGACCACGCCATGTTTCTTTACAAAGCTATAACGCTCTTATGCAAATTGTGCTGCCCTCTGTACGATAGAAAGCAACGGTTCGATGTCACAAGTTATTGCTCGCTACCGGGTAAGCACTTCAGAGATACTGCCTAAAGGTCATAGGTTGTGTCATTGAGCGGCGCACTCAGCTAAGAGACTATGATCCGTCCAAACCTGACTTACCGCTGCAAGCGTTTCTTCGCTATTTTTTTTTCGAGCATTGTCTCTTTACATTCCGTGTCACCACCCATGATAGGACTGTCATCATGCATACTGACGATATTCGCGTTTTTTTTTTTTTGTCATTCCGTCATTTTGCATGCTCTGATTGGCTCAGAAGGCTGTCATGCCCTCTCTGACTGGCTCACTCAGAGGACTCAACATAAGCGAATTTCGACTGTGTCGAGAATATATTTCCACCCGCTACAGACTTCTCGTATGGCATACATCGCATTTGCTTTTCTGCCGGTCATTGGAAAGACATTATTTCTTTGTTGCATTACGCTTTCGTTGAGTTCATTCCGTTGCACAAATCTGAACAGGGTATAACTCTATTCCCGGCTTTCCGTCCATATTGAGGCAGCTGTTGCAAGGAAAATAACAAAGTGCCCCGACGTCGCCCTGTTTTTTTTTTTTTTTTTTTTTTTTTTTTTTTTTTTTTTATGCACTCAAAGACTAGCTGCAACAAAATCCCACTTGAGCTCAATTTGTTAAACGCGGATCGTAGGTGTCGCCAATGTAATGGCGGCCAAAACGACAAGGTTATATCTGTTGCGCAGATTTCGTTGTCGCGTATAGCAGACGACAGACCCCCCCTAGCGGTGTGCCACGCGAAGCGGTTATGACGTCAGCCCCAGAATCACAAGCAAACGCTGCGAGCTGCTTTTTTCTTTTTTATACGTGTAAGGCGTTTTTCCATTGCAGTCGCACGTAAGGTATATTATACACATGTTCAGAATAGAATGGGCAAGTCAGTATGAGTAAGTGCTATTGCATTGTATGCTAGTGCTGCACATTGGCAAATTCGGTCATAGTGGCGAATTCGCCATCTTCTCGGACGTTATTTGCTCAGAACTCTGCTACATGGCTTCTCTGATTGGTTGAAAGCGCCGCCACTGTAGAGTTCCACAATATGGCGGAATTTGAGAGTGTTCAGAATGTGTGGTGTCCAAAACATGGCAGTCATGTCGTGTTTCCGGCTCCCACGATTGCTTCCGGCGCTAGTAGTGCACAAACGCATGGCCTTTGAGATCGGAGTCCATTACTCCGGGAAAGCCTTCACGGGGGATGCGATCTGGACAATACCTACGACACCTCGGGTCAGGCCGTGTCTGGGTTCTGCGTCACTTCCTGCGAGCTGCAATGGCGGCGCTTTTTTTTTTCAGTTTAGGCACGAAAAACATGGACTTTTTGGGGCGTTTGTTTCCGATGATGCACTCGTTGGCATTTCGCACACCTTTTGCATTGAGCGTTATACTATGCTGCCACACTATATCAATACAGTTATTTTTTTACAGCGATGCGAAATTTCTCTGCGGTGTGCCTTTAACCAGGTGAACTTGGAGCAGCCGTGGCGACATCAAGCATCGGGCACAGCATTTATAGCTCAAATATTTGCGATGTGCTGAGTACGAACATCAATGCCAAGATTCCGAGTCTGGCTGAAAGCTTTGTACGATATCGCAAACTCGCACATACAGAGTTATTGTGGTGCTAGACTGAGGCAGTCTCGAGTTGTGAATTCTGTGCAGAAAAATAATTTACACCTTATGGGCAGAGTGTAGAGCAAAATTTCCTCGGCACACCCTTAACTATGGATGCGTATTCAGTAGGGTGTAATTACGAACCAAACACCCATGTCGTACCCTTAAGTTGTTCAAGGGTGTAGGAAAGGCGTACTTTCACACGATATACATTATAAGAGTGTAAGGGTGCAGGCGTATTTTGTTTTGTTAGCGCAGGTGTCGCCGTAATGCCGATAACGTCATTACAGTATTACTTTGTAAAATCTCTGCATTTAGCTTACGGTAACTTAACAATTATGTGATTGTGCCACAAACAGAAAAACAACAACTTTAAAAGTAGGTCTGTCATTAGGCTAACTTTATCGCTGTTAAAGTTGACCTCAGTGTGTTGCCCATGATTACAAAAGGCAATTACAAAAGCGTTAACTGGTTAGGCTATAACAATTATGGAAGAGCAAACAAAAAAGAATGCAGGTGTTACGACGGTTTCATTTGCCCGCTTTTTATGGGGATTTTGTTGCCAGTGGTCGGTGGTTCATAATCTAACGGCTGTGCGAATGTTGTGAATGTTTCGGAGCCGTGGCGTAGTTGAGGGTTCAAGGATTGTTCCGACTATCACGCATTTACAACATCCATGCACTGTATATAAATGTGAATTCAAGGGGAAATCGTAACGGGGTTTTTCGCATTTCGAGACGTAGATGCTTGCCCCGGGAGTGAAAATAAATTTTAGAAAATTTATATGGCTTGCTGTTTCAGCCGAACGCTTTTAGGTATGGTTGTGAAAAGCAGTACGATTGCGTGTAATTGGTTTTCTTTTCTGTAGTCATTCGTGGTGGTAGGCGTCAAGAATTGTGTGATAATCCACGAGTAAGCTCTCTAACTAAGATTCAGTAATTCATTTTCAAATGAGTGACTCGAACGCATATTCAACTGTCGAATCGAAGCTGTCGATTGCTCAAGGCGACTCGAGTTGATTTCTCGAGACCATTCTTGAAATACTCGTTTTCCCCATCCCAGCCGCGAAATACACGTATCGATGCTTCACGTAGTTTTAGCCCACACTTCGTTAACGAAGGCTGTTTGTGGCAAAATGGTACTTCAAACGCCAATCTATTCGCCTACGACTTTGGAGAAGGCCTATTTCGAAACTATGCACAATAAGCACTGTAACTTTTATTAAACATGTAAATTTTTATATTTTTATAAGTAAACTGTGCTATTTACCGTAAATGACACAAAGAGCAGCGTGGGCTTTAACATTTCAGTTATTTCTCGATAGGTCTAAAGGGACCATCAACGCAATTAAAATCTGCCGAAACTATATACACCAAACATCAACTCAAGGGGTCATTTTATACCTGTACATGTATACAGCGGTGTAACTAGGTGTAACTTGCACATAGCGCCACAGTTACGTAATTTTGGCTTCTGCAAACTTGTGCTCAGACTGGTGTAAAATTATGCCTTACATTACCTTAGGCCTCGTATTAGTATTATTTAGAGAACATTATCATTGCCCAGATAACATTACCATTATTTGGGCCTAAGACTGCCGATATGCACATTTATAAACATTACCGTGTTCAATGTGTAGTGTTAGTATCAGAATTCCTGCTAATACTGACAAGCCTCGAGCACTCACTCAATTCCCGATTTGCCAATTTCAACGTGTGCGTTATATTTAGTATTTTTTTTAACAAAAGTGAAAACAAAAGTTTTAAGTTGGTGAGTTTTGCCTAATTATGTAACAGGTTGACGATTACCGTACAATTATTTGTGCCCACTCAAGCGAATTCTCAATTCTTACATAAATTCTCAAGCAAATTTATGTAAGAACTTAAACTGAATTGTCTCAGTTTTTCACTGAACTGCGAAGTTTTTCACTAAAACTGGAAGTTCACTATGTTACGCCTCCCGGATTTTCAAACCTGTCGGCATTTGTGTTATTGTGACAGTAGTGATTGCGTATAAATGGTTGGTTAATGAAAGACAGAGGGATGCTTGTGAGATTGTTTGTAACAAAAAAAAAACAAAGAAAGGTGCTGTCATCAACGTTTCACATACTTGCACTCTGAAAGTGTTTTTTTGCTGTGTATGATTCATGCTAGTGTGATTGTGTGGTTGTTGCCAGTGGTCTTGGACGCTTACATATGTGGCCGTCGTAAAAATGGTTTTGCCTCTCGCATGATTTCCGATCGTTGACCTGTTGGATCTGCAGTATTGTTCTCTCGGTGTTTTTTTTTTCTGTTCTTTTTTTTTTACGACTGCACGCAAGAACCAAGATGGATCACGACACGAGTTCTACAAGAAGGAACACTTGCGAGCCACAAGCTGTTTTGAGTTTTGCCAGTGAAATAGCAGTGCTTTTTTTATTTCATTATTTTTTTATTCGCTTTTATTGTGTGCATCGCGTTGTGTTCATATTGTATAGCGGTACTACTGTCGACCGCGCCAAGTACAGACCTGCGCGCTTTGTGACTTTTCTGCCATCGTTCTTTTTTTTTTTTCGTTTGTAGACATTTTTTTCTGCGCAATAAAAAAATGTTTTCTTTTTATTTTCGTGCATAACGTACGCGTGTATGCCGCAGATGCGGCTATTCACAGTAACTCCTCGAATGTACGTGTTTTTTTTTTTTATGAAAGCAATAGATGCATAAGCATCTTCGCCTCCATGGGATCCTTAAGCCGGCCCACTCATTCCAGGCTCGCTTAAGAACTGGCTTTGAAGACGAAAGCTACTTCATAAAGCAAGGAGAAAAAAAAACGTGGACAGCTTGCACTAGTGGTGCAAGGCTGGAGTTAACAGCAGAGCTGGTGATTGACCTAGCTTTTCTTCCAGGTTTTACTAGGCTTGGCTAAGTTTTGCTAAGAAATGCTGAGTGCTGCTTGGCACGGTATTCCGAATCGGCTCCCTCCCTTGGCTGCGCTTCAAGATGAGCGGCTTCGTTTTCGGGTGACCAGATCTTCTGTGGTAGTCCCATGTCAAGGGTACATGAAGTCGCCATAGAATAAACGAGAGTTCTGCCGCCGTCGCGGCGGCTCCGTCCGAGCTTCATCTCCCCGGTGACGTCACGGCCAAGATGCGCGTCCACACTTGCCGGGGCGTGGCTGGTCGAAACCTGCCGAGCCGCCGCCAGAGGCGCCTGCTGCAGTCAAGGACACCGCGCGCGTTCGGCGCGAACGCGGGAAACGGGGAAACGCGGGCGGCGTCGGCAGCAGCTGTGTGCGTTGCCTCGTTGGGGCTGCTACAATTTCTTCCTCCCCCTCTCTCTCTCTCTCTCATTTTCTCTTTCCCTTTCCCGAGCATAGCGCACGCCGCGCGCATGCTCTCCTTCCCTCTCCTTAACGTCTCATTTGTCAAGGCAACATGTGCACGGCACGAAGAGGAGGCGAGGTGCACGCCGCTCCGCGAGGTGGTTGCTAGGCAACCTAGCTGACTCATCGCTCAGCGATGTTTTGCGGCTCGCGGCACAACTTACGGCAGGCTTAAACAGCTCCGCTGTTAAAAAGGCAGAAGAAAAAACGTCTAGCTCCATAGTTCCCTCCGGCCGTTAGACTCATTCAGCACACTTCGAAAGTAGTCTCTTATCTTTAAGAATTTCCTCCGATGTTGTCCAAACCATCTTGGAGGTGCTCAGAACAAATTCTCACTCCCCAGACGAGATCCTGAAAGATTAGTAATGGGTGTAGAGACCATAGCTCTACTCGTACAGTAGGCCCGGCTCCCAGAGCTAGAGCTTATTATACCAAAAACGTCAGGTGACTTGACGTCACTAAGCATACCATGTTTAGCAAAATATTTGGTCTCAAATCCATGCTGTGAAGGTGGTTGGACAGCGAAGCTGTAAACGACAACTAGAACGATTATACCTATTGCGACGTAGCTTAAATTATTCACATGGCAACATTCACGTGCACTTTACCTAATTATTAGCCTAAGACGTTTCAACGGCCTGCGACTTGGCTTGCGCCGCTACTTCGTGCACCTATAGACAAAGAGTAGACCAGAGACAAGAGAAATACACTTAACCGCACATTCGCCGTGCACCGTATGCACGCTGCTCTTCCGGAGTCCTCACTATACGTGGTGGCCTTCCCACAGCACTGTCACAACACAAATCATTTGCTATGCGCCTTCTTCTTTTACATACGAAAGTTTAGTTACGTCACTCCCTACTTCGTATGCTACAGTTGCAGGTTCACGGCAACTGCAGCTTCATCATCATCGGCCTATATTTATATCCACTGCAGGACGAGGGCCTCTCCCTGCGATCTCCAATCACCCCAGTCTTGCGCTAGCGGATTCCAGCTTGCGTCTGCAAATTTCTCAACTCCATCACTCCACCTGGTTTTCTGCCGTCCTCGACTGCGCTTCCCTTCTCTTGGTATCCATTCTATAATTCTAATGGTCCGCCGGTTATCCGTCCCTCGCATTACATGGCCTGCCCAGCTCCACTTCTTCCGCTTAATGACAACTAGAATATCGGCTATCTCCGTTTGGTCTCTGATCCACACAGCTCTCTTCCTGTCTCTTAACGTTAGGCCTAACATTTTTCGTTCCATCGCTCTTTGTGCGATCCTTAACTTGTTCTCGAGCTTCTTTGTTAACCTCCAAGTTTCTCCCCCATGTGTTAGCCCCGGTAGAATGCAATTATTGTACACTTTTCTTTTCAACGACAGTGGTAAGCTCCCAGTCGGGATTTTGCAATGCCTGCCGTGTGCACTCAAACCCAATTTTATTCTTCTGTAAACTTCCTTCTCATGATCAGGGCCCCATGTGAGTACTTGACCCAGATAAACGTACTCCTTTACACGCTCTAGAGGCTGACTGGCGATTCTGAATTCTTGTTCCCTTGCCAGGCTATTGAACATTCTTTGTCTTCTGCGTATTAATCTTCAACCCCACTCTTACACTTTCTCGGTTAAAGCCCTCAATAATTTGTTGTAATTCGTCCCCATTGTCGCTGAATAGGACAATGTCATCTGCAAACCGAAGGTTGCTGAGATATTCGCCGTTGATCCTCACTCGTAAGCCTTCCCAGTCTAAGAGCTTGAATACTTCTAAGCATGCAGTGAATAGCATTGAAGAGATTGTGTCTCCTTGTCTGACCCCTTTCTTGATTGGTATCTTTCTACTTTTCTTGTGGAGAACCAAGGTAGCTGTGGAATCCTTGTAGATGTTTGCTAAGATATTCACGTATGCCTCCTGTACTCCTTGATTCCGCAATGCCTCTATGACTGCTGGTACCTCTACTGAATCAAATGCCTTTTCATAATCTATGAAAGCCATGTAGAGAGGTTGATTGTACTCCGCACATTTCTCTATTACCTGATTGATGACATGGATATGATCCATCCTATAATATCCCTTCCTGAAGCCAGCCTGCTCTCTTGGTTGACTGAAGTCAAGTGTTACCCTGATTCTATTGGAAATTATCTTGGTGAATATTTTATACAATACTGAAAGCAAGCTAATGGGTCTATAATTCTTCAGTTCTTTAACGTCTCCCTTCTTATGGATTAGTATAATGTTGGCGTTCTTCCAGCTATCTGTTACGCCTAAAGTCGTGAGGCATTGCGTACAAAGGGCCGCAAGCTTTTCGAGCATGATATCTCCTCCATATTTGATTAAATTGACTGTTACTCCATCTTCTCCAGCAGCTTTTCTTCTGGTCATGTCTTGCAATGCCCTTCTAACTTCATCGCTAGTTATAGAAGTTAGAAACTCCAACTTATGCAACCGTAATCTTTAACAGGAAACATTTGCAGTGAAGGCTACGCGCGGAGGCGAGCTTTCTGGTTCTTTTTTTTTTCTTTCCTAGCACGGCCGGCAACGCCGCTGAACTGAACTGAACTGAACTTGTGGCCGTACCCTTTGTAATGGGTGAGCAGTATTCAAACATACTCAGGCCAAAAAAAAAATAAGGGAAAAAAAGAAAAAAAAAAGAGGACAACGTTGTAAAATAAAAAGGTTCACTAGCGGCGCACTAGAGTCCACCACTCGGAGAGTCGTCTTTTCGTCACCATCACAGCAGCCAGCAGCGCCTCGTCCCCGTTGTCTGGTGCGGCATCGTCGGCTGAGCGAAATCCCAGGGCGCGTGATAAGGTGGCGTCTTCTGGCGGTGCACGGAGGCGAGCGCCATCTGCTGGTGCTGCAAGGAAACCAGCGGCGCACGCTGCACGCGCCTCCCACGTGTTTGCCTACGGACACCACCGACCACTTGGTGTCCGTGTAGACAGAACTTTGTCGATGATTAGGATCAAATAACAGACAAAGTAGACTATATTAGTAGACTATATTCCGGCTCAAAATCAACTTATACAGCAAAAAGCTACGAGGCGTGCTAAGGCACCGGCACGTGATCCGCGTGCACAGCTTGCGCAATAGAATGTAGTTCCGTGCTTCTGGCCTCGGTTATACGGCAGAGACATTTAGGTTTTACTGTCAAGCGCTACATAAATATTTGCAGAGCTTCTTAAATCACAGCTTAATAAATAAGTCAGGTCGCGGACTATACTTTGCTGCGACGCGGAGTACTGAGCTGGAATTGCGCTGCGGTTGTCACTACGCTTTTGCCTAGCAAAAAAAAACGCAAGAAAAAAATAAAGAAAGCAAAAAGATCAGTGGCAATTTTGCACCAAATGTGATAGAAATGCATTAGGATTCGACCACCGTCAGTTGTAATGTAGTATATGTATGCACACATACACGCTCTTCTAAGCTTTCTACCTCTATACCACGTGACCGGCTTGCCGCACTTCACACACGTACACTTTTTTTTTCCACACTCGTAATGGTAACGCATTCAAAAAAAAAAGAAAAAAATGTGCCTTCATTCCACCCTGTGAAAGAGGATGTACAGCGAAGTTGGTGCGGACGTTAGACAAGTACCTCCACCCCGACCGACGTCAGACGACGTTACACAGGCACCACCACAATACGCGACATACGTCACCCGTGCGACGCATGTGTGCCGAAATGCAGTACACATCATCATTCTTCTAGACCGTCCGCCAAGCGCAATGTGCCTCATTGAACTACATCAATGTTTAAAAGTAAATTGCGTCGGAAAAGGCGTATGAGTATACGTACGACTTGCACACAATTGCTCCAGACGTGATAACTTCTGACTGTTATTCGAATATATACGAGGAAATATAAATCTGCTACGCGGTAACTGAAAGACAAAGCCCTTTTCCAGCTACCGTTTTCTTTTTTTCTTTTTTTTTTCTTTCTTCTTTTTTGTGGGAGTGAGGGGGGGGGGGGGGGGAGAGAGAACGCCACGAAAACTCCCGACCAACTAGAGACTAACAGCCTCGCTAAAGTGTTCACTTTAGAACACTTTAGCCTCGCTGCGAAAATGTGGCGCGCAGCCAGCCGGACGGCGCTCGCGCATTCTGTCGTCTGCTACACATCCGGTGTCTCGATCGGGCAGCAACCAAACGCGAAAATTCCACGCGTAGTAACAAACAAACAAAAATGAGGTTTCTTTG
This sequence comes from Dermacentor silvarum, assembly GCF_013339745.2. Taxonomy (NCBI): domain Eukaryota; kingdom Metazoa; phylum Arthropoda; class Arachnida; order Ixodida; family Ixodidae; genus Dermacentor; species Dermacentor silvarum. The sequence goes on from NC_051158.1 coordinate 31,258,684, forward strand.
TTTTTCTGCAAGCAATCAAAGCCAATACAACCAGACGAAAAAAATTCAGTGTGCACGAAATTGCTCAACACTCATACTCACATTCTTGGAGATGAGCAAACACTCACCTAGCTCATACTCATCTTCTACGTCCGAGCGTCTGTATTGGGAAGTATCAATCTGTGCCGCGCCGTGAACGCGTTGTGGGCTTACCGACCGGCGTTTCATGATGTGTCCCTTTCAGATGAGCAGAAACCGCGCTTACTCTGTGGTTTACTCGCCTCTGCTGCGATGGCGTTCGTCGGCTTTCCGCATTTTCGCTCTTAACCTTCTTCCTATCCGAGTCCAACAAGGCAGATAGCGCTGAGCGTGCTTTATGGATTGAGATAGGAGCTTGGAGAGAGTCTCAGCACTGATTCGACGCTGCACATGCGCTAATTATTTGAGCACGTCCGTCGTGACAAACGCTACCGCGGACGATCAAGCGCACTATTTGTTTGCCGTGTCGTCTGCTCCGTTCTCCGAGGAGGAGGTCGTTGTGGTGAAAAGCATTTATTGGGCTATATATACAGAGAGGCGCTCGGGGAGAGGCCTCTAGTGTACGGAGCCTATACATGCAAGCGCTGTTTTAGAACAGCGCTTGCATGTAGGCTGCCTACTCTAGTGGGTCGCGCCCCTTGCAATACTGGATGGAGTCCCTCATTCCGGGACCCCGTTGGTCTTGACCGCTGCGCAGGTCCGCCGAACTAGGGCGGAGAAAGCATCCCAGACGCGGAGTGATACGTCACAGACTTGTGCGCATTGATTCACTCTGATTGGCTCACGCAATATAGTTTGCTACAATGCTTTCACTGCACTAACGTAACATCGAAAAGCGCAATACATGTTTTCCACAACCAGTGGAACGGAACGACTACATACACGATTAACTATACATTGTCTGCACAGTGTATTTTTACCTCACGCCACCTTCCAGAACCTCTACGAATGAACAAGCCATCCGTCTGGTCTTTTTATATTGATACATGCATATTGCGTGTTTCTTATGGACGATGCGCGCGGGCGCCCAGACGAAGAAGACGAATTGCGTTTGGCTCTCGAGCTGTCGGCTGAACTGGCCAGCGCTGCAGCTATCCTGTGTAAATATATTTTGTAAATAGTCTCCAGTACTCAATCCTTCGTTCGCGTAACATTTTGGTGGAGCGTGCCGTTCCCCGTCCTCGCCACGGAGCTCCGCAGCGGCCGCACCGTCCAGCTTTCCACCATGGCTCCCGCTGACGAGACCTCGTCTGCTCCTACTACTCCGACTCCAACCACAACGTACGTCACGGTTGCCACTCCCCGCGATCCTGGCATATTCTCCGGTCAAGATAATGTCGACGTTGATGACTGGCTCGGCATGTATGAGCTTGTTTGCCGCAACAACCACTGGGACCCTACCATAATGCTCGCGAACGTCCTCTTCTACTTGGACGGAACACCTCGTGTCTGGTTCCGGACACACGAGGAGGAGATCTCTAGCTGGGATGCTTTCAAGGAGAAGCTCCGCGACCTTTTTGGCAATCCGACCGGTCGGCAGCTGGCTGCAAAGAAAGAGCTTGCTACTCGAGTGCAGTCTTCTACTGAATCGTATGTCTCGTACATACAGGACGTGCTCGCTCTTTGCCGAAAAGTCGACGCGAACATGGTCGAAGTTGACAAGGTAGGCCACGTTCTCAAAGGGATCGCGGACGATGCGTTCAACTTGTTGATATTCAACAATGTGTCCACCATCGACGTCATTATCAAGGAATGCCGCCGCTTTGAGCTCGCCAAAAGCCGCCGCGTCATTCCGCAGTTCTCCCGGCTCCCTAACACGGCTGCGACGTCCTCCTGCGTCGCCATTACCGCTTCACCCCCGTCCAATGAGACCGTCACACGTATTGTTCGCCGCGAGCTCGAGGCTGTAAGTCCTGCCCCGTTCCATCCACGCCCAGTTGACCCCACCTTTGACCAACCAGCCCCGGCGATCTCCCTCATTCAGGAAGTTGTGCGGCAAGAATTTGCCAACCTCGGTTTTCCTGCTGCCTGCTCCGTCTCGCGACCTGACGCCCGACTGGTGCCGACAGCTGCGCCTAGCACCAATCTGTATTCCCCTCCCAGATACCGCAACCCTACAGAGTGGAGAACTCCGGATGACAAGCCCATTTGCTTCCGTTGTCACCGCATTGGCCACGTCGCTCGCCACTGCCGCACCTCCTGGATCTCGCCGTATTCGAGCTACTTCTCCCCGTCTCCGCGCCCTTATGCCGACCCTCGCCGCTACTCGCCTCGCCGTATGCCTTCTACCTCTGACGTATCCATCGATGACAGTCGTCCCGCTCGCTCACCGTCACCTCTGCGCCGTCGGTCCCCGTCGCCCCAGCCACGCCGCTATTCGTCGCCGACCAATTATGGGTCTTCCCGGACGGAACACTAGACCATGCAGCTCCTGGGGGTAGCGCTGCATTATCTTCGTCGTGTCAAAATCCCCCATTGACGCTCCCAACGAACCAGAACTTACTTGATGTCCACGTCGACGGTGTCCCTTTGACGGCGTTAATCGATACTGGAGCCCAGGTGTCCATCATGAGTAATAACCTCCGTCGTCGATTGAAAAAGGTTCTCACGCCTGCTACTACACGAGCCGTACGCGTCGCCGATGGCTGCGCTGTTGCCGTCACTGGAATGTGTACTTCCCGGATCAGTATCGCCGACCGCCACATTCCCGTTCTTTTTACAGTGCTGACCAATTGTCCCTATGACCTAATCTTCGGACTAGACTTCCTTACGGCGCATTCAGCTTTGATCGACTGTTCTGCCGATACCCTTTGCCTCGAACTTCCTCTACTCGCGCATATTCGTGCTGAACTGCCGAACAACTTTAGTCCGACCGCCTTCGTCCGCCTGCCGCCTAAAACCTTGACTTTCGTCGATTTGCTATCATCTTTCCCTGTGCCCGATGGTGATTACGTCGCTACTCCTGTTCCTGATGTCCTTTTGATGCGCGATATCACTGTGCCCCACTCCGTCGTAACCGTCGCCGATAACCGGACATGCCTTCCCGTCGTCAATTTTGGACTAACAAAGCAAGTTCTACCCCAAGGCATATCGGTTGCAACGCTGCGCGCTATAGGAGATGACCTCGTCACGGCGTTTTCCGTCGACGGCTGCTCCGAGTCTTCACCATGTCCACAGGATGCTATTTGCCGTGACGAAACCTTTAGTCCCATGATTGCTGCGGACCTATTGCCTGAACAAGCAGCAGCTCTGTGTCGCCTTTTGGTTTCGTACCACGACATCTTCGACCTCAACAATCGACAGTTGGGCCAGACTTCAAATGTTAAGCACCACATAAATACTGGTGATGCCAGTCCTATTCATCGCCGGCCATATCGCGTTTCTCTTTCAGAGCGTAAGGTTATTCAAGATGAAGTGCACAAGATGCTTGCCAAAGGCATTGTTGAACCCTCGTCGAGCCCTTGGGCGTCGCCCGTTGTGCTTGTTAAAAAGAAAGATGGCACGTGGCGCTTCTGCGTAGATTATCGTCATCTAAACCGAATTACTAAAAAAGACGTCTATCCCTTGCCTCGCATTGACGACGCCCTCGATTGTCTCCACGGTGCCAACTACTTCTCATCAATAGACCTTCGGTCTGGTTATTGGCAAATTTCTGTGGATGAAAGGGACCGAGAGAAGACCGCATTTGTCACCCCTGATGGTCTTTATCAATTCAAAGTTATGCCATTCGGTCTGTGCAACGCCCCAGCCACATTCGAGCGTATGATGGACTCTTTGCTTCAAGGGTTCAAATGGACAACATGCCTTTGCTACCTCGACGACGTTCTCGTATTTTCACCTACGTTTGAGACACACCTCGAGCACTTATCAGCTGTTCTTCAAGTCTTTCGCGAGGCTGGGCTCCAACTAAATTCCTCGAAGTGTCACTTTGGTCGTCGGCAGATTACAGTGCTGGGCCACCTCGTCGACGCTTCCGGTATTAAACCAGACCCGGAGAAAATTCGTGCTGTCACGTCTTTTCCTGTACCTCAGTCTGTCAAAGACGTCCGAAGTTTTGTAGGACTCTGCTCCTACTTCCGACGGTTCATTAAAGACTTCGCAGCGATTGCCCGACCACTTACGGATATTCTGAAGAAGGACGTGCCGTTTACCTGGGGTCCCGCTCAAACTGCCGCGTTTTCCCACCTGACCAACATTCTCACCACGCCGCCTATTCTGGCCCACTTTGACCCGTCCTGCCCTACAGAGGTCCGTACCGATGCCAGTGGTCACGGTATCGGAGCCGTCTTAGCCCAACGCCACCAGGGACGCGATCGTGTTATCGCCTACGCTAGCCGCCTCCTCACAGCAGCGGAGCGCAACTATTCGATTACAGAGCGTGAATGCCTGGCCCTCGTCTGGGCGGTTTCTAAATTCCGCCCGTACTTGTATGGCACGCATTTCTCTGTAATCACGGACCACCACGCGCTCTGCTGGCTTTCCTCACTCAAGGATCCTACCGGCCGGCTTGGTCGCTGGGCTCTGCGGCTACAAGAATTTTCCTATGCGGTAGTCTACAAGTCGGGCCGCCTACATCAAGACGCCGACTGCTTATCACGCTATCCAGTGGACGAACCACCCGCCGACCCTGACACCGATGCCGACGCTTGCGTTTTCTCGGTTTCTCGGCTGCCACAAGTCGCCGACGAGCAACGCCGTGATGCCTCCTTGCGCGCCATCATTGATCGTTTGGAATCTTCGCCTTCTGATTCGTCCCTTCATTTGTTTGTTCTCCGGGATGGTGTATTATACCGCCACAACGTCCGCCCCGACGGTCCTGCCCTACTCCTCGTCATTCCTCGGCACCTCCGGTCAGCTGTTCTCCAAGAACTTCATGACTTTCCAACGGCAGGTCACCTCGGCGTCTCCCGCACCTACGACCGGATTCGCCGACGCTTCTTTTGGCCAGGCCTCGCCCGCTCCGTACGGAAATACGTTGCGGCGTGTGATAAATGCCAGCGGCGGAAAACACCATCGACGCTCCCTGCCGGGTGCCTTCAACCGCTCGACATTCCTTTGGAGCCGTTCTTTCGCGTTGGCTTGGACTTACTTGGCCCTTTCCCTCTATCAACGTCTGGCAACAAGTGGGTCGCTGTGGCGACAGATTACGCCACGCGCTACGCCATCACCAGAGCGCTTCCAACAAGCTGTGCCACAGATGTCGCCGATTTTCTTTTACGCGACGTGATTCTGCAGCATGGAGCTCCACACCAACTGCTCACTGACCGTGGTCGGACATTCCTTTCAAAAGTCATCGCCGACATACTGCAGTCCTGCTCAACCAGGCACAAGCTGACTACGTCTTACCATCCACAGACCAATGGTCTCACGGAGCGTCTCAATCGAACCCTGACAGACATGCTTGCAAAGTATGTCTCGTCTGACCATACTGATTGGGACCTCGTCCTACCGTATGTCACATTTGCATATAACTCTTCGCGCCACGACACTGCCGGCTATTCCCCGTTCTTTCTGTTGTTTGGCCGAGAACCCACATTGCCACTGGACACATCCCTTCCAACCGCCGCAGCAGAGACCAGCGAATATGCACTTGACGCCATCACCAGGGCTGCCCAAGCTCGCGAAATTGCCCGCGCTCGCCTCCTGACCTCCCAAGCGAACCAGCGGCGTTTGTACGATCGACATCACAGAGACGTTCACTTTTCGCCTGGATCTCTGGTACTCCTGTGGTCACCGACTCGTCACGTTGGCCTGTCTGAAAAACTCCTGTCTCGGTACACAGGCCCATATCGAGTGCTGCGTGCCGTGACTCCAGTTACGTATGAAATCGCCCCAGTCAGTACCAGTGCCCCATCTGCCCCGACTTCCACTGACGTTGTGCATGTCGCACGCCTAAAACCATATTACCCTCCTGTACCCTCTGACATTTAGATGCACCGGGACGGTGCTTCTGCCGCCGGGGATAATGATACATGCATATTGCGTGTTTCTTATGGACGATGCGCGCGGGCGCCCAGACGAAGAAGACGAATTGCGTTTGGCTCTCGAGCTGTCGGCTGAACTGGCCAGCGCTGCAGCTATCCTGTGTAAATATATTTTGTAAATAGTCTCCAGTACTCAATCCTTCGTTCGCGTAACAATATCTATTCATGCAGAATTTGCGACTGCCGCATTACGCTGAGTCGAAACCTGATGAAAATCGCTCTCTGCTGATGCCTTTTAACTTAACTTTTTTACTTAACCTGGCTAAGATCATTACAAGAGGCGATATTGGTTCAGCGTTGTGAAACTTTATCGTGTATGCAGACAAACGATCGCGAGAGACAAAAGAAAGGACAGAAGTAGCGCAGACGAAGTCAGGAATTTCGATAGCATCTGATTGGGTCTACTTGTAATTTATGTATCGACAAGGAAGGACTGCGCTTCATTCTAAAGAAATCTAGGACTTACAAAGAAGCTGCGATGCCAACTTCGATGCCGCATATTCAAACGCATGTAAAATGCAAGAAATGCTTTTATGAGGCAACCCCAGGAGCGATTTGAATAAAATGTGTTGCAGTTGAGAAAGTTAAATTCTAGTTGCTGTAGGAAGCAGAATTTCTACGCAGAGACTGGAATAATTTTTGCAAGAATTGCCGACATTCGGCAAGTAAAATATATATAATGAGAGCATGAAGTTCACAAATCAGTAACTATGCACCAAACACAGATATCGCAGTTCAGTAAACTGCATCCGCTAGAGCACCTAAAGCGGACAAATTTGATATATGAATTTACAGCTCAGGCGAAAATGTTACACTGTTCGCAAAGGTTTCGCAGAAATCCTCTTAAGCAATTAATGACATAATTCAAAGCGGTGTAAATACGTCAAATTTGTCAGCTGTACGTGTACCAGATGCAGTTTACAGAGTTGCTTCCTACAGTCATCAGAGTCTAACTTTCTCTCTTAAATGCAACAAACTTCAAATTCGGTACTGTGGTTGCCGAGAAAAGTGATTTCTCCACTCCCGTGTATTTCTCTTATGGAATACACAGCCTCCTCTTAAATTCGACTAAGCTGAAGAGCACGGATTACGCTGCACCATCAGAGGAAGCTTTAGCTCGGAAGCTCCGGTCTAAATACACGAAAGCTGTTCCCAAGACACCCCATTTCGACGGATGCCCATAAAGCCTTAACGCTCAGAGCAGCGAGCGATCTTCACTGCAAAGCGCATCACCGTTTAGTGAAGCCCACTTTCCAAAGACAAGACAGACGAACCCGGATATATCGAATCTCAAGGGGATCACAAGAAAGTTTGATATATAAGTAATTCGATATATAAAATACAGATTTTATACAAAAATTTGCGATTGGATTTTACAGCTGTTTGGTTATACGCAGTAGTAATTCGTTATATCTGGGTTAGGTATATCCGTTGGTTCGACTGTATCGCATAAAGTAGAAACGGGGGGGGGGACAAGTTGTGCGCAGCCTAGGCCTAAAAACCAGCCACGGCAGAGCGTACTAGAATGGGGCAACGGCAAGCGCCGAGAGTGACACCAGAAACGCTGAAATTACGGCTGTGCTTGATGCGGTAAAGCTAGGGAAACGACGGAACATGTTTTATTAGAATGTGAAGATGTAACTTGTAAGATTGTAAGATGTAGGATTTTATTAGAATGTAACTACCAGCTGGTAGTTAGGCTCTGTTGGCTTCCTTGAAGCCCTTGAGTTTTAGCTTTTATATGGATAGCAGGAAAAAAGTAAACATCGCCGCAATAGAGATTAGTAAAAGGCGGTCAGAGCCTTAGAGGCAGAAAAGTAGGGAGACCACAAACAACGGAGGCGTACAATAACAAAGTTCCTGAAAATGGCTCAGAAAGTTCGATGCTGCAAAAATTTAGTAAAAAAAAAAGAATATAAGGTAGGCAAGAGATTCAGCAAACTAAGAAAAAGGGCTTGGTGGCGCAACCCACAGCTCCGTTTCAAAGGGGACGCTCATATCATCAATCCATCTATCATCCATGCAGGTGTCTTTAGCTATCGCCTCAGAGATGCGAAGGCGAAAGCCTTGTAAAGCCTATTGTAATTCACCTTAATCCATCGTAATCCTCCTTAATCCAGCCTAATCCTCCTTCATCGACCTTGATCCACCTTAATGCACCCTAATCCACCTTAATCCAACCACTCATCCATCATTAATTAACTTTGCTAATCATTAATCATCTCTTATACACGACTGGACATGCTTTGCTTTGCTTCTGACCTTCCTTGGGTCACGTGACTTTCTGTACCTCACAGCGTGACCTTGAAACAGAGATTTAAGGCTTTCGCCTTAAAAAATTGCATCTGGGGAGGTATTTAAGAGTCCCCCTAGTGGACATGTCCATTTCGTCTGCTGTTGAAGTTGTGATTGGCTGGGCTGGTGGTGCATTAGCACGCGCCACGCGCGACAGCCAATGATCACTTCAGCAGTAGAGGAAATGGACATGTCCACTAGGCGGACTCTTACAGAATACCTCCCCTGGAGCTCCAGCTGATTTGGCTACGCCCATTAGCTCGCGGGCCGAGTCGCTGTCGTCTGCTCGACGCACCATCGTTCTAGCGTCGTTTCCGCCGCTCTTTCTCCGTTTTCTCTGTAAACTTCGCTGGGGAAAAAATCACTGTTTCCGCCACCGGGTAGCAAAACGAGATACAGCAAGGAAAACGCCTTTCTACCCCTTCTAGCCACCGTAGCCTTTCCAAGCTCCATGCAGCTGCGGTACGGTCTGCGACCTCCGGCCGGCGCACGGGGAAGTGCGGGACCGTTCAGGTGAAAGCGACGGTGGCACCACCAACATTTTAATTTAGAAAAAAAAAAAAAAAACGCCTTAGCGGGGAGCTCCCGCTGAACCACGTGCTGTACTCACTCAACCTATTTTGTACACTCTAGCCACAGTAAAATACCAGAGCTACCACCAATACTACGCTCCAGAAATAACGTACTTGCGAAGCAAATTCTAGAAACGACACAACAAAAAAAACAGATCTCGAAGGCCATGTGTTTGCATACTGCAAGAGCCAAAAACTACCACTGACGTCATGGCCACCGCACAATATAGCACCAAGGAGGTTTAAAACAAATTTTTTAAACCTCCTTTGATAGCGCAGGTAAATATGAAGTAAAAAATCTAATCGTAAAGACCGTCTTTTTTTTTTTCTATAGGCTTATAGAGTGCTCAAAACATTGCGGCTGCGCGGCTTACAGAAGCATCGCCTTTGAGATCTGTTTTTGTTGCTCTGGCGTTGCATTCGACTAAAATACGTAATGAGCGCCATGTTTTAAACATATTTTTTGCTTTTGCAGTTTACAAAAGTATAGCCTTTAAGATTAGTTTTCATCACTTGGAGAGCTTAGCTAAATATAGCATTAACCTATAGAAATCTAGCCACCAAAATCATAGTTCTTTGATTTGCCGCTAGAAGAGGGCGCGGCGCCACGAATGCGACGCTAACAAACAACACGTGGGTGCCACCGGGGAACCACGAGACGTTGATCAAAGTTATTTCCAATTTTCGCATTGACGTCAATTCTGCTATTCGAAACAGACGGCTCGGAGCCACTACAAACTTCCAAAATGGTGAGTTCTCAGCGGAACCGCACCCGCAGTTAAACCAACTACGCGAAATCCCGGTGTCCGGTGCCGTAAGCCTACATGCGCATTGCCGCTGGGCACCGGTTGCTGCTTGTAGCGTTTTAATTTGTCGCTAAATGAAACTGCAACAGTGACGCGTAAAGCCGCCTTGGTTGCAACTTTTATTTTGTCTTGTGTAGTCTCGATCGGCTGCGACCTCACGACGTACTTTTGTTGCCGCTAAACGTCAAGTCGTCGGAGCGATGCCGTGACATGCACCGCGTGTTCTTTGGCGCCACTCGCGTATTTCAATGCGATGCATTATTGCGCTCTATTTGTTGAGTGCAATCGTACGGTGAGCCGGGTAGTATGGTCGAACTCGAGCGACTGAGTAGTGCGAGTCAGCACGACTTTGTTATTCGTAAGCAAAATAAGAAATCGCGACGTAAAACCTGGAAACGTGTCCGCTTGAAGGTAGCGCTCATATAATGCGCTACCTTCAAGTAGCGCATTATATGAATTCCCTGCTTTGATTTCCGATATTTCGGCTACATCATTCTGGTACGTTCCACCGGTTGCCGCGGCTTGTATATCGCGGAATTTCGACACGACAAAGTAGTGTCAGTGCCCCGTAGCGAGTTGAGCCATAGCACAAGGCACCAACCAAACAAGTAGTGCCGGTTCTGCGTGATTAACCACTAAATCGCGACGTAAAGCTTCTACACATAATGCAGCTTCGGCTTCTAGATATCCCTAAAGCAGACAGACCTCCTGATAGAATGACGCGCACCGGCTTGTTTGATTTTCTTCAATTTATTATCGCTTTTCGTTGTATGTCTAACCCCAGACCGACGAAGTCAACCCAAAGGCTTACCCGCTGGCCGATCCTGAGCTGACGGCGAAGATCCTGAACATCGTTCAGCAGGCCACCAACTACAAGCAGATGAGGAAAGGTGCAAACGAAGGTGAGCGGCTCTACCGACGTTTCAGATACTGTGTGGCGCGTTTGTTTGCCTGCCTGTTGGAGGCGTCAATTTCGTTTTCGAAAGAATTCGAGCCCTTCGTGAACGAAGTAGTTTTGAGCATTGCTGCGGCTTCCTTAAAGTTGACTCTTCTTGAATCGAGTTATGGCAAATCAGTTCTGCAGAAGCCCGCGAGGTGGGGGAGAAGACGTTGACCCCGGTTTCGGATCCCTGGGCCAGGACGAATTATTATTGAAGTGCGGTGCTTTCTTTCAGAAGAGAAACCGTGCGGGTTTCCTTGGTAGCTTCGTGTTACAGTCGGGTGGATGACAATTTTTTTTTACTTTCACAAAGGAGTTACTTTTGTTGCGTTAATGTTGATCGACACTATCCGTTTTATTACCTACTGTGGCATTCTGACATCAGTTGCTGTCGGTGTTTATCACACTGAAACAGACTTTTTAGTGATGGCTGCCCTCCTAGCCTTTCTTTTTTTTTTTTTTTTTGATAGTCCGAATGATTGTTGCATTTATGAGACTGAAAAAAAAAAAAAGAAAAATTTTAAGGAGTCATTGTCTGCGGTTGGTTCAATCTTCATGGTTATAGATGTGTCAAAGGCCTCCCGTGGTTATTCAAAAAGACCTAATGTTTGAAAGTGCAACCGGCCTAAGTAGGCAGGATTTTCAAGGCTGATTCATGAGATTAGATATGGCACACAGCTTTGTAATCGTCCAAAGGCAGAACAGTATGTAATGTGTTTGTGGTGAAGGCGAGGTGGACTTTCACACGAGTGATTTCTCCAGTGCAATAATTTGATCTTTCTAGCACTTGTTGATGCGTTGCAGTTCAGCAGCATAAGGAAACAATGCATATCTTAGAACCACCAGATCTTTCTAGCAGTTTACTGTCATGAGATGGAAGTTGATAAAGATTTTTTATTTGCATAACTTGTATGTGCCTATTTTTCAGCCACGAAGGCTTTGAACCGTGGGCTCGCCGAAATCATTGTCATGGCTGCCGACGCGACGCCCCTGGAAATCGTTCTACACCTGCCACTTCTTTGTGAAGACAAGGTAGGTTTTACTTTGCTTCATGCAGTAATGTGTTACGTGGTAACAGGAGGTCTCCTAAATTTGGCGTTAGTTCGTGAGACTGAGTTCACACTGTGCGAGAGCTCTCCAACACTTGCATGAAATTGCGGATGAAAGTGCAGTGACAATTGAGCTGCGTCGTCTGCTGCGAACGATTGAGCATCTATCGTGGATGCACGCAGCAATGCGAAGCACGTTTTCCCTTGTCACTCTAAACCTAACGCGAAACTGCTCAAATGGACGCAAGTCAGCATGCTATAATCTTTACAAACCTGTCTTGGCACAACCTTCTAAGCTCTTACATATAATCAGCTCATTCCATTAGCTGGATGGACTACTTTGATTAAAGCACAAAAAAAGCTCTATGTCGTTTGCTGCTACAAAGAGCTCGCACGTCTGCACAGCCTGTGCTTCCAAATCAGCGAGTGTGAAAACATCTAGGACTCATGCACAACTTGTTCCTGCACAACATGATATCAAGGAGTGGAGTGCAGGTGGCATGCACTACGCTGTCAAATCGAGGACGAGAGTGCTGCACTCCCTGAACTAGTGCAGAAAGCGCAACCAAATTGAGGCCTAAATAAAGTGCAGACTTACCTGACTTCCCCACCAGCGAATGTACAGAGATGGATGTAGTTTACATTTCTCTCTCCGTTTATATGCATTTCCATGCTAATTGCAGTGTCTGTTTTCTCCTTGCAGAATGTGCCATACGTGTTTGTGCGGTCTAAGCACGGTGAGTAGTACTTTGCCTGAACCAGGACTTTCTTTGTTTCGGTTACCTTTTGCGCCACAAACACTGACTCCCATGCACCATCCAGCCCAACACCATGCTTTGCAGGACATTTGCTTTAACTAACAGTGACAAGTAACTCAACAGATTACCTGTTATCACGTGAGTCTTTCTTTCCAGGTGTTTTCTACTACTTTGCATAGCGGAACAATTTTTATTGTCAAAGCAATCCAGCCAGCAGTACTTCTTGTTGACTCGATTGCCAAGGCAAGGGCACCTGGTGAATTGCGTTGCCTTTAGCTGTGTTCGAGAGCTCCAGAAGGAACCCATGGCTCTTTTACTGGGAAACTTGGTTGGATTTCAGATAGATGGGGCTACACTCCGTCTTGCCAGCTTTGTGCATTGAAGCAAAAGCTAAGAGTTTGTGTCTGCTAACCAGAAGACGGGGGTCCTCTTTGGTCTGCCTCTGATCATGTCATCCTTATGACCCTGCACGCAACACTGACTCAATGCAAGTTTCGAAGCACATCAACAAGAAGTGTGATTTGAGCTGTGTCAGTAAATTACACCTTGTACAATGCCAAAGTCACTCTTACCGTGAGAAGGCACTTTGTATCAGCCAGGAAAGAAGCAGAGGACTGGTGACAACGCTCCCTTGCAATTCTCACACCAGCTTGACCCTGACGTCATAGATTTTGTGCGGTGGTCCACGCTCGGACCTAGTTCGATTGTTACAGTAGAACCCCGCTGTTACGTTTTTCACGGGACCGTAAAAAAAAACGTAAGAGCCGAGAAACGCAAGAGCCAGGAAACAGGAAAAAGTGAGAAATGGGAGTAGTGTTGAACTGCACACAATATTATTTTAATTCTTACGTGCGACAAAAAAAGTAGTTTCGCCCGACAGCCGAAGTATCGATTGCGATGAGCTATACAAAGTAAGAATAGTAGTTTTATCGTCTGTATAAACTTGTAAACATTCGGTTATTAACTAATTAACAAACATGGTGTCAGCGCCCACAGGCAAACATGAACACATTACACTCGATGAGCGCGGACACGCGCAGTTAAGCGCCGCTGAGGAAGCGAGCGAAGTGACCTTCGTGCTGTTGTCTATCGCTTCAACCCAAACTGAGTGCCGAGAACACGCAGCACGCACAAAGCCACGAGCCGCCGACGCACCTACACTGCGTAGAATCTGCCCCCACGCAGATCGCTTTCAAGATACGGCCCGCGGGACGGCGCGCCGCCACGCAGTATGATGTCAGAGCACAACGCTGCCCGCTATCCTCCTCCCTCGCTCCCTCGCTGGTGCCTCGAGCGCAACGGAAGGAGGCGCGCTTCCTCCCTGCTTTTCTTTCGCGCGCGAGACGCGATCGTCGGCTCCCCTCGCACGCTTTCACTCGCACATACAGCATACGGCGCGCGGCGACGGCGTTATCACCCTTGGACTTTATACAGAACATCCATGAGCCAAAACCAATTTTAGGGCCGCAACGCGTCATAGACATCATCTTTAGATAGCAAAAGCGGATATCAAAGGCCATACTTTTGCTGGCGGAAACCGAAAATACGTAATAAATGTCACCCCCAGCACTTTGGGCGGCCAATGCCATCGTCAAGCAACCAAGCCAAGCGACATGAAAAGTCAAAATGGCCGCTCGGGCCGGCGCGGTGTGGCAGTTCGCAATGTATGATGCGGGAACGGTCCCACAGTTGCAACGTAACAGCGGGGTTACCAATGCATTGGGTTCTATGGGAGCTGTGCCGGGACCGGCCGAAAACGACGTAACAGCCGGGAAAATGCAGCACCCGGGAACGTAACAGCGGGGTTCTACTGTATTCGTAAAGATACCAGACATTGAACTTGGCAAGTTTCAATTACTATGCCACAACGGTTCAAATACGAAAGAAAACCAGGACGTCGCACTGACGTAGCGGTGCTGGTGTTTTGGCGTAAAATTCATAAAGTGGAACTTTGACCTTCACTTTCTCTATTAATAATAAATCTCCTACCATGAAATTAACAAAGATAGCTTTCCTGACAGAATAATACTTTATCAGTCTATATTCATTTAGTGTTCCTCTGTAGTGCCTCATTTAACACGGAAGGATCAATAGTATACTATGGATGACCCCTTCTCTGGAACACAAGTCAGCTCAAATTGCTGATCGGCTCCAATGGCCTTTGCTGCATCGTGTGCAGTTGATTATCGATTATCGCTGTCGGTATGAATACAAGTCCCAAGCTCAATAAATAGCTAAAAAGAAATCCCAAACGTAGCCAAGCTGCAACGAAGTGGTCAGCACCACAGTAATAAGAGTCCGTCAGTGTGGATGTGACAGACAAACTTCAGTCATTGACTCGAGTGCGGATGTAGTAGTACATTTTAAGTAGCCTCAGAGACAAATATTTATTAGTGTGCAGGGCAAAAAAAAAACTAACTGCTCTATGCAATACATGAAGTATGTCAAAAGTAGCCAAGTTGTAGAGAAGACAAAAATATTATTTACACATTTCAAATAAACATGGATTCATTGTTTCTTTATATGGTTCTGGCTAATAAGAATCAAGCCCCTAAGATCCCCCATATTTTTCACGCGCTAAGTGTACAAGGTTGTACAAGGTGTTCTACTTCGTTTTTTACCGGCGCAATAGTCGCTGCCGCATCAGCCCTGTGTTTTACAGTGCTTTCTTGCTGAGCACTATGAGTTTGTGGGCTCAATTCCCAGCCATCACCGCTGCATTTCAATGAGTGTTGCACACAAAAATGCTTGTCTGCCTGAAGCTGTGAGTGCACGTAAAGAAACACCAGATGGTTGTAGCACCTTCCTTAGCCAAGTTGTGGATTCGGGGATACAAAACGCCGTTTTGTTGAGAGATTGCAAGAAGCCATAACTTCCCAGGGCAATCGACAGTTTTGAATGCAAATCGGATGTTAGACCGCATTTACCAAGGAACTCCTGTTAATTTCAGGCAAATTCCAAATGCATTTGTTTCTTCGAACCACTTGCAAGTGCTACTGGGGTGTCAATGAAAGTCTATTGTTTATATATCATTTGTTGAGTTCACTTAAGCCTCTGTACTACTGTAGACAAACAAAATTCAAACAGGTTAGGGCCAGCTTAGAAGCAGACTGCTTTGGCTGCAGTGCTGTCAGCGTGATTTACAGATTGTACGCATCAGTTTGGAGTGGTGCCTTATTGCAATTCATGTTTCATTCATCCACGATAGCACAGTCGTTATTCCCAAGTCTTTCCAGCTGGCTGCCAGCAGCGTGCAACCAGTGGCTGGGTGTTCATAGCAACCGGGTTTCCTTTCTGCTTCTTCTTTTCGCAGCCCTGGGACGAGCATGTGGAGTTTCTCGGCCAGTCGTCGCGTGTTCGGTCACGGTCAACGAGGGGTCGCAGCTGAAGCCTCAGATACAGAGTCTCCAGCAAGAGATTGAAAAGCTGCTCGTCTGAGTGAAACGAATGAGACAGAAATGAACTTCTCTGCACCTCATCCTTCTTTTTTTTTTTTTTTCCATAGTTGAAGCGTGCTTTCGCTTGTTGTACATTATCCACACCGTTCTGTTTTTGCTCATTGCCGTGTGCTTCGAGACAGTGCTCCCATGAGCTGTTGAAAACCCTCTTTATTTTTTTATTCTACAAGTGACCGGGGGGTCTAAAAATAAACGTTTAATACACTCCCGGCTGTGTATGTCTTGCTTAATTGCCTAGCATTGCTTTCAAGATGCAAGTAGCTATCCGCCATGGTGGCGTGTGGCATTACGCTACTTAGCCCAAGGGCACGGGATCAAATCTCGGCCACGGCGGCCACATTTTGGTGGGGATGAAATGTAAGAACACCCAGGTACCGTGCATTGGGTGTGCAGTACAAGCTATTTTCTATGGGCTGTTGGCACTTCTACTTATGTGGTTGGAAAGTGGCGCCCTCAGACATGAACATTGTGGGTGACTATTAAAGGGAACTCCACATTAGCATTGTGAACAGATTACAGTTCAGCTCTTCCATAAAGGCCTTGGCAACAATTTTTTGCCACTACAGATGCACCCAATGCATTACATCAAGCACTTTTTTTCTTTTTTTTTCGTGAAGCTGACATGTTCAGTTTCAGTACCAATTAAGGCCAGACCACATGTACGCTTGCGGACACGCGCAAGCTCGCGTCTGCGCGCCCACGCATCGAAACGCGGTGCGATCTCGGTGATCAGCTCCTCTCTGATATTGCGTGCTTGAGCTGCCTCGCGTCGGTGCGCCTGGCTACGCAGCGACGGCGCAGTACATTCAACTCTCATCAGTTAAGCAGATTTATACCATGCAAGAAAGTGCTGCTTCTTCACTTTTTGTGCTGATCTAACAGCTCTAAAGATATAACAATTACATTTATAGATATCGAAGCATTTCGAAACACTGTCAATAACAAAGTACGAAGTGGCGTCTGCCAAGGCGTCAACGAGTGAGGCCAGTGGGCGCGCGTATTTGTGGATGCAAACCGCCATTCCTCGCTAGGCGCAAGGCGCGTAAACGCGAGCTTGCGCGCGTCCGCAAGCGTACGTGTGGTCTGGGCTTTAGGTGTTCCCATCAAGAGTGCACCACACTACAAATAAGCTGGGGGAAAGCTTTTATTTTCATCAGTCGTACCTCTACCTGGCTTGTTCAGTGTCTGGCGGTGCGTGCACGTGCATTCCTGTCTCAGCGGTACGTAAGTTGTGCAAAGTGCTCTTTGAAGCCATTTACATATTGTGGGGGCACACCTTGCTCCAAAAACGCTGAGCTGTGGAATGTAGTTTCGATGGCTCTCCTGTTCTTGCCACGATAATCTAGAATTCTAGATGTTTCTGGCCGCGACACCAAATTTTCTAGCTTGAATGATGCATTGCGTGTCAATCCCACAGTAAGCTGACAAAACTTGAGCACAATCAATGCAGTATATAATTTTTTTTTATATTGCTGTTGAACACTAACAGGTGAATAAATAAAGTGCATTCTACATGGTCGATAGGTGGTGTGCAAATCCACACCCCAGTAAAGCCCCTGGAAAAAAAACTAAAGTAGCGCCATTCATGTACATGTGCAGGCACCTCCTCTCACGTGCGTTCTGTAGATTGTAAACGAAGTTAGTTTAGGTGCAAAGCTCGTCGAGAGTGGTGCTTGGCCGGATAGATGGGCTTGTGCAATGATCCCGCTAGGGCACAGCAGGGCGGTGTGGTTCGCAGAGGTGTATCGGGAGAGGTTCAAGAGAAGGAAAAATGCAAAAAGGTAACGTCGAGTACGGCAATGGAATGTACGTAGAAACAAGGGGTGTGATTTGCGTCGTGCCTGAAAGTGTAAGAATATACGGTATTCAATCAGTCAATAAGCAGAAGTACTTGCATTGTCTTTAGATGCATGACATAAAACCCGTTAAAAAGAAAGGTATTTTTTAGGCTCTTTAAACTGAAGTTTCTGCCGACAGTGCGGTTACGACTTGTTCACTATTTTAGAGGTACACCGTGTCATGGAAGTGCGTGATAGAAGATTTAAGTCAAGTAAGCGCTTGTACTGAGAAAAACCATCCCAGCAAACAAGCAGGGCCGGACGTGAATGCGTTTGCGTGCAGACACGCTCAGCGTTGATGCTACTGAAGGCAGCACCACTGCACTGGAAATGGACATCCGGGTAAGTACGGCGGCGCTGAGAAATCGCACAGTTTCAAACATTACGCACTATGTTTTCAGAAAGTCGAGAAAGCGCCACCTTGAGTGTCCGTCAGTTATTTTTTTTCCCCCTTGATCAGGGCATGGCGTCTTCCTTAGTTTTGTTGAACCTGTCTGAATCTGTTAGCACGGTGGCTGTGCACGTTTCGGGATCCCGACCTGCTGTGCTAGTGGTAGCAAAAATAGGCACACTAGCGGAAAGAACCTCTTCAATTCTGCGGGGACCAGATAATGCAGCCCAGCGACAAGTGTGGCTCCAGCGGATCGGGCGGACTGATTTTGAACCAGGCTCGTTGCGGCTTTGTGATGTTTGTGATGGGGTTTGCCATGATCTTATTGAGTTATCAATTCTTTGTCCGATTTCTG
Organism: Dermacentor silvarum; assembly: GCF_013339745.2. Classification (NCBI taxonomy): domain Eukaryota; kingdom Metazoa; phylum Arthropoda; class Arachnida; order Ixodida; family Ixodidae; genus Dermacentor; species Dermacentor silvarum. The sequence continues at coordinate 31,277,148 of NC_051158.1, forward strand.
GCTCCACTTCTTCTAGGTCACCCCAAAACAAGACATTCATTTCGTCGGTGCAGCAATGGTGTCCTTTGAACCACGCCGTTTGTTTCAAAAGGTGCAGGGCTGCTTCATAGTTTTTGTGCACGCTCCTTACTGACGGTGTCGACTTGCTGCAGACGTGCAGGTGCCAAGCGGGAGTGCAACAGACGACGCCAACACGCAAGCGCAGGTGCCATTGAAACTTTGCTTACATGCGTCTGGCTGTGTTCACAATGTAGGGTGTGTTGTTTACACCTCAAAAACCGACCATACCTGTGTTTAGGGACCTCTCTCAAACTTAAGTAGACAGCACACATTAGGCAGACAACGCATAAGGCCTGCACCACATTGGAACCTCGGAATTTGTTTTCGACGTTGCATTGTGCTTGTACAACTGAAATAGAGCTGCACAATTTTTGAACATCTCGTGCCCTGCCATGAACTGGCTCACAGTGGTGCAGGTGCATCAAACATACCTATGGTCACCGTGTTTTGGACGGCACCTATGTGCACAGTATATGTGTGGTTTCTGTTTCACACGTACTTCTCGGCGGTCAATGGTTTCTGGTGAAGCACTCGCACAGCAGTGGGCATGCACCTTTCTTAGCACGGTGCGCAAATGGTTTCTAAGTGTTTCAGAGCGGAAAACCCAATACTGGCCCCACACTTCTTGACATCACATAAGCCATGCCAAAATGGTGGTCGCCATTTGTGGGAGGGGCTTGGAGGCAGTGGTTTCAAAGTGAAATTTCAGGTTAAAGTGCACATTGCGAGCCCACTTTTTCTGTACTGTCCCAAGCAGAAATCTGAAGACCACAGATTCCGTGAGAAATGTTTTTTTTTTTTTTTTCTTTGTAGCCTAGGCATGCAGGCTGAAATCGAGCAGTAGAGCCTATGTACAGCAGTGTAATGCATTGAGGCAATTTCGCATTGCAGGGCGGTGCTAGAATAAATTTTAAACTTTTGTCATTGCACGTGGTCGCTAGACTTTGCTCCCAACTATACATAGCCACATTAGCGCACTACCCTGAATTACAATAATAAATGGAGAATAGTTGGACGACCGTGTCTTGACCCCTTTCAATTTAACTGCTAACCCCTTGTACTCTCGAACAATCCTCCACTCTTCTATCAACACAGAAGGAACATATATCTTGGACTGAACTTGCAGACAATTTCAAGAAGGCCAGCATGCAGACAATTTCTTTTCTTTAACCTTGCTCTTGATCTTGCAGGACAATAAAATTGCAACAAAACCACCAGGGCTGACAGACTGACAGATATATATGTTGTTTAATCCGAAATAGCATCGGGCTCGTCGCAGCTTTGTGATGTTTGTGATGGGGTTTGCAATGATCTTATTGAGTTATCAATTCTTTGTCCGATTTCTGGCTCCACAAGCATTCTTGCATCCTGAACAAACCAGCATGTTGCTGGGAATCGGACCCACAACCTTTTTTTAGTAGCAGAACATTGTCACCGTCAATAGGGAGGGTGCAGAAAAATTGGGAACTAGCCCTGCACCTCTTGAACCAAACGATGTAGTTCAGAGGGTGCCACTGCTGCGCTGCTGAAACTAATGGCAGGGTGCAGCACCTCACCAACTGGTTCAGATGGTGCAGGCAAATCTAACAAACCTATCGGCATGTAATGAATATGTGCTTATAACAACTATGGAACATATATAACGAAGGTATTTTCATGCTGGATGTTTCTTTTTTTGTATAACTTCATCAATCAGTCACAACTACCAGTGAACGTTCCAAAGAAGAGATTCGAGCTGCCGCATCTGTCGCAATCTTTCATTGTTCTCGGGGTCACCAAAGTGACTACATCATGTGGCTTCAACAGCCATTCATACATCCTTTGTTTCTTCTCACAAGCTGAATCAAGGTTTGCAAGACAACATGCAGTCGCAAAAGTTCCCAGGCCGAATCACTTGCTGCCAAGCTTGTAACACATTGCCATGTAGCTGCGTAGCTGTTGCTTGCGCGATTTTAGAGTAGAGATGTCCCTAGGGCTATAGAATCGCACAACATCAGAATAAATTGAAAGCAAGAGTAAAAACTGATCATGACACTGTCGCACTTAGTTCCAGAGGAGTGAGACATGCAATCACTTTGCAGCTGGTTGCTAAGCATGCTGCATGCACTTAGTCTCATACATAGCAGACAATGAATGCTACGAAGGCTAGACTTGTCTCACTGCTCAATTTCTTGACCAAGAAACAGCGTGTCACATGACAGATAAAGATAGGTATGCATCATACGCTTCGGTATAACAAGTGCCACACTTTTATGTAGTAAATTATGCCTTAATTGTTACCTGGAAGGCGTCGCAGATACTACTTAACCCTAAGCAAGCAGAGTGACATGTTTCTGCGACCCGCGGCCACAGCCTAGGGCTTGCACTTGCGACCGAACATAGCAGTCGCATACTGAGAGAACAAAGCTGCACAAATAGCACCTGCCTTGGCGTAACCTTATATTGGCAAAATGTATCTGTAATGTATGAATTAGTTATTTCGTTTAAAGCATCGCACTGCGAAAAATATAGAGCAAGACTTCCATGATCACACACAAGGTAGCTTTCACTGCGCTGGCTGCTACGCATGGAGAGTAGTACAGTTCCAAATGCACACTTTGGAGCCCGAGTTAAGCCTCTGTTACAAATGCAGGCAAACTTGGAAATGCAAGAATGTATTCTATAGTCATTTTCAACCTTGTCACCTTTGAATTAATGCTAATAGTAATACAGTACATGCACTAACCAGGACATTACTTTAAAGCACACCCGCCGCAAGGGCTACAATGTTCGGCTACTAAAAAAAGGTTGTGGGTCCGATTCCCAGCAACATACTGGTTTGTTCAGGATGCAAGAACGCTTGTGCACACTGCTCTGGATACACGCTGAGGACCTTTGGGAGGTTCAAGGTTAATCTGAAGCCTACAGCATCTTTTTTTTTGCCCGAGTGTTTCTCTGAGACATGCCATCAGCCAATCAATCAACCGCCGATCGCGACGCCTACGCACGGCAAAAATGTCCAAACTGGTTGCGAACACTTTGGCTCGGGAACTTTCGCAACAGACGGCACGCACATCTACTCAACAAGTTCACACGCCACTATGAAGAAATCACTCGAAGTCAGCGAAGAAGAACCTATTGTGTTGTTGGCCGTTCACCTCTGCACGCCTGCGGATGACTGTTGAGCTTGATTTGCTGTGCTCGACTTGAAAACGATGCTGGACGACTCCGACGTGAGCTGCACAAAGAGCACTGCCGCTGCCACTCGGCTGAGAACTTGCTCTCGGTCAAGGTCGTGGGCCCACTCAATGCTGCCCCAGCGACTCGTCTGCAGTGTACATGGCAAAGTGAAAATTTATATTAGAAAGAAAAAAGTGGGCACGAATTAACACTGCCACCATGCTTCACAGAACTATGAGAAATGTCACGTTATGCAAGGGAATTCAAGAAAAGAGAACGACCAACGAACCCAAACTTATGCCTTAGTTTCACGGAAGCTGTGTTGGCAAACTGGCCTTTACAAATGTTTAGGTGTGTGCAAACAGTTAAACATTTTAAAACCAATTTGACTACGAATCAAATACTTTTTGGATAAGACTTCTTTCAATGCATCGAGTTCTGCGAAGCTTTACTTCAAAGCTTTATGAATTTCAACCAACGACAAAAATAGCAATACTATAGGCACTGAAATAACAGCAACTAGTATCCAGGAGCTGTTCTGTCACCAGCTCCTAAATATTATAAAATCAAACAAAATGCATGTTTAACAAGAAGGCAGCTTCGCAAGCACAGCCAAGTACTACCAAGAGCATGGTAAATGGAAAGCTCCGCGCTAGAATGCAATAGACAAAGCAAACCCTTTAACCTTTTGATTATAACATAAGATTGGTGGAATATGAGCATTGCTATAATACAAGTATTAAGCAGGAATATTTCCCAGATATCTACGCAGTGTCCACAGGGGCATAAATGCTTGGGCTATGTATTCGATATCGGTACTTCAAGGATGGGAACGGAAAAAAATGAACCCCCTCGCTCATTTAGTTGTTCCTATTTTAGAGCGCTCGCACGTCAACATTGATTATTTCAAATGTTTTTGTAGGGGTGCGAGTTGGTAGTGTGCATGCCCTTTATCTGGAAATCTCAGAGATTGATGTTTTAAACATTAGTGCGTTCGATTCACTGTCTACAATGGTACCTGGGACTGCCAATGCATTTCCCACCATTATCTATATACATGCTTGCCTAAATGACTGCGATGACATTCAGTTAGAGCAGTAGGCCGCTTGCTCAACTGCTAATGCACAGTGTGGGGTTTGTGAGGCAGGGTAAGTAGTGACATCTGGGAGAACCATCCGGCAGTAGACTTCAAGTATACTTGTACCAATCATGATTAGATCTCACTACTTTCTCTTGTACGGGTTGTTTATAACTGTGGAAGAAAAAAATACAGATTGGCACTTTGGATTAAGCTACAATAGCAGTATTTGAATTCAGGTATACCGAATGGCCCACTCTTAAACGGAACACCTAATTAGAGTACCGGCATTGAGTGCTCTACAGATTAGACAAATGAATGTCTGCAGGGATCTTTCATTAACTGATGCCAACCGAACGGCATCACATGTGGTGCCATGTTTCTTAATGGCACAAAGGCATATTGAAGTTATGTAAAATTGGATACTAAACTAGTGTTTCCTTTAGTGAACTGTACTGTACAAAAGCAGGTGTGCAATAATGTTTTGGAGAAGAGAAGGTCCCCAAGTGAAGACCTCCTGATGCATGCCCTATAGCATTGTGTTTGTGCTGCCATCGTGAAATTAAATGCTAAAAGCAGAGCACGCACACACAGCATAACTGAAGGTACAGTACATGCCATCGGCCAGTCATCACCAGAGACAGGAATGCACTTCCGGTTTGCCCGCACGGCACATGGCTGCCTGCCCTGCTGCGATAGTTTTGCTTCTGTTTTCTTTGATTCGAAAGCAAGGAAACGAAAATCAAACAAAACAGAAGCAAATTTGGAGGACGCTTAAGCTTTGCCTTTAAGTGTGGAACACGTTAGTATGCAAAGATCCCTGACTGCTACTCACGCTTCCCGGCAACTGCAGCTTGTGTAACTGTAATGTTTACTATGAAACACTGACAGCAAACGCTATGCACGAACGCAAGCTCTCTGGTAGAAGCGCGGCCTCTTGTGTGGGCCGATCTTCTGTTATTGTGTCGCACTTTTAATATTTCAGTCTGAGAAGATTTAACATAAAAGACCTGCGCTGTCAGTGTTTTGTTTCATGACATTTTTTTGTGGGCTTTCATTCTCAAAATTCCGAGGAATAACTTTGTAAAGAATGTAAGACAAAGTATGAGCAACTTTAGTGATAGAAGAAGAACTTAAGTGCTGTATAGAATATATATGGCAATTTTCGCTCACAGGACGCCATCGCCGGCGACAATGTTGACACCGGATTTTCTGCAACACGGGGCCGAGGCCCTTAACGCCATCGCGTTAAAGCTACCACAGTAAGGCACGCATGCTTGCACCCTGCAGGCAAACCGAACATGCACACCTGCCTCTGGTAATGAATGGCCGACGGCACGTGCTGTACCTTCAGTTACGCTTTGGGCACATGCTCAGCTGCTTGCATTTCATTTGACGCCGATAGTATGCAGGTAACCTAGGCAGCCTTCCGTTGCAACTTGAAGCACGCACATTGCAGCAAACAGCCCACAAAACAAACAAGTAACCAAGAAGGAAGAACGCACCTGAAACTCGCTCTCCAGCCTTCCCAGCATGACAGCTTGTTCCACACTGAGGTGCTGCGCCAAGGCAGCTTGGAAAAGGATCAAAGACTTGAGGCTTTCCGCACCGTATTGAATGCCTGAAAGATTGCAAGCAAAGCCCGGGTGTGTCTACAGCACGGTCGGTAGACAGCATAGGTCGGCGCACTCACTCATGAGTGCACTCACTCACACTCACTCGCACTCATTTCAAAGGCGTGAGTGCGAGTGAGTGCCAGTGAGTGTGAGTGGAGGTGAGTGCGAGTACGAGTGAGTGAGTGCCAGTGAGTGCGAGTACAAGTGAGTGAGTGCGAGTGGAAGTGAGTGCGAGTGAGTGCCTGTGAGTGGAGGTGAGTGAGAGTGAGTGCCAGTGAGTGTGAGTGCAAGTGAGTGTCAGTGAGTGTGAGTGGAGGAGAGTGCGAGTGAGTGGAAGTGAGTGCCAGTGACTGTGAGTGGAAGTGAGTGCGAGTGCGCGTGAGTGCCAGGGAGTGGGAGTGAGAGTGAGTGCCAGTGCGAGTGAGTGCCGGTGAGTGTGAGTGAGTGCCAGTGAGTGTGAGTGAGTGGAGGTGAGTGCCAGTGAGTGTGAGTGGAGGTGAGAGCCAATGAGTGTGAGTGGAAGTGAGTGTGAACGTGGTGAGTGCCTGTGAGTGTGAACGTGACTGAGTGCTGTGAGTGTGAACGGGGTGAGTGCTTCTGGGTGTGTAGAGGTGAGTGTGAACGTGAGTGTGAGTGCAGGTGAGTGTGAACATGAGTGAGTGGTTGTGAGTGGAAGTGAGTGTGAACGTGGTGAGTGCTTGAACGATAAGCAGAGGTGATATCGGTTCACCTTGCTCCCGGAAAAATGGAGGCACGTTGTTTGTACAAGCTCACTCGCGGTGATGATTTATCGCATTAGCAGATTGTGCACGCCAAGATAGAAACCATTCACTAAGGTCGTAATAATCCAAGGATCAGGCATGAGTGAGACAATGTATAATGAGATGAGCGGATATATTATATTGCGACAGCAATTATATGGACACTCCAAGCGAACTTCTGCCGTGGTGATGGACGTCGTCGTGAGGTTCCATACCAAGTCCAAACACGGTAAAATCATCGCAGCGTGCCGGCGGTACGCTGCGTGTGCAAGTGCAAGCTTGCGAGGGTCAGCCGACACTTGCTGCTCAATCTCGCGCGCGCGAGGGAAAAGGCGGGGCGGAAGCGCGCTGCTTCTGTCGCGTGTCAGGCATTGAGGGGGGGGGGGGGGGTGTCGTATCTCACGGCCACGTGGGTGTCGTATCTCGAAAGCGATCTGCGACGTGGAAAAAGGGCGCGCGCGCACGCCTCTTCTTCAAAGCGATTTGCGACGTGAACAATGTTAAACTAGAGCCGGTAACTTCGTATGCGCGGTGTTTTCGACGTTTATAGTTCACTTTGAAGTGAGAGGCGGTACAAAGGTCAATTCGCTCGCTGCTATAGCTGCGCCTGCTTACTCCAGCGTTCTGACAGCGAGTTTCCGCAGTCATCTAGCGAGATGCGTTCATGTTTACCTGTTCGCGCGTGACACCGTGCTTGTCTATTTAGTTAGTAGGCGAATGTTTACAAGTTTATACGGCCCATTAAACTACTATCCTTGCTTCGTATAGCTCTCTACTAATTTGCTATCGCAATCAAAGCTTCGCCTTTCGGGCAAAACTGCGACATTTTCTTTAATACACCAGGGAATGTGTATGGGCTGGAGCGCTGATGGCAGACATATCCAAATCATGACCGGCGAATTTTGCCATGACTTCCACTGAGTGAAGACGTTTAATACCGTGTGATTTGCTACAGCTTCGCTGGTCATCCGCCTTCAGAGGGTGGAATGGCTCCTTATTTTTTTCCTGCTTCCCTCTTAAACGTACACGTACAGGCTCCTTATATAAACAGGCAGAGCGGAAGAGGGACTAGCCAAGTTAGCACAGAGTAACAGACACGCACGCTCGCATACATGGAGAAAAAGCGAAGATGCAATGATAGATACCGCTTTGTTCTCCCTTTAGTGTTTGTTTCGGCGTTCAGTGGTTGACTATGCGAACAGTCAATCTCTCCCTCTATTCCCCGCTCTCTTGGTTCAATCCGACCGAAGGGGAGCTTAGCGAGCATGGGCGGCAAGCATGCACACGTCTAATGTCAATGACAGAGAGATGGACAGAGAGAGTTTGGGGCTGACGGCAATGTTTATGTCTCCATGAATAAATTGAAACGAAAACTTTAGTCGTGCTAGTTTTGCTCTACTTTGCAGTGTTAATAAACCAGCTCTCTTTAATAATTTAGTCAATGAATCCGTTAATTTGTGTTTATTAAAACATAACCTTATTGCCTTCCTCTGCACCCATTCCATTCTTGCAATGAGTTATTTTGTGTACGGAAACCAAACAATATTGGCGTGCTCCAGCACTGTTCGAACAAGCATTTTGTAGGCCAGCAAATTTTATCTGGGGGCGAAAGACAAAGGTGTCTTCTCAGAAAGAAGAGTCGGTTTAGTGCTCAGCATGTACATTGATTTCCACTTGAGGTTATTTTGTTAACATGGCTTTCCCATCGGAGAGCGTATGTTAAAGTGGCACCTAAATATTTACGCTGAAATGCACAAGTGAGAGGTGTGTCATTAATAATGTAAGTAAACTCAGATATCTGCTTCTTTCTTACTGTTACCGTTACAGATTTTTCGCCATTTAGATCATCTGTCACTCCTGACACCAAAGAAAAGGCAGAATTTTGTATATGGTGATTATCACTGTGATTAATTTCGCGGTACGAAATACAATAGTCAGTGAATAGACGGATGTTACCATGTAATCTGGAAGGCAACTCTTTTATGTATATTAAAAATAAACCTGGGTCCAAAACACTGCCTTGGCGCACTCCCGATGCTACAGGTGCTAAATTGGAAGCTTCGTTATGAATATACACGAATTGTGAGCGGTATAGATTGGCACAGTGACTCATGAGTGCACTCACTCACACTCGCACTCCTTTGAAAGGGGTGAGTGCGAGTGAGTGCCAGTGAATGTGAGTGGAGGTGAGTGCGAGTGAGTGCCAGTGAATGTTAGTGTGAGTGTGAGCGAGTGCCAGTGAGTGGGAGTGCAGGTGAGTGCGAGTGAGTGCCAGTGATTGTGAGTGCAGGTGAGTGCGAGTGCGACTGAGTGCCAGTGAGTGTGAGTGCAGGCGAGTGCGAGTGAGTGCCAGTGAATGTGAGTGTAAGTGAATGCGAGTGTAAGTGAATGCGAGTGAGTGCCAGTGAGTGTGAGTGCAGGTGAGTGTGAGTGCAGGTGAGTGCAAGTGAGTGCCAGTGAGTGTGAGTGCGAGTGAGTGCCAGTGAGTGTGAGTGCGAGTGAGTGTGAGTGCAGGTGAATGCGAGTGCGAGTGAGTACCAGTCATTGTGAGTGCAGCCGAGTGTGAGTGCAGGTGAGTGCGAGTGCGAGTGAGTGCCTGTGAGTGTGAGTGGAGATGAATGCGAGTGTGAGTGAGTGTCTGTGAGTGTGAGTGTAGATGAGTGCGAGTGCGAGTGAGTGCTGTGAGTGTGAGTGGAGGTGAGTGTGAACGTGAGTGAGTGCGGGGCCTGGAAAAAATTATGGTGAGTGAGTGTGAGTGAGTGTTCTCCCACACTGCCGACCTATGGTAGACAGTGGCAGAGGACTAGACGCAGCGGCATACCCGCCAACCTGTGAACCCTTAAAGGTTTGTAAAAAATCCCGCTGGCATGACAAACAAGGTGAGAAGGCAAGAAGCAGGGATTGTTGCACGCTTTCTTTTTAAAGTTTGCCCTGAACCTTTCCAGGGATGTACACGCACTTTATCAACGGTGATTTATCTTTAGATGCAATGCACGAGCAACAGCAAAAGCCCTTTCATTGTCAGAGCTAGCACTTTGAGACGCTGTGTTAGACTGTACCACCCCCCCCCCCCCCCCCCCCTTTCAGGATTCCCCAACTTTCCTAGTAGCAGCTAACGCTACGTAGGCGCCGTGGGACGCTTTACTGCTTTCGGGATCGGCCCAGGTCATAATGTAACAGGTTGTAACTTTTCTTTGCTGGATTAAAAAAAAAAAATTGGTCTTCCTGTTCCTGTTCTATTACTGCTGTCTTCTCCATCGTCTCACTACTATAGCCACACAAGCACGTTGGCACATCTGATAAGATTTTGCAGAAACCCAAACAATGCTGGATAACCAGTCAGCTGAAAAAAGCTCTTTGCATAGCATCGATTGCCACAATGCGTGACACATATAGAATGTTTTTATTATGATCATTTTTTTGGGGGGGGAGGGGAGGGACACTTTGATATAGGTGACCATAATCAACTCTTGCCCACTAACCCTTCATCACAAAGGTTGAGCCGCAGTAGGAGAACCAAGCGCGGACGAGTTAGTACATTTTTGGAAGATTACAGCAGTAAAAGCAGCAATGCGCGACTGGCCATATATACTGGCATACCATATAAAGAAAAAATGCAGACACGAGTATCAGTAGAATGTAAATCTGAGGCTCTGTACCTCGATGGATGATTAATGGCCCACACTTCGTTTACTTGTTGTTTTTACAGCGAAGCTGTCTATGGCTATGATCCGGGATTTTATGGCATCTGCGCAGAAACACTCTCCCCTAAAACGCGAGAGTGAAAGAGCCAACAACAAAAGCAAACGCATATCGCCGCTCGCGTTGGAGCTCAGTTTAACAGCCACCTGTATCTAAAACGATGTGTCTCTGTGAATGTGCGACATAGTGACGTAGAGTGCGCCTGGCAAAGCGTCCACGAGTAATTTTTGGTACCATTTCGCTCCACCGTTGCTATGGGAAGGCCAAGAGTGATCAGTATGCCTGAAGAGCAGCGTATCTACGAGGAGCGACAGCGAGAGCAGCGGCGGGAGAGAGACCGTCGACACCGTGGTGGCCCGAGAATAAGAGCATGCCCGCATTGTAGTACGTAAGCGACGAGCAAGAGCCGATGACACATACCGCGACGCTGAGAATGCCACAAAGACAACATTGGTGCAACGAGGGCACGCTGCCAGGATTCGGCGGCACCTAGGCAAGGTTCCAAAGAGACTTTCTCGATCGCAACTTCAGATCAAGCTGCCGAGTATGTGATCGCCTCTGTGAAGGTGGTCATCCACTTCACAGAGTGGAATAGCAGATGAAACCTCTCTGTATTTGCACAAACGATATACATGGTAATCGCATAGTTACATAAAATGAGTCTAATTACATATCGTGTAATTACTAAATAGGGAGTAAGAGCTCTACCAACCACCATATCGCTGGTCAACCACTTCACAGAGTGGAATGGCCGATGAATTTTTTTTTTCTAATTGCCCGGCACATGTGAGTTGTTCTTTCATATATACATGACACTTTTTCCTAATAAAATTTCAGTTGCAAGTCGGCGCCAGCGGTGTGTCTTTCACCGTCCATCTTTTGTGTGCTGTTTCTAGTCTTCGAAAAAGAGCTAAGCCAGTTAGTCACGGTTGAAAAACAAACATCCATAAGAGAAATACAAGTAAATCGATCAGCTTCAAGCAGTTTTTGTCATTCAGTTTACCAAGGACCAACATGACTGGCAACTTTGCAGCAGCAGAAGCATAGTAAAATTCAGCGTGACATCTGGTTGAATGCTACCGTCCTGGGCTATTTTGTGAACGAACATCTATAACAAAACTTTCTTGTGGTTTTTTTTTTTTTTCCAATAAGCAACAAAGTTCCTTGTTAAGTCCCATCAAGCAATATTTTTTAAAACAAAGGGCGGGGGGAAGCCCTCCTTTATCTCTTACCTGTTAGCCCCCACAATGAATATGATGTCAGGTGCTTGAAGGCAACATCACACACTTCTTGGGGGAGCGTTGACACCATCAGGTCGCTCTTTGCCTCCAGCTTCACACCGAACCTGGGAGAAAGGGAAACGTTGGAAAGAGTTGCCAGTAACACACAAAGCTGTAGATACAATATAGAACAATTGGTGTCCACAATTTAAAGGTACATTGAAGAGAAACATCAAGTTAAGCTGTGTTTTTTTTTTTTTTAGTAAATTAGATTCACGCAATTAGCAAGACAGTTACTCTTACCTTGAACGGAAGCTTGGTAAGCAAGTGAAGACACAAACTGAAAGAACGGTGGCGACAATAACTTGAAGTTCCCTCACTATACTCTGTTTCATACATAGCAGGCTACACTAAGAAGGCTAAGAGATACACCTCTCCCTACTCGCATTTGCAACCAGAAATTAGCAGGCCAAGATTTCCACGCGTGGAATTTGAAGGAAGTGCGGCGTTCATTTACTCCAGTAATCATCGCCATTTTCCCCATCTATCGAACGAAAACAGAGATTTGAAAGAACAGTTTAGCAGCCTAAAGTGACTTATTGTTCCAAATGGGACACGAAAACACAACACTAAATCAGTTCAGATGAAAAAATGTCGATTAGTATTACCAGAGCAAGGGAAGGCCAAACCCCCCCCCTCCCCCACTTAAGTTTTGCGCTACAACCTCGGTGCCAGTACATCAGCGTCACATCACAAATCTCAAAGTACAGTCAAATCTCTATATAATGAACACAGTTGTAACAAATTATAGGATATAATTACATAAATATAAGACGCTTCTTGCCGATATTAGTGTGTGGCACATATATGCTTATATTGACACTGGATATAACGAAGGTATTCTCATGTCAGATCCGACTTCATTATAATGAGGTCCAACTGTATATTTTATCGTTTTTCGGCCGTTTTGATGCAGGAAAAGATAAAGAAACTTAGCAGACTGAGTCTTTTGTTTCTTTTAAACGCACTGTAGTTCTTGTTTTACCAATGAACAATCAATTAGACCTAGACGGATGCCGTTGAAAACCACGATGTCAGGGTGAGCTGGTGCAGAAACGTTGCGATATTGTAGCCACCCGTGTTTAGCTTTTGCGCTTTTTCTGGCTTACTAGGCCTCCTCTTATAGCAAGAGTGGCCATTTTGCTATTTCAGGAGTGTAATTTACCGATGCAGCTCAGGTTAACGCTCCTCCTTCATCATCATCGTCATCATAATCATCAGCCTATTTTTATTTCCACTGAAGGACCACGGCCTCTCCCAGCGATCTCCAATTACTGCTGTCTTGCGCTAGCCAATTCTAACTTGCACCTGCAAATTTTCTCGTTTCATCACCCCACTTAATTTACTGCTGTCCTCGACTGCGCTTCCCTTACCTTTGCTTCCCATTCTGCAACTCTAATGGCCTGCCGGTTATCTGCCCTACGCATTACATGGCCTATTCAGCTCCATTTCTTTCTCTTAATGTCAACTAGAATATCGGCTATTGCCGTTTGCTCTGCGACGCACACCGCTCTCTTCCCGTCTCTTAATGTTACCACCTAACATTTTTCGTTCCATCGCTCTCTGCACAGTCCTTAACTTGTTTATACCATGTCACAGTCCTTAACGAGCTTCTTTGTTAACCTCCGCCAAGTTTCTGGCCCATATGCTGGCACCAGTAGAATGCAATGATTGTAGACTTTTCTTTTCGACGACTGCGGTAAGCTTCCAGTTGTGATTTGGTAATGCCTGTTGTATGCAGTCCAGCCCATTTTTATTCTCCTCCTTAATGCACCTTTAATAAGCCGTTAGTCATAAAGTGTGCCAACTCACCTTTCTTCGTACCATCGCAATAAGGGATCCCACTTCTCCTTCTGCAAGGTGACAAGCTCATCAGGCTCTTCCATTCGATAGCTGCAAATGTCACAACCAGTCATCAGACAAAGTAGGGACATAAACACTGAGCTTGCAGCTTGTACGCCAACCTCACGAGGAGGAAATAACAAAAGAAAAAGAAAAGAGCAACGTATGAAGTGTAACCAGAAATCTACTAACCATATTCTCGATTACGCACAGTGCGAGTAGGCGCATACCGAACCATGCATACAATCGCACCCGGATATTGAACCCACCTATAATGAATTATTGTGCATAACAAACACCAATAAAATCCACTTGAAAATTTTTGTATGAAATTTTTATTTTATATATTGAATTACCTATATATCAAGCTTTCTTGTGATCCCCTTCAGATTCAATATATCCGGGTCCGACTGTATTATAAATAAGAGCTCACGGTATACATGACTCTCCTAACTAAACCACTGGCTTATTCGTGTTAAAGTTTCACACTCGGCTGGCATTTCACAGCGCATGCAATTTAATGCCACGTTTGGAGTGCACTGCATGCCCTGTTTCATCTAAAGCAAATCAGACACTTATGTCATTAGCAGTGATGCCCGGCAGTTAATGTCAATTTTGCCGCTTTGAAATGGTAGCGCTGTCTTTATGGGGGCGAAACATGGCAGGGGCTGTGTTTCCCCAAGACAGTGAGAGATGTTGACACTGCTCCATCCTTGCAAAATTTGCAGTCATGTATACATGGCGTACTTGTTTACACAGGATTCTATACAATTAACGGGTCTGACAACTTTTACCAAATGAACGCTTCAAGCACCACCAGAATATCATGTATACTGCACCACTATCAGCACGAAATGACATTCTTAAATAGGCTTTTTTGAATTAGGGGACGGAACATGCTTCCTGATTTTTTGGTTAGTTGCTCTTAAAACCCTGTAATGCCCAAACACAGTTCCACAGTAAGGAAAATTGGAACAAATTGTTGACATTTATTCCTGGCCATGGAGAGTACATTAGTAGAAGCCCTGTAATGCCCAAACACAGTTCCACAGTAAGGAAAATTGGAACAAATTGTTAACATTAATTTCTGGCCATGGAGAGTACACTAGTAGAAAAAAAAAATGTTTTTCCGTTACAACTTAATTACTGTACTAATTAATTATTTGCAAATGGTTTGTTACACTGTACACTGCTGAAACTTCACTGCAGCATATTAAAAACTTAACTATGGGCTTTGTGTTTGGTTTCCCGCACTTCAATCAGCATTTTGAGGCATCAAACTCAGCGTAACATGTATGATACGTTGGGCATTACAGGGTTAATACATTCCTTAATGGCTTGGACTTGTTTGTTTACTCTGGTAAAGCAGTTCTGAGTCAATTATTATATTGCACTGAGCAGTCCTTGCACCAACTGTTTTGTGTTGCGTTAATTTATGTCAAACATCTGATATGTGAAGTGTCCTCAGTGCAACCCTCTGTTATCTATGAAATGATGCACGTTAAATCTTTGCCAGTTGTAACAATCCGTATTTTCACATTCCTGTAATGGCCTTCCATTGGCACGAGCAGTATAAATAAGCAAACAATCAAACGATTTGCCTGAATCCAGGAAAATGCCCGGCCAATAACCGGGAGAAAAAAAAAACACGTCCATACCTTTCAGTTGGGCTAAGAACACCGAAATTGGACGCACGGCAGGGCAGAAAAATTACCATCTGAAGCAACTATGCGCTGCAATGATGAAAGTGCTGTTCTACATTTCCCAGATGAAATAAATACTGATGGTACAGTAAGAGTCCATGGGACTGAACTATGCTGACCTATTTTATCTGCACTAGCAAATCAGCTGTTACAAGATTCTACACAATTAGGTACCACCATGCCCATGCATAGCGGATTGGAGCGATTGCTTTTTAATAAAGCACACGCCCTTCAGCTGTATTTTTTTTTTCATGGCTTTTAAAGGTCTATACACGCGTCTAGTTTGATTTCATAGTGCTGGCAAAACAAAATACAGTAACCATGAGGCACAGCTGTGGCTTTTGGGACAGTTGGTGTCCTAAATGATATGGGTAACCCTATAGCAGAGGTACAGTTTTACAAGCATGGATAGAAGATAGCAAGTCACAAAAATTTTTTAAACGGCATACTGTACCAAGCAGCGACTTGCGTACAAAACGTACATGAAAAGAGCAGCCCAGAAAGACCCAGATTAAGCCATGTGGCAGAGTAAACCTAACCAAAGTGTGTCCTGATTCCAGGAACTCCAGTATGTCGGATGCCATATCTTCCTTTGTCTTTTTGGAAGGGTTGTCCACGACCGTGTTGCAAAGGCCAGTCTAAGGAGCAAAATAGAAACAAAATAGTCAGAAAAGACTGCATAACAGTTTGATGCCTGTTCAATCACTGAAAGATTTTTTTTTTCTTTGTATAGTATGTTTTTGTTAATGCAGTTTGTACAGTACAGAGAATGCGAGACAGGGACTATCATAGGAGTAGAGATTTCATTTTCCCGAGAACCGGGAGGAGTTCCATTTTTGTATCAAAACTCCCACCTCTGCATGCGAAATTAACATACCGAGCATTAAATTTGATTATGATCACCTCAGAACACAAATGCTTTAGAAGTGTCAAATAAAATGGAATTATCTTTGAATACAACTGTCTTCAAGTTTTTAGTATAAACATGAGCCCTAATTACGAAATTTTACAAGCTAACCGATATTTTTTTTGTTGTTAATTACGTACTTGCTGCTTCCATTTGTTCACGAAAATTGTGTCTGCAAAAACGCATAAATCAGCAGTACAAGCAGCATTTGCATAGCCTTTTCATTAAAACTACTGATAGTTTAACTTTGAGGACCCTGTACATTCTTGCATGTGAAAGGCTTTTGTTGGAAGAAACTTCCAACTAAAGTCCTACCTAGGGTTATACTTGCAGTCACATTATTTACATGCAAATCATGTACTTTGTGTGTGTCCCCAGTACGCGGCGCAGCGAAGAACACTAGGATACTTTAGGCCATCTGGACTGCTGCCCTTTAAGGTGAGAGGCATATAATATATATATATGAGGCAGGTCAACCAGGCCCCATAAGATCACTATGCGACTTTCTATGTGAGATGGGATCACTCATATTTTAGAGCGTGTGGTGTGAATGTGCAAAATGGGTTTGCACAAGGATGTTTTATGTGGCTGCATTGCTTCGGTGCACAGTGGACGTACAGTACTATTTGGACAAAGTGTTGTTTCGCAAAAGATTACTTCAACAAAAGACGATACGAACATTGAGTCACAATGACGTCACAATTCCACCAGGGCGATAACATATAGAAAGTACGGAGCACTGTATACACGGCACGTTTTCAAATAAATGTGCATAAGTTTATGTACCATTGCATAATCCCCTGCCATATCAACTTCCCTTTACTCGGCGTGGAGTAACAAACAGGCTAGGGACAAGTCCTACAGGCCGACCTCAACTCCTTTCCCTCTTCATTCATTCATTCATACAAACCTACCTACATGCATGTATGTACACACACGCACACACACGCACGCACACGCACGCACGCACGCACGCAATCTAAGTGCAATGTATGACAAAAGTGAGCAGCCTTCAGTGACCAACCAGGTGCATTTCGTCGGGTTTGATTTCCGTCTGCTGACAGTCCCATTCTGTTGCGATAGCAACAGCCAACGCTTCGTTGGGGACGAGCAATAGTTTTCCCATGGGCGTCTTGAGCTTCCTCTGGTCCAGGCAGACCTCGTACTGATCTGTAAACCAGTCAAAAGCGAAACTTGATCTGTTGCGCACTAAATGAAAGTACGTTGGATGACTGACGTGCGCGTGTGAAAAAAACTCACCACCAGATCTGACTATGCTGACTTCTTTGTAAAACCGTTTCTTCTTGGCTGTGTTAAAAAAAAAATGATGCCAGGTGATTTACACTCGGTTGCTGTACAATGCAACGCTCCTGCTCAGCGCTGACGATAGTGATAAAACCACGAAAACGTGTGCATTTAACCAGAAAAACGTATTTTTTACAGCAGTTTGGCTGCCCAAGTTTGAGGCAAAAGGACAAAACTTTTTGTTACACATCGCATCTTCGCGAATTCGAGGTTGACCGTCGTATGAATCGCAAAACGTGAATTATGGTAGGTTACCTGGGTAGAACCTCTTCGAATGACGACCGGAGATCACAACGGCTCGAGCAACTAATAGCGCACGACCTATTCTACACGTATACCCGAACATTTTCTTTCCCCACAAGTCAGAAACTAACCACGCTGAATTAAAAACCGGCAAAAGCAGCCGCCGATCACCCACGCGCCTGAAGAAGAAAAATCACCCTCAGGCGGAGAGCACCGACAACTTTCTCATTTACACACGTGGCGATAAGTCGGGCACATCACAATTTTATTTCATAGATCGGTAATTCTAAAAAATTCCGCAACTTTCTCGCCGCGGGAGCTCCACTTTGACAAACAGCAGCGGCCGACAATAAGCGTTTGCGACAACTTGCTGGAAAATTCGAGAATGCGTACCCCTATTTACGGCAAGAATCTGGCACACACCCGACCGTCTACGCGCGCGCTTACGTAATCGCGTCTCCACGTCCACCGACCAATCGGGAGGCGCGCTTTTTGCACGCACTCTTGTCGACGTCACACGAGAGGGGCCCTTCAACATGGCCGCCCGCTGCTGAAGCCAGACGGGTTCGGGTCACCTGTCGTAGCGGTGTGTACCGCCGCCGAGCACGGAGCCGTCAGCCATGCCCGTAAGAACGACGGAGATCGTACCACCCCTGCCAGCCAACGCGCAGCAACCTGGCGTCACCAGGTCGCTGCTCTACAACGGCTCCCGGTTCCAGGGCCAACAGAAGAGCAAAGGCAACAGCTACGACGTCGAAGTTGTGCTTCAGGTGAGCGACGCCACGGTCCGACGAACGTGGTTCTTTCATTACGTTCGGGTGCAGTTAGGCTCGTTTACGTGTGCGCTGGTAGCCGGGGGGGTACCGGCCTTTCTCGATGCCCAGTCACTGACGATCGCTACGTTTCGGCTTTGGCGATCGGCGAACTGACTTGACATGGGGGTCACCTAAAGGCGGTACGCCTTCGTGCATGGGGTACCAACAGCGCGCTCTGCTGTGGCTGTGGTGGAGATCTCGCCCGCTGGCACACGGTACCCCCTGCCTGTTGCAACACCACTGTTTGTGCGCGCGTGATGCTTTAGGTTGTCGCCGGCAAAGAAGCAGAGAGACCTCCTGAGCCATTTCGGGACGTTTGGCACCTGCTCTTGTCTCGCAGCAGGCCGATGCTGTCGCCGTCTTTTTGGCGGTAAGCGGCCTAGGCGTACGATAAAAAGTGGGCCTTCGGAACGCGCAATCGGCACAAATCCGAGATTGCGTCGCGTTGAAGGGTCGCCCCCACTCCGTTGCGCGAGGTCGGTGGATTAGGCCGGGGAGAAAAATAAAAATAATAAAATATTATGGTTGCGTATAGTGGTTGCCCCGCGGGCATGGACGCAATTCAAGTGCGCCCGAAGGCTTTTTTTGCTGGAGTTTCTGAGTACGCAATGAAACGCAGCCCCCAAACTAAGCGAACCATCAGTAGCGTGTAGTTGACAATAAGTTATTGCGACACCGAGATCCCTGTTCATTCAGGTCTTCGTTGCCGTGAACGGTAAATTTGTCATTCCGTACGCCGCTGTCAGTCCGGCATGCCCTTGCGATTACTCTGGGATTCGCACGCAAAGGTATCACTGCTTGGGAAAAGTGGCGTGACTCTTTTTTGGCGAGATAACGCGATTGTGCATGCAAGGTTAAAGTGCACGTCTTGGCGCGTAAAACGCGAACGTAGCGATTGCGTATTTCTAGGTAAGTGCGTAGCAACGCTGGCGGCGTCATTGCGCGCTGGCACGCTGCTAAATGATGCTAAGCACGGGATAATCATCATCCGTGGCATCATCGTGAGCATTCCACGGCTGGTGTGGACATGATGGTCTACTTTTTTTTTTTTTTTCCCTTTTTTGTGCCAATAATGCACTGGAGAGCAGTGTTATCCCGTTGGTGCGTGCAATGCACAGCTTGTCGCTGTGCTGGCTTTTTTTCTCGAGTGTCACGCACTCTTATGTCAGTTGTCATACACAGTTGGTACAATAAACACGTATGCATAACAAAATGGCTTGCAGATCTCCGTTCGCATGCTTGTGAGAAGAAAGCAGTTGTCGGTGCTTCCTTGTAAGAATTTGGTTCCCACCACCTTTGCAGGATTGTATTGTATAGCCTGGTGGTTTCTAAATGTATAGAAATGTTGTGGTTGAGGGCACGCATTTGTCCCGCACGTCATCCATATGTCGATGTTCGCAGTTTAGGTGCCACAACGTATAGTGATGCAGTTGGTCGCACAATCGCGCTATGGTGTTCTCTAGATGTGATGCCTGTGACGTGACATTGGCATTCCTTTGCTTGGTGCAGCATGTGGACGAAGCAAACTCCTACTTGTGCGGCTACCTGAAGATCAAGGGCCTCACAGAGGAGTACCCGACACTCACGACATTCTTCGATGGAGAGATCATCAGCGGGAAGTACCCATTTCTTACGAGGAAATGGGACGCCGACGAGGAAGTCGACAAGAAACACTGGGTACGTATGTTATGCAGCTACTGTAAATTTAGGTGTAACTATAGTCTAATTGTGGCTACCTTTCATACATTGTTTCAAAAGTAAGGTAGTGAACTGAAACTTGCCTGGAAAGATTGGTCATGATAGCAGTAGTCGGTAAACTAAGGTTAAAGTTGCGCAAGTTACGAAGATGTGGTGGCATAAACGACACATTTCATTGCAAGCACACATTCGTGACAAACTCTTAACAGCTATCATTTTCTCTTGAGGGCAGGATAGTACACGTCAGAAGTGCAGGTCAGTTGGTGTAGCATAGTGAAGGATAAAACAGCACAAGCAAGACAAAGAGTGAGACAAAACAACACGAGTGCTAACTAAGGCTTCACCAATCCTGTTAGTGTGCGAAATGATTTGTTGTATTTTTTTTTTTAATAGACCCACTGTCTCTTTGCATTGACGCTGTGATGATGACATTCTGAGTTTCCCCCTTGACAGAGCAAGTTTGGGTCGTTCGAGGATTACACCAAGACATTCAACTGTGACAGTTTCAACTACACGAGCCTCAAGGCATCCGAAAACGTTTTCATGAGGTGGAAGGTAAGAGCCTTTCCGATAGCAAACCTTTCCCCACCGCGGGGGCGTTTTAAACACCTGTCATCTGTAAGTAGCCCAGCTGAGGCGATGCAATGACAGTGTTGTATTCGTGGTCTGTCAGTGCTGCTTTCTCTTTGGCGTAGCATTAGCATGCTGCACGAAACTGGCTTCTGGTGAAGGGTTTTTCTCAACATCGCGAACGTTTGTGGTGCCTGTCTCGCTTCATGGGCAGATGACTCGACACTCCTTGCCCAAATGTGTCCCAAGACTTAACGGAAGCTTTTTATCTAAAGAATCTTATACCGATTCTGATGTCTCAAAATTTTAATTAAAGCATAGGGAACTTATTGCGTCGCCTGTAGTAGCATTTTTTGATATGCTGGAGCAGGTTTTCCAGTTGTGGGTAGTTCAGCAAACTAATTACTAATTAATTCAATAATAAAGATCTGACTGAAGTAATATTTCATAGTATTTCATTGTTGCTACAAGTGTACTGAACAAGTTGTAATTTTTTATGCGGAATTGTGTTCGTACAAGGTTAAGTTAGGCATTACTTGTAAGTTAAATAATCGTGCACATTCTGACAGCTGGCTGAGTTTGTTTAAATAAATAAACAAATACATGTGAGGGTCAGAAAGCCAGGTGAGATCATTGGTCACAATGGTAGTTCATGCTAAGTAATGACGACGTTAACTTTTGACTTGCTCTCCCCATTTCCAACGAGAGATGCCTGGGCGTAGCCACAATTCCCTCTGGACTGTTTGCATGCCCGTGTCGAGAGAGGGGTGTTCTTGCATCACAACGGAAATGTCTGGGAAAACATCTGAAGCCATTCAAGTGCGGTGTTGCAGACATAACACCCACAACCATGAATACTGCGCTTTCGTTACAGGAACACTTCCTGGTTCCTGACCACACCATCAAGGACATCAACGGAGCATCCTTCGCGGGCTTCTACTACATCTGCTTCCAGAAAAAGTCGGCCACCATTGAAGGCTACTACTACCACCGAAGCTCCGAATGGTACGTCCAGATTAAACAGACAAACTCGGCTGTTGCGCTGTTTTCCTACTGTTGTAGTCCTGGTCGGACTTCCTTGTTCATTAGTTTTTGAAACTCATCTAAAACATCCTCCACTTCAGCCATTTCTCTTATCTGTCCATTCTGAACTCCCTTGTCTTTTGCTGCCTCCCCAAGTGTCCATCTGATCACTCGCAGATCACCCATTCAAATTGTCTGATAAGCCACTCAGCAAATCACTTCAGTTCCGTGTGGCTTTTGCTAATGATAACCATTCTGCTGCCGTACTCGCAACTTCAGTCGTAGTTTGCGTGCCATGTTCATGGCTTAATGAATTCCTATATCTGCAATAATGCATAGGCAGCAGCTCTCAAAAGTGTATATGATTATCTTGTAGCACTTTGACAAACATTTCACATAAATAGAAATAAGCAGGTACTCGTCAAGAATCAAGCCTCGAGCTACAAAACAAGACAATCGTCACAGCAAAGAAAAAGCCACCACATTGGCTGAGGTGGTGGCATTGTTTTGTGGCATACAATTCCATACTGTAATCATGCGTGAAAAGGAGGAGTCTCTAAACACACCGGTTCTACAGCAAAGCCTCTTACTTCATTTATATGGTTTATGTGAAGCAATGTTTTGTGGTAGAAGTATGTAGTTATGTAGTCGAATGTTCCGGAAAGCAAAATTTGTATCGTAGTGTTCCTAAGTGCTTCTGAAGTGTGTGACAGTGAAGACTCTCCTTCACACCTGACACACTAAAATATCTTGAGAAAGAAATATCTTGCTTGCAGCCATTTAAAAATATGTGCTTTCTTTTTTTCTTGGCAGGTACCAGTCACTAACGCTACGGCACGTGCCGGAACACAGCATTCAGATATACGAGTTTCGGTGAGGACAGCGGACGTCTGCAAACGCGGCATCGGCGGCAGCGGCGTCCATTCCCGCCAGTCACTCCCGTCCTCTGCATCACGACAGGGCAGTCACTCGAGTCGCCGTCCTGCAGCAACATTGCACTCCAAATCGGAAAGAGCTGAATGGCTGGCATTCAGTCCGTCGCCAGCCGCGCCGAGGCGTCTGTGATTGGTCGACGATGATGACAGCTTCGAAATTGTGCGCTCCGTCACAAGTGTCTGCTGCTGCTGCCGCGGCGAGTGTGTTTAGTGTGTCCGTGCCATCATCATCGCCACCGGACTTGAGCCCCCGAAGAGACGGTCTTCATTCACCGTGTGCGCGCCTCCGTCGTCTTCAAAACTGAATGTGCGCGCTGCTCTCTGAACAAAGAGTGCTCGAAGCGGGGGATGGCATTTCTTCCTTCTAGTCCCGTCGCCATCGGCACCGCCGAGACTGTAAGGGTTGCACCAGTAATTTTTTTTTACCCTTTCCGTTGTTCCACTGGTTGTGACTGGTGTTTTCCTAGTGAAAGGAAGATACGTTGGGCTGACGAAGCCTTATCGCATTCTGTGCTTCCGCGTTCACCCTGATTAACGTTTAAGGCATGCGGCGAGAAACTAACCTCGTGCAGGCCCGGGCCTGACATTTCTTTATCATAGTTCTTTGGAGCGGGGTGGAATCAATGCACAACATGGCGGTTGCGCTGTTGCATCGTACAACAACGGAAGCATAATTCGAAATGAGATTATTTCTAAACAAGCTGATTGTGCAGTGCTGATTTGTTTAGTTTTACATGCCTTGCATGCTAGTTTCTCTTTTTTTTTTATAGGCATACGTTTATCTTTTGACAAATTTATGTTGGCATTTTAATCAGCTATGTACTGTTTTACAAGAAAATGCATTAGCGCATACCGTATGCAGCCCAGTTATACGTGCATGTAAAATTAAAGAAAAGTTGTGTTGTGACGGATGTGTTTAGAGATGGCAGGAAGCCACGCATGATTCTTATTTACATTTGTAAGTTGCAGTATGCTGTGAATGCGTATTAGAGGCTGCTGCACTTCTAACAATCAGCTCAGTGTTTGGCTGACAGCTTCACCTGCCATCCTGTTAATGCCCAAATGAGAACTAAGTTATGGTCTTAATTTTGTTACTTTCAATATTTGACTTAGTTACTGCATTTGAAACATCCCACAAGGTGTCACCGAACGAAAAAGAGGCTCGGAGCATTTACTCCACAAGGCATTCAATGAAGCATCTTCAGCTTAGTAATCCAGCAATTGAGGGTGTGCATGACGTCGGCAGAAGATGCCTGTAGCCACTATGTGCTCGGAGCTTTAATTTCGACCCCATTTTAAGTTTTGTGCGTGTCTGCATTTACTGCATTCCTTTTTTTTTTTTTTCAACGGTCTCTCTTCTACAGTGGTGGTAACTTCTATTTGGACGAAATCACCCGTTCAAATCCCAGAACACTTGGTCTTCAGCAAGAAAGTTGCTGAGTGACAATCGTGACTTGTTCGTTTCCTAATTGTCTTCCTTATTATTTCTTAAACTGTAGCTTTGAATTACCTTTGGCTGTTGCAGGTCAATGTTAGAATTGTGAAAAAGGACGAAAAAAAACTGTTTTCCTAAAAACGCTCTCAAATCTCCAGAGTGTTCTTTGCCGAGGTAAGCACCTTTGATGCGCCCCACTAGTGAGCTCTTCAGTATGTCTTTAGAAGCAGCGACCAAATAGAGGCACATACCATGTCCCCCTCAGTCAATGGCCCTTGAGGAATTTTGACGGGGTAATTTGCTGGTTATTTTCATTGCTAATATAATTGCAAGGGCTCCACAAATGCAGAGCCGTCATTAATATTGTCAAATACTTGTTTAATTTAGCAACTTTCTAGCTAAGTTACCAACACTGCTCTTATAGCATTTGATAAGACTGCCTTGGTTCTGGTGTTCTGCTTCCAAACGCTAGGTTGTGGGCTGTAGTCTCCTGGCTGCATTCTAATGAAGGAACAATGCAAGGAGAGGATTATTTAAGAAATGGCAAAGAGGTTGGCCTGATTTCGACTCCTCTAGTCTTCTGCTCTAAATAAAAATGGAGTATAGGGCAAGTTGGAACACATGTTCATGATTTACAACATAAACATACGGAGACAGGAAAAAAAAAGTAGGGATGACGCAAGCGCTGTCTTTTAATTGAACGTTTATTGGAAACATGCCAATTAAATATGTAAGGTCACAAAAAAAAAATTTGAAGTGTCAAAACTGCGGTGACAAACTCGACGGTCACATGGGCGAGGTGCAGTTGTGTGTTATCTAGAAAGGCAAACTGCCGATTAGTTGAGAGCATTAAATGGCTGGCTCACACAAGACTGCACGTGCTTTTCAATCTGTAAAGCTTCGGCAATTTTACGGGAGCCATGATCTCTGCATCATTTTCTTGTCTCGATCCTGTTGCGCTGTAGATATACCAGCTGCTCTGCTCCGGGATAAATCCAAGGGGATAGAAGGAGGGTTACAAGTGGCGACGACGTCGACAGAACGCAGAAATGTTCATGTACGCACTGAAGAACTGCGGGTGTTCAAAATTGGGAGCGCTTCACCATCACATCTTTGTTTTTCTTCTATTTTTATTGTAGTCCACACAGCATCTTCAGAACATAGAACATTATCAAATCAGTTGAGCATGTGACTTACAAGTCGACATCATGGGATCCTGCCTCGTCCGATGCAATGTATAGCTTGAACGGGCTGGAACAGCCTTAAAGGGGTACTAAAGACGAGAGTAGTTAGTAGACTGGTAAACTATTGCCCCAACGCTATTTACACTTACGTGGCCGAAAAACCTTGTCGTACGAGGTAATGGAGGCTGGACTTCCTCGAAAAATCACGCTCGGGCCACATTAACAATGACACTAGTACGGTGTCGCAAATTATCTGCACTTAAACAACCTCTCTTACATTACATGGGGAGGGGTGATTCAAAAGTATGTTTCAAACAATACTTGTGAAGTAAATCTTGTACAGCACTTTTTTTAAAGTGCTGTAGCATTTGCTCCGGGGCAGCATGAAGACAATAACGACCAACACAGGGTGCACAATATTCTACTGTATTTCAATGCATTGACGATGTCATACATCAGTGTGCTAATTCCTTGAAATGAGGCTGGCATCACCAGATGCGTAGAACTGCAATGTGGCATAGCACATGTCTGCAAAGACACCAGGCACAGCTTTTTTCGTTTTTGTTAGGTAATCTGGGCAAGGCATTCATAAGTTTTTAGCTGGAGGTTACCGTTCAAAGCAAGCAGCAGATCTTGTAGCACTGTAGATATAAGAATATACTTAATGGGTTAACAGCTCTAGAGGGTACTTCAACTTTGCTTAATAGAGAGGCAAGGATAATTTACTGCTGACCATTACCATTCTTGAAATTTCATTCATCGTTCAAATGCATGAATTATACTTCCTTATACTAATGCATTCGCAGCAACTTACATCAGCTTGATAATTCTTCAAGATTAGGTTGGCGTAACAGATGCATGCGAGTAGAACACATCTGCAAAGGTGCCCAGGCACACATTTATTCTTTATAAGCTAGCTTGAGGAAGGCCTACACAAGTTTTCAGCTGAATGTTATCGTTCAAAGCAAGGAGCAGATTTCGAAAGAGCTGTTTTCTTCGTTCTTTTCACCTTTTATCAGTGGCACGTGCACCAAGCATGCTTTTATCACCAGGATAAGCCACTCGGTACTACGACGGTTAAGAACATAAAGGAAAAGAGTGGTTTCAAAAAACAGCTTCAGCTGATAGCGAGGAAGAAACGTGAAGTCAGCGTGTTTGTCTCCTTTTGTTTACACCTCTTTGGTTCCCTCATTAAGGTGTCTGTCTTCACCATGTGTAGCAACACCCCTTTATCTTCACTTTCAAGAAAACCTTTCGAGTGTACAGGGGTCGCAGCACCTCTCGCGTCAAAATCCCTTTATGGTTAAAGGGGTTGCAGCACACCTTCATAAAATTCTTTGGAGTGTAAGGAGTCTTAGCACCTCTTTATCATCTCGATAAACTTTTTTGGGGTGTAGTTAGCCACTCAATAATTGTCAACCTTGTGTACGTTTTCTGACCGCAACACTATGCACCTGTTACTGTCCTGTCAAGAAAGGCATGTGCACGTCAGCATACCATAGCATTTCCAACAGGAAAGTACCAGGCTGAGAGCATTAGTGGAGATGTACACGTGATTGATCGTGGTTGTACAGCGGAATTACACCCGAAAGGGTGTACAACTTTAAAAGTGATACAGACGTGCAGCTTGTCAGTTTGCATTCCCTTCTCTGCTGCAATTATTTTGCCGTCTTCAACTAAGCTGGCCCTAGATTCTGTCATGGATGTCAGTATTCGTAACGCAGAAGCGTTGTTTGTCGAGGCCTCCCCCCAACTTGCTGTCGAAATCGCATAACGAAGCTTGCATCGCCGTTACTACACAGCTTAAATCAGTGAAAAATGTTCCTTTGAAGAAACAAGGATTGTCAAGATCAAGGCTTCTTCCAACGTTGATTTCTTTTACATTTGGACGCTGTGTGGCCGAACAAAATTTTTCTAATCGTACATCCCAGTGTACCTTAATTTCTTTCCTTTAGTCCTGTGCACATCTTTGTGTTAGCTGTTGCTTGCCCTGTCTCTTGCCATTCACAGCTCGTTCTTCAATTCGTCAAAATCTGTAATAATAATTGTCATCATTGGGGTACATTTAAGCTTTTGTGCTTACCTGCACCGACTTGAAATTCAGTAGTTCTCAACTTATTTCTTACAGGTGTCTAGAGGACTTTTTTGCTTGTCACGAAACGACCTCGGTGAACTGTACAGTGGCAGCAGAATAAGAAGGCCGCTGCACTCGCAGATCAGGATGGC
The DNA here is from genome assembly GCF_013339745.2 of Dermacentor silvarum. Lineage (NCBI taxonomy): Eukaryota > Metazoa > Arthropoda > Arachnida > Ixodida > Ixodidae > Dermacentor > Dermacentor silvarum. The sequence continues at coordinate 31,304,690 of NC_051158.1, forward strand.
AGAATCTTCACTGGACCTCGTAAAATTACTGTAGCAGCACAGCAGTCAGGCTATATCTTTATTTATGTAAATCATTTAACAGCCTGTGTGTTTTTTTAATTAAGGACAGAAACATTTCATAAGACATCTGCAAAACATGAAAAAAAAACATTCGCTCTGTTCTGTTTGTGCACGCACCAAGTATGTGTGGTTGCTTTTACAGAAATGCACACCTATTTGAGCTATCGAGAGCTTAGCTATTACGAGTGCATTTGCAAACAAGGCACTCGTCGACAAAACATAGCCGCTACAGTTGCTCTTGCTAGCAGCTACTTCTGTGTGCATTTTGGCACGCAATGTTACTTTTCGGTCATCTGGCACTACCGTCTCTGCTGTGTTGCAGGACTGTTACACATCAACGTTTCTCGCACTTCTGCACAGTCCAAATATGGTCTTTAGACTTGTTTGCCGAGTGCATGCAACACCGCGAGCTCCTGGTTAAAGCGGTCTATGCGATCACACTTAAAAGCACCATTTGGTGCTTTGAAGCCTCGCTGTCTAACAAGACTAGTGTCACACTGTAGCGGCACTTAAAGGGACAGTAAAGGCAAATATTAAGTCAAGCTTATTAAGTCAAGTAATAAATTAGTGCTTGAAGATGTCTAAAGCATCATTATCACGAACAGAGGTTTAGTAATCGAGAAATTAAGGTAAACGCCGGGCACGATTAGACTCCCTTCCCCGGGACATTCAATGACGAAGGCACTCGTCATTATAATTATGTCACTGGTACTCAAATGCTCGTAATAAAGAGATCATTTCATTACGTTATAATACGAAAGACAATATGTCCAGTTAGTTCTATTTGATTGTTGGAAAAACTCATTGACGTTGCCTTTGACGACAATGCAAGTGGTCGAAAAGTCGTTTTCTCCATTCTGCACCGCCCGCGCTTTCACGTTTCAGTAGTTTCGTTATCGCCTAATGCTGCGCTGGTCTTGCTGGCTCGCGAACCTCGCACAAACTGCAAGTAGCAGAGAATTCCACTTCCATGTGATGTCGTGGGAACCCCGAATGGTCCACACACCACTTGACAAAGAGCAGCTACAGCAGCGAATCTTGGCTCAGTTTCTCCATGTGGCCGTGCATTTGCGTTTTGCGAAAAAAGCTGTAGCACCGTCTGTTGGGCACCGTTTTACTCAGCGACAGCTGTAAAGGGCAGTGATGGCACATTCATTGTCACCGCTCCTTGCTCCGGGGTGGGCGATTTGAATTGTGCTAGAGGTATGCGGACCTTCAGGCGCAATTTTCTCAGAAACTAAGTCGTTTCTTCCCACGAAACAAGTGGTCTGAAGTTTCTGGAACAGTATTTTGACAGTACACGTCGCCTTTAGTGTCCCTTCAAGCCTCACGAAGGAGTAACGACGACGTGTTCGACTGACCTTTCTTTTTTTTTATTAAGTGAAGGTATCCTCGTAAGCCGTAAAAAAAAATATCGGGAAGTGTTGAAGCAACCTGAATAATTAGCTATAATACTTGTTTATACGCACCGTATTTGGTTTCAATACCTAGAAACTACATGTGTCGTGACAGCTTTGGCTCACTTGATTCCTGCAAATGCTGCAGCTGCCACGCACGAGCAGTGGCGGAAAAAACGCTTGCCGTGGTTTTATTTCTCTAATGATCAGCATCATCATACGTAGCCTTACTGTTACACTTACTGTCGGTGACGCCACATCGGCATTTAGAGAGACCTTTCGGTATCAAGTCAAAATATCCGACGTTTAAGCTGCATTCACGCGACAGAGCAAATCGAGATTTACGCTTGCGGATTATGATCATATGTCACCTGTTCACGTGGTTCTCCCCAAGTCCCCGGGCACGAAGCGATTTGCGATACGGCGGGAAGTCAATTCACTGGTGTGATTTTCGGCTTCGTCACGTCTGCACCAGAAGGTTGCTCCGTCCACGCTACAAAGTGATCCGATGCATGTCACATGTCGCGTCTGGTTCATCCGCGATCACATCCGTCGTGTGACTCCAGTTTTAGAGACTGTCATACTCGCTGAGTGCAGTCCTTTTACGTGCGAGGAGATGAGTTTGGTAGGATTTTTGCAACTTCGAAAGCATGTAAATGACGTTGAAAAACTGCACAGGACTTGAAAGCCGTGGTCTGACAACATTGATGACACCGGTATTGGCTATTTTCAAAGCATTCTTGCACTTCTTGTTTCGTACTGGTCTCGGGTTTCAACTAGTGCACGCTCATTTACATAAAACGTCCTTTGTCTACATTCAGTCGGATGCTATTTTGAGATAAATGAGCTTGCCGGAAAACCATTGTCCGTGCACCATCTAAAACTGTGGTGAATCGGCGCTGACGAGAGCAGTACACTGGTCTCTCTGAAAGTGTGTCTGCTTTGTTGCTGTTTCATTATTTCATTATCGTTTTTGAATGCACACTCGTTAACTTAAAATGACCTATAACTGCTTGGGTTTGTGCTCTCTTGCTGTCTCGTTGGTTTAACAAACGTCTGCAAGCGTGCACTCATTTACACAAGATTGCCTTAACCAGAGAAAATTAGGTGGGGTGATGAGACTGGGAAATTTGTAGGCACAAGTTGGAATCGGCTAGCGCAAGACAGCGGCAATTGGAGATTGCTGGGAGAGGCCTTCTTCCTGCAGTGGGCATTTATAAACAGGCTGATGATGATGACCTCAACCTAGGTTCGTGTGACAGGGATGTTTCAATGCCATTTTGAGATGAACTAATTAGAGTATTTCTTGGAGCTGCTTCAATGGACAGTGGACATAAATATAGGCTGATGATTTGTCTGAGTACCATCAAGAGCTGTGATGCATCAAGATTAATGGCAGCAGTCCATTGACCTTTGATTTGTTGCTGTCGCATTGGTTTCTTGAACGTCTTTGCACACACACCCATTTATATAACATGTCTTTTTAACTGTGCTTGGTTTAATGGACGCACGGTCTCTCGCTGTCTCATTGGTTTAACACATCAGCAAGCGTGCACTCATTTACATAATACCATTTTAACCAAGGCACATGTGAGAAGGCCGTCTTTGTGGTCCCGCTAAACACTACGCATCGTCCGTACTGTGCGGCAGGTTTGCCGGTGGCGACCTAATTTTTTCCACGTGTACCTCGAGAAGGAATGGCCTTCCCCAGCGCTGTTGTTTATTTGCGCGGTTCACACGGGACGGCCCGTCGGGAGGAAGATGCGACGACCTGAATCGCAGCAGGGCTTTCGTTTTGTACAGTAATTTATACACGTGCGCAACTTGTGAAGCTGTGTTTGGATGACTGTGCACTTAGAATGAAGTGACTGGGAGGACTATCCTCGGGTGTTTCGTTGGAGTGTGGCAGAAGACCCAATAAAATATTTTCGGTGGTTCAAAAGAATTGCCTCGATTTTTCTTTGCTTCTATGCACAAGTGTGTATGGCAGTGTGAAAGTGTGCGTGTGTGTTTTTTTTTTACTTTTTTTACGAGTGAGCTGTAAAGCGAACGCTGTAGCTCAAGAGCTCCTATCCAAATACTTGGGGACAAACTTTTTTACGGCACGATATAAAAGAACTAAAGCATCAAGCTTACAACTTTGTAAACCGTAAGTAAGGAACGACGTAACAGTTCTATAAACTGCACTTCTTCAGACATCTAAAGCAGATTAAATTGCTATGTTACACCGCACGTTGAAGTACCACCAATTTGCTAGGACTTTTGCAAACACTCTAAACAATGGAACAAATTCATTCAATCTGTAAATTCATATACCACATTTGTCCTCTTCAGATGCTCTAAACAGATGCAGTTTACAAAATTGCGACATCTGTTTTTGGTGCAGAGTTGAGGATTTTGTAAACTTTGTGCTTCAAATGTTTGAAACCTGCTGATATTGGGAAATTCGTCATGAAATCAAGTCCCGGAACCAAGAAAATTCTGCCTCCACCAGATGTAGTGTTCAGCTTTCTCAAATACAACAAGCTTTGTTCAGGTCAGGTTAGCAGCTATCCAATGAGAGCACTTCTGCATTTGACATGTACTCAAATAGGGGACTCAGAGTTAGCCCCTAGCAAAGGTCTCCAAAGGCCAGCTGCAACAAAATTTTGCACTGAAGAAAACGTCTAGATTTGCATAGTGTAGATACATAGCAGCCTGCGTGCAAAATTTTACGTTTTATATGCGAGTGTACGCTTCACGAAAAGCTAGCAAAGGATGCTTTTGACACAAAGACACAAAAATGCAACCATTGCCACTCGGCAAGCAAAACACAAGACCCACAACATTAAGAACCAGCGCAGCTCCTCAGTATGGCCTCGGAGATTGGGTGGCGCTTGCAGCGCACTGAACAATCCCAGCGGCAACACATTGGGATTTCTGTTATATCCACTAACCACCAGGTGCATGCATCGTCTGCTTGGGTTCTAATTTAAGGGCTGCTAATAAGAAAATTAGGCCTGCAGGTCGGCCAAGATCACTTCAGTAGCACATACTACTCATTTAATAACCAATTTTGCCAAAGTTGAAATTTTGTTGTTACCCTTTAAGAGCATTTCGAGTGAAAACCTTTCCTCTCATATCTGGGTCCACGACTTCAATGCCACGTGGGACGTGCACAAGATGTCAAGGATCACTCCATTGTAGAAGATATGAACATCCACAAAAAAGACCAATAAAGAAGCCGGCAGATCCCACGCCCTGTGGGAATTGATGTTATGCAAAGCAGTGTGCGAGGAGAGCCTACCAAGTTAACGAAACTACCACGAGAGCACCAAGACGTAGGCGGCTCTTTCATGACCTACCTGACACGCATGTCATGACATTCATGTCACGAGTCCTCAGAAGTCCCTTTAGTTACACGTTAAGAGACCTTAAGGCAAAAGCCATAGTCATGCTCATGACTATGACTTCTACCATCATTCTTTAGTGTTTCGTTCACTTAGTACCCACATCAGAACCCATTTGAGTGGCTTTTGAGTGTTAACGTTTTTTCGCCGAGTCATTGTCACTTATGCTGGGTAATGCTCATGACTATGATTTCTACCATCATCGTTTAGTGTTTCCTTCTCTTAGTAACCACATTCGAAACCATTTCAGTGGTTTTTGAGTGTTAATCTTTTTTGCTGGGTCATTGTCATGACCTACATGGCACGCATGTCATGACATATCATTGATGTTCGTCATATACTCTTGTCATAGTATGCGAATTTTGGTACATACCAAGTTAACGAAACGACCATGAGAGCACAAAGATGTAGGCGGCTAGATAGATGGATAGATACTGTCAAAGTATGAAATGTTCGCCAAGAAATGCTTCGCATTTAAAGAAAGATCAGTGAGCTGTCCCATTTTGTGGTGTGCTCCATGAACGCAAGAAACTACTATAAAACAAAGCATATATTCAAGTGCATGCTTTAATTTAATTTATGCACACAACATGGATGACACAGGGGTGTACATAAATAAACATATTGAGTAATAAAAAGGGGGGGGGGGTGAACTGAACAAAGCAAAAAAATACATATGCAGTGTACATCTTGGTGCATGTACAGATGGGTGACATTGATGCAGACAGACAGAACTCAAACATACATTTGCAAGTATCCCACTAAAGCTACAAACATCAAAACATTACTTCTGGAAGGCTGTGAGAACTTTTTGTACAATGTGAGCCCAACTCAAACTACAACACATCAACAGCCTACGGAAAGCAGCTATTGAGTTGCATTAGCACCACTGACCACGCCAAATTCATCTAGGAGCTGCCACACTCTACATAACTTTTTTTTCATTGTCATAATCAATTTTGCTTCTCTCACTCACAAGATAATTGCAAATACGAAACGATGAGCATGAAGCAGTACAGAAACAGACTACAGGATGAATGCTCGCTTGCATCTTGTCCCATTTTCTACCTTGTTTTAGTACGACTTTGTACTAGTATCCACGAAGATGTGCAAACTCGCCCAACTAACTTTGCCACAATAACTAATTTTTTAGCACAAGAAGAATATGCTGCCAGGTGAGTTAGGTCATACTTGCAGGTTTTGGCAAGTGCACACCTTGATAGAGGAAAGTGTGATCTGCACACCCTGGATGTTGTCTGCTGCAAATAAACTCCAGTTGCGAGTTAGCGCTTGTCTTGCGTCTACCTTTTTTTTTTTTTTTTCATCTTGACAGCACACACTTGTTAAAACCTGCAAATCAGGTCTTAACAGTCTGGGAGGGCTGGGCTCCCCCACCAAAAATTACAGGGCAATTACAGGGCGCTCGCCTGGCAATTAGCAATACATATGACATACATGTGTATCCTATGTACATATTTGCATACTTACATAAAGACGTACATCATGCATACGAACATACACATGAGCAGCCCACGTAGGTATGCGTGGGAGCCCCCCCCCCCTCGATCGAAGCGAGACATTAAGCACTGCTGCAAGTCACATAACAGGCGAGATGGTTCATGTTTCGACTCCAGTTCTAGCGCTTCAACTGAACTAGCTGATGGTAGAATAAAGCGTACACTCACTGATATTCATTTCATTTTGTGATCAAGGTACCGAAACGTCAATATATGCTTTATTTTGAATTGGTGAGGTTCTCTTTTTACTGTGACCTTCCCTCGCCAGATGATTTTTCGTCACACCCTTGACTACCTACTAGCTGATGCAGTAGTCGCCGATGCAACTAACAGAAACAGGAACATATTCTGCCCGGACCTTCAACGCTTCACATCTCACATACTTCACGTGTCATTCATACCTCACATGTCAAGTGGTGATGTGCACCTTCATTGGTTCTCTAGCTTTAGCTATACCTCGCAACTGGCCCTTCACGAAGGAAATTTCATCCCTGATGAACTGTACCTGCAACTTAAGGTTGGCATTCGTCGCAGCAAGCTTGGCAAGTTCTTTTTCAATCTTGTTGAGCTCCTGTTTCTTTCTTTGCCGGTAGCGTAATGAAGCGTTATTGTTTAGACGGCGCTTCGTGATGAGGCGGCTATAGAGTTTGCTAGCCATACTGCTAGGCACGTCCTCGTCTGAGCCGAGGCCAGACTCTGAATCTGATTCGCTGACCTTGGGCGTCGAGTCCACGTTCATTAACTCGTCGCTGTCGGCGCAGCCGTCGCCTGCGCAGTGTGGATTTCCACGGATCGAAGTTCTTGCGGCAAACATCTTTTGCTCAGGTATCGCCGAAGGCACGCGGTGGCGACTCGCTGGACTTGGCTCGACGAGCGAAGTGAGGTCAGTGTCGTCAGCACTTTGCAAACTTGAGGAAGGTAGTGCACTCAAAAGTGGCGTGCTAACAAGTTCGACAGAATCAACGCACTCAAAAGGAGAGACCGCGCTGCTCTCAGGGAGACGGCATGGTGACTTTGGTTCTGCTTTTATGTCGCCTTGTACTTCTTCTGTCCATGACACTGCAGAATCGCCAACCCACTCGACAGGAGACGCCGCCTCACTGCCTGGGAGGGGTGACGGGGACTTTGGTTCCGACTTTATGCCACCGTGCACCCCTTCCCTCAGGCGGGCAGGTGATGCTGTGGAATCATCAAGTATATCCGATGCCTCGACTGGCGATCCAGCGCGACATGCAAATGGGACACCAAGGATTGGCGGAGACGGCGGACGCGAGTGGAGACTCGAAACTGCAACGGTGCGTGCAGTCTGGCTGGGATTGAGTTCTTTAAAAACGCAGGTCTCCAGGCTCACGACGATGTACCCGGCCTCGGCCACAACGGCGGGGGACGCCTGGGGAAACGGGAAAGGGTGCCTGAGTAACAATTTAAGGTTACGTTCATTTAGGCGTGGTTCACTGCACCACGTGTTAAATTGTGCGCCACACCAATCACTAAATTCTGGGGACCAATCAGGGGACCTCTGCACTTGCTGGTGACGTGGTGCAGCCTAGCGGTATGGCGTCATGCAGAATGCGCTCGCAATGGTGTTTGCCCGCTTGCAGTGAACTTGGAAACGCTTCCTAACCTATTCGACAATGTTTCGACACAGGCACGCCGAAATTCGTTGCTGGCACTAATGTAAGCGGTGTGTTTTCCAGGTAGGCTTTGCCGGATTCCTGCACTGTGTGACAGCAAGCGCCGTCGGTCGTGGCGCAGCGCCGTGGAAGTGTTTAACCAACTTCAATGAAAGTACGAGAAAGCGTCGGTGCTCACCCAGTATAAGCTTTATACTGGGGCGCTGACTCCTATGTCAGAGCGCGATGCAAAAGCGCGCATGCAACCGGCTACACACCGGCACCGCCGCAACTTTTTCGACACTGGTGCCGTGAACCACACGGGAATAGAACGTGCCTTAAGTACGGTAGATTGAGCAGCAATTTAGGCGTGCGGCGAAAACCAACCTCGTGTGCCCAGGATCTTGTCTTCTGTCCTTTTATACGAAATCGACGCATGTTGATGGTCCTACCATAGAACACATTCAACCATAGAATAAAGAACCAACATCGCCGACACTAGCCGACACCATGCATTCAGCCATAGCCTCCTGGATTGGATTCGTATGGCGACACAACTATGTAGTTGCCACTGAAATTGCGCATCTCGCTAAATACAGCTTTTTTTTAACAATTTGCGTAGCTGGCGCAGCGCGAAGTGATGCGAAGCATTAATTTGTAGCTTGGAAAGGGTTGCGGACCTCAACTGCTTCGTGGCCGTTTTGCGTTGTCGGTTGGCAACAAGGACTTTTGTCGGCAACAGATATATTATTCATTCCCGATATATAGTGAGTAACGCTATGGCACAGACCCCCCCCCCCCCCCTTTTTTTTTTTTATTCTATGGTTATGCCCTGGTAACCCCACTCACAATCTACAACAGGGCACCAGAGCCCCCCCCCCCCCCCCCCCCCCCAACCTTCCGTCACTACGGGTACAGTGCCTCTGTACCACAGAACACCCATACAAAACTGTACTACGGGGCCTTCCCGTATTCCACTGCATCCCTACATCCTACCTCTCCTGAATGACTGGCTCACTCCCTGAACCACAGCTCTCTTCTCCTCTAGGCCCTTGTTCAGCATGTCCGTAACGTGCTGGGCCAGATCTGTAAGCAATTGCAAATTTAAAGTATGGCAGGAGCTGCGGACTAGGGGCTAGGTGCGCTTACGTTCCTCGAAATCGGCTGGGGTGAGAAGCTGCTTGGGGCGAGACATATCGGCGAGAAACGGTCCTGCTGTAGTGCGATGTGGAAACTCGACGCAGCTATCGGGGCGCTCTGAAGCGGGAAGGAGCTTCAACCACGTGTGGAATAACTACGGAATAACTACGGCGCGCTCTTCCGGGAAGCCGAGAGCGGATGTGTCAAGCAATACGCGATTCGACACCGTTTCACCGGCACTGTCTAGGCGTTTGGCAACTCTAGCTGACCCGCGAAAACGGTTAGACAGATGACATGAATGAATGACATACCGTGTTCGGCACGGTATGGTGCCCTGGCCCATCACCGCGACATCTTTTCTAGCCCATACTTCAAAATTTAATGCAGTCAAATCAATTGTACATTTCACATAAAAGTACTCTTGGAGCGCACTCTAGAGAAATCAAAATTCCTACAGTACTTCGCTTTTCTTCTCACCTCAACATGTAACCTCTTATTAAGATGTCGAGGATCACTTAACGGTTTACCAAAGTATGGACTGCTATAGAAGAGGTAAAAGGAAACGTGCAAACAAATAAGCTGCTATAGTTTTCAGCAGCACTGAACGCAATCCCATGAGTGAAGTTCTGCAGTATCTTCCCACAACTGCCATCGAATTCGGGCACTCTGGATAGAACACGTATTTAAGAATGCATGAAGTCGCACTAAAAAATTGAGCACATATTGAAGTGCATGCCTTTATTTCATTTATGCATATAGCATGGTCATCACGGGGTGGGTACATAAATAGACATCCTGAGAAAAAAAGACGGGAATGAAATGCACAAAATAATATGCAGGGTGGTGTATGTAAAAAAGAAGTTATACGTTGCCCAACATTCAAAACACAAACGTACAACTTCATCTACCACGTCAAAGCCACAAACAACACATCTGGAAGGTTGTGACAAGAGCTCGTACAGTGCGAGCCTACCTGATCAACTACAACACGTGAACAGCCACAAAAAGCAGCCATAGACTTGCATTAGCATCAGATATTGACCTTGCCATATTTCTCCAAGAGCTGCCACATTCTACACAATTCTTTTGTCACTTGTCATGGCCAATCTTCTCTCAATCGCAAGATAATCATTGACGTAACAGTTGTGTGCCTCAACTGAACACTGCTAGCAAGTGCACTAGCGGCCAGCTACAACTAGCAGAAACCAACATTATGTGAGACCTTCAGTGCTACCTGCCATCTTACTTTGGTGTTCATGCCAAACGTAATTCAGTGAGCTTTGTAAATAAACACACTTCAGGTGCCATTTAAGTACAGATTTACACAACCCTACTTTATCAGCCCTTTTGCTCTGAAAAGCTCTCGCATCAGGCCTTTGAGATAGGAAATTTCATTTGTGATACGCTGTGCCTCCGACTGAAGGCTGGCATTCGTCGCCGCAAGCTTGTCGAACTCTTCTTCAATCTTGCCAAACTCTTTCTTCTTCTTTTGCCGGTAGCGTGTTGCCGCATCCTTGTTCTGGAGACGCTTCCTTTCCTTGCGGCTGCTCACGTCTGCCTTGGCCCGGGGCCGGCGTTTGACCGCTCGCTTTTTCTTGCGAGGTGGCTCCTCACTCCCCGACACCGAGTCGAGCGCAGACTCCGAATCGGACCTGTTGACCTCGGGTGTGAAGTCATCGTCCATAGGATCGTCGTCATCGCACCCCTCATCTTCACGGTCTGGGCTTCCACACGGTGAAGAGCTTTTGGCAAACTGGTCTTGGCCAGGCAATGGCACGGAGTGGCAACTTGCTGGCGAGCTTGGCTCGATTGGCGAAACAAGATCGATGTTGCCAGCGCCCGGGAAACTTGAAGTGCTTGTGCTTGGAAGTGGCGAGCTCACAGGGTCAACAGATACAATGCACTCGATTGGAGATGCCACCTGGCTCTCTGAGAGGTATGATGGTGACGTCGGCTCCGATTTTATGTCGTCAAGTATTTCATCTACTGATTGAGCAGGTGACACTGCCGGCTCAACAAAAGTCTCCGAAATTTCAACTGGTGACCCAGCCCGACTGCAGTAGGCTGCAAAGTACGATGGTGAAGCTGGAGCCGATGCAATAGCATACGGAACTTCTACCACCGATGATGCAGGCGGGACATCCAAGTGTGACGGAGTTGGCGGAGGCGAGAGTGAACTTGTGCCCGAAGCTGCATTGGTGCCCGCAGTCCGGCTTGGAATGCTCGCTCCACTGTGGAGGTTGTGGCTGTCGAAGTTGATGAAGATGTCGACGTTTGGGACGACTGCAGTGGGCGTCGGGGGAGAGTGAGTAGGCGAAACGGGAGGGGACAGGAAGTCGGGAGAATAGGGGGATGCGGCTGGGCTCTCCCAATGACCGTCAGCCTTGGGGGCCAAGCCGCAGTTGCTGGACTGATCAGGTTGGAAAGCCGCCTGGAAGTCGCTGGCCTCCAACATCACTGGGGGCAGGTCATCCGGGAAGTCCAGCTGGGTCCAGGCGGACAAGTCCACCTTCTCGTCCAGCCAGTCTAGGTTGCCTGCAAGCATAGGATGAAGACAGGCTCAAAAGCATGTTACAGAAACGTGCTTCTGTTGACCGAAGCACTGAGAGTCATTCAATATAGCCCTTGGCTCCTTTATAGGTGCAGTACACAGGAAGAACAGCGAAAGAAATGCCTGGTGCAACAGTAACAAAAACGAACTGACAGAAAAGTCCAGCACAAACCAGACGTGTCCATGTGTAAGCAAACACCGTATGGAATTCTCTATTGATGGACTCCTGGATTATCGCTCTGCACGTTGGTTTTAACACTTGATTAACACAGCAGGCAATGATTGCCACATCACATTGCCAGCCGTTCTACACAAGCTCTGCTTCCTCTGAATTGTTAACTAAAAGATCCCTTACCTACGTTAGAGGCTTTTATCCACACTGCTCCCTTTTTGCGTTTCCATGTTATACCTGTTGCACTCCATTCAGTTACAATGCTTAGGTTAACAATTTATATGGCACATTCGGTTGGTCGTTTCCGAGCGCTCCTACACTGCTTTATATGTTGTTTAACACTATAACAATGTGCGTTACAATATTAGCACCCCATGTCTCCTGTTTTGTCGCGTTCTTGTTTCCTTCACTCTTTACAAGATGTGCTAATTCATCAAAATGTAACGAAGCTTTATTGTGGCGATAAGCATGCTACTACTAAAGCCCTTTGTCTGGGTAATACAGCTTCATTGTTGTTTTACTTATCTATCATGACACAACGCAATGAGTCAAATGTTCTTTAGTTGACCTCAAAGCTTTGGCCACATCAAAGCATTGATCACAAACAATTGTCTACAAATGTCGCTCGATGCAGCATAGGGAAAAGGCTCATACCTGCATCTTCAAATGCGTGAAGCCCACCATCTTGGATGAGCTTGGAGCAGCAGAGCTCCACAACCGAATCGATATCCCAATTGGCGTCCATGCTTTGCAGTGAGGGCTCCCGATTTGAATGAATGAGTCGATGTACTGGTCTGATGAGAATGGTCCACAAGGTTTTGTCTTGCCGATGCGCGGGCGGGCAAAGAGGCGTTAAAGCCTGAAAACCTGCGAGACAGGACGTCAGAGCCGTTATAGCCAGCTGCTCCGATGCCATGCTGGCCAACTACGCGTTTAACAAGATTATGTCCGGTCATCGAATGAGTTCAGAAGTATGTGCTAGGCTTTATTACAAACGCTGCAAAGCGACACCAAACAAACGCTGCTGATGGTGCACTAAATGTTGTTGTAGCATGTTCACAGCAGCTAGACAGCCAGGCCGCCTTGTATATCGGGGACAGTGAATAGTAATGCTGTTTAACCGTGTAATCTTTTAACACACTTCCACATAAAAGAAAATTACATCTCGTTCACCTTTATTTCTGACCACGGAGAGCACATTTGTTTAACAAAAGGAGAGCACATTTGTTTAACAAAAGTAAACGTTTTATTTGACTGAAAGCTTAATTAGTACAATTAATAATTGACTTGCTGAACAATCCTAAACTTAGAGCTCCTTCCATCCAGCATATTAAAATGCTGCTGTAGAAACACACCAAGTTTCCTATGCTTGAATCACAATTCTGAGGTATCAAACATAGCATATATGATACATTAGACATTAGGTTAGACAGCAGTAACGTGAAGCACTATGCCACTGCCTGGGGCTGTGTGTGCGTGTTAACATATGGCTAAGTGGCTGCTTGCCCCTAACCATTTTCGTTGGCCACAGTCATCCCTACAATTGCCCTTCGTGCTTTACTGTGTGTTTGTGCAATCAGCTTTCTCAACAACCACGCCATTTTTCTCTGCCCTCAGTGGCTGTGTGTGCTCAACCATGTCGTGTCTACTCTTGATAACATTGGAGCATTTTTCTTCACGTCCATTTAGAGAAGCAATTGAACCGCTGCAAGAGCAGAGGGACATGAAACCATCTGCTGCGCAATTTTGCATGCTTAACTCCTGCACTCTTGTCACTAACTACAGTGACCTTCAAGACAACAATATTATTTCATTCTCTTTATTGGACACTGCCAAACAACACAGTCAAGTATTAAGCTGCTGCCAGCCACAAGCGACTAATTCGACAACTTAATGGTATAAAGCAAAAATATTACGTAGCATGAGAACTTATTTTGACTCCCCAGGGATGCTCTAACAACCACCCAAAGCACAGCACACGCCTTTTTCACATTCCACGTCCACTGGGATGCAGCCACCATGGCCAGGAGTCAAGCCCACAAACTTGAGCTCATCAATGTGTTTTATCGACTATCGAGAGTATGCCCAGAAGCAATTGTAGCAGAGTGCGTACACAAATGACACCTTGCAGACATGAACGTCACCCCATTGGCTATGCTAAAAACTTATAGGAGACCTTGGTAACTTCTTTATGGTACTGGAATTTCTGCTGTCAGCACTTGATATGCCGCCAAAAATAGCTGCAAGCTGGCGCAGCATTGTTTGGAGGGCTCTAGCTGACGGTTCACCCTGCACTGCACTGGCAAATGGCACTGCATCATTTGCCCCCAATGTCAAGTGGTAAACTTCCAAGCCCAACAAGGTCATGAGATTTTAAGCACAGCAAGGCATTTGCGAATGTTTTAGCACTGGTACCGTTACCCTTTTCAAGTTTATCACACCCTCTCACATTTATTGAAGCCCTAAAGATTTTTATGTTTCACTAGAGCTGCATTCTGCACGTCCTTCATTTTAATACTTTCTAGGTGGATGTTTGATATAAGTCTTTCCTTCATTTATATGGAGCAAAGGCTATGACTGTGGGTATGACTTGCTGTTCCAAGTCATTATTCGTCTCTTCGGTAAACATCATAATTCCAGATTTCTATGCGTAATAATTATGCCCTGGATATGCCACTTCATTGCCACACCTATCCGCAAGTTCCCTGCATTGTCCGCTAGTAGCATTATGTCGTCCGCATACGTCAGCCTAGGGGCCCCGTTACAGTTCTAAAATAATTCAAAACATAATTCAATATTTTACAGTTGTCTTTCTATTTCCTTAATATAAAGCAGTAATAACAATGGAGACACCCACCGAATTACATTTTTTGCCACGTTGCGGATATTTTGGGTGGCCATGCAAAGTTCTCCCATAAAGGTTCCACCAGAAAAATAAAAATGGAAAAGCCTGTGGCTTGGCAGCTGAGTGATCAGCTAGCTCATAGATGTAAAACTTCTGGAAATTTTGAATGGCTCGCACAAACGTTTTTGTTTCTACAGAAGAGGGCAACTCTGTAGGCTACACAGGTAAAAAAAAAATATATATATGTACATACTGCCAATATATCTTATTCCCGCGACAAGAAATACAAGATTAAACAGATCTGCCACAGTCAACGTGACAGCAACACAAGTTTTCTACAAACAACTGTGTATGTTTCACAACACAGAAACATAAAACAAAAAGCTTATGTCACAGTATCACTGCTTTCACTTGACGACTTCTTGTGCAGAAAGACCTCTTAATGCCCTTTTTTTTTTTTCAATTAAAAAAGAAAGTATAAAAAACCCGACCATTCGAATCTCTAGTACCAGGAAGTGCGCGGCCTTTGCGCATGTGCACTAAGAGCGCTCTAATGGCATTGAACTGTGCAGTCTTAAGAAGTTCGCCAGCTGCTGTGTGTGGATGTTTCCTAGAAATGCAGTTCTTCCTGATGCAACCCGTGAATGTCAGGGGCAAACAAAAAGCTGCGGCTGCTGCCTCACTCCTCTGCATACATTATCTGGCCAAGGGCCCCCGAGAACTTCCAGGAATCCATTCCCATTATAGAAACCCTTCTGCGCGTTGCCCGCGGTGTACTGCACTAGGTTTAATGTCTTAACTCAGCTGAATGTCTGCTGCTGTTGCTAACGGCCATTAGTTCGCATATCAGCCTCTTTGTTTGAAACTTTTATCAGCAGAGCACTCACAGCAAGCCACAATCTGCGGCGCCATTCATCGCCAGATAAGCGTTTTATTCATTTCACAATTCATCATGGACAATATTCCGCAAAGTAAACTGCAGAGCACTTCGGGAGAAAGTAAAATGAAAAAAAAAAGTTTAAAGATCGGGTTGCCGGGAATACGATTGGCGTAACGGAATGCAAACGGCCTTCGAACGGAAAACGATCGGCGGCAACAGGCAGTTGGGTCAGGTTTGGGTCCACATGGCGTCTGGGGTGACGTCAGCGTGACGTCACCACTGTCCTATTGAGGACATGGTAAACGAAACCCAAAGGTTAGTTTCCGGGTTGTCCGTCGTCTGCAACGTTGGGATGGTATATCCTTGTCTCGCAAGGCTAAGCGGACGTTTATAAAGAGCATATTTCTACGTAAGCGAACCGATTATGCAACAGTCCGTAGTATGACCCTGGGCTCCACGCGTCACGTCAATTTCGCGTCACGCCAGTACACCCGCTCAAATGCTTAACTACTTCACAGTTAATTACTGCGAGTACTAGGAACTGACCAGAATTCAAAGCTGTCTCCTAACGGAAGGATCGCACGAACAATGCAAACAAAGGCGACCGGCTAGACGGAAATGCGCTCGGCTACACGGAAACGCGCTATCTCTCCGCATTTCTCTTCAAGATTCACGTGACAGTGGATGGTCCCGCATACTTACTCCATTTTGATGATTGAAGGTGCTGGCACCTTGCGGTGCGAAGCCGTTAGGCCACAACTATTCCATCACACTGGTGGTTCCCACAGAGCAGAAAAATGTCGATCTAGCTGTGTCCGTGACATGAGGGCGAATGAAAATGTAGTCCGGCCGACGGCGTGATTAGAGCCTCGTCATCCGCTCTTCCTTAAAGTCTTTGCGCATGTCAAACTCTACCCCGGTAGTAATTTCTCTGCCAAATCGTTGTTTGTCTCGTTTGCAGAAGGTCCAACCTATTCGAACTTCTTTTCAGCAAGTATTAAACTGTTGCAGTAGAGATTGATTTTCTTTCGCGGAGCCATAACCAAGATGGCGGTGCTGAGGCTGCAAACCTGCACGAGCATGTCGCCAGTCCGCAATGTCGTCGACATTGCATCAGCCGTCGCGTTTAGTATCATAACGAGTAACTTAAACCGTTTCGCCTGGAGGAATATGAAGCGTACATTGCCGCATGCATGAGCGATTCACTCAAAAGGTGAAATATCGCGTCCATTGATTCTCTGTGAAACAAGACCCACGCTAAGGCAGGTTCAAAGTCCTGCCAGTCCTGCCGCTACTTCCCAACAATGCCACAGATCTCAGAAATGAAGTTCCAGGCGACCAAGCATTTAATGCCACAAACAAAA
The DNA here is from genome assembly GCF_013339745.2 of Dermacentor silvarum. Taxonomy (NCBI): domain Eukaryota; kingdom Metazoa; phylum Arthropoda; class Arachnida; order Ixodida; family Ixodidae; genus Dermacentor; species Dermacentor silvarum. The sequence continues at coordinate 31,321,618 of NC_051158.1, forward strand.
TAATTGGCATCTTTGCGCCGCGACGTTTTCTTCGGTCAGTTTCGCATAACCCCCGCACCATCGCGCTGGTGTAGCCCGTCACCGCTGGAGTGCGCCCACAACGTGCAAGCTATGGAGAAATGTGCGGACGGCATGGCGGCCGGCGTCTCCGCCATATTTGCACTTACGTTGCTAGACGAAATGTAGGCTGCGATCCGCTCACGGCTCGTTCCGAAACTGTAAACGGAAACTCCGCGCTGAAGGGCAACTTGCGCATGTAACGCTAAAGGAACCGTTATGTTATCCAGGTGGCATCAGTCTTTCGTAACTGAAGCACGCGTGTACTTGCTGCTCGGTTGCAGACGCCTTTGCACAATCGAGGTAAGTGTTATCCCGTATCTATTATCGGCGGGAAGCATATATGGCGGCCTCCATTAGGATTCACTTTCACAGTGGTATTTCAAAAAAGACAAATATGAATAAATTACGCGCTTACGATAAGTAAATAAGCAAGTAAAATGCTTAAAAAAGATAAGTATAGTTTGTCTGCAGTATTATTCAAACAATGTGTTGGCACTTTGAAGAAGAACGTTGAAGAGGTAAGGAAATAATGAAGGTAAAAAAAAAAAAAACACTTGGAACAAATTTTAAGGATGGCAGTGCACCGGTTTTGAAATATGCGCCGTCAAACTTGTGCTGAAAATGCACTGTTGTTCCACTTAACTTTTTTTTATTAAAACGTCATACATCGCGTCGCCCTCTTTGTGAATGAATATCTTGAAACTGGCGTCATCCTGAGAATTTGTTCCAAGTGGATACGCTTTTTTTTTTTTTTGCGAACTCACTGGCTCCAATTCGCAAATTACAATATGTGCCATGAAGTAATTAATTGAACAATTATATGAGGGAGCTTGTGATAATTAGTCGATTATGCATTTTGATTTCTCGTCCAAGTAATATCCGCCTTTTACAGCTTAAGGATTATAGAATTATGCTACCTTCCAGACGCGACTTTGTGAAATTCTGTATATGATCTAAAAAAAGAAACCAGAAACGTATATATGTATTCAAGCATTAATGCTTGAAGACAATGCAGTACAGTCCAACCCGGATATATCCAACCCACATATAACGAATTATTGTGTAGAACGAACAACAGTAAAATCACCTTGAAAATTTTTGTATAATTCTTTTTTATTTTATATATTGAATTACCAATACATCGAACTTTTTTGTGATCCTCTTCAGATTCGATATATCCGGGTTCGACTGTACACAATATATCCTCGCACGTTTTCCCTTGCACTTAGCATACGGCGCGCGGCCACGATTAGGGTGCCTCGATGTCCTCCTCGCCCGCACGGAGCGGCGGGCGAGGAGGACATCGAGGCACCCTAGCCACGATCTAATCGCACTGATCACGGCGGAAATTCACCTGGAGTGTCCACATAATTGCTATCGCTATAAAATGTGCCGCTAAAACGAATCCTCGGAGAAGAATAGTTGGCAGAACGATGTTCGACAACGAAAGGGTTCGACAACGTCACATACTGCCACGCAAGAATTTAAAAAGAAATATATGCTCCTCGGAAGCCACGAGAAGCCAGGGCCGGAGCGTTTGGCGGGCCATCTTAACGGATCAGTCTCCGGCTATTTAAAAAAAGAGAAAGAGATTGAGAGCGAAAGAGAGAGAAAAAGAAAACTTTTTTTTTTTGCGTTTAATGCACCTTGAGTCTGTACGCGTCACTTTGACGTGGTGAGTTTTTGTGGTTTTGTGACGTCGCGTGATAGGCAGGCGAAGCGGGCGCAGCGCCCGAAGTTTTGACCGATAGCGGAGGACTACAATGGAGAAAAAGGCGTTGAATTGGAATATTTTGTTTCTTTTGTTCGGCCTCATCATGTATAGTAAGCGTGTACAGATGGGGAGATTTCGTGAGGAAGCCACGAAAACTCCCCATCTCCCAAAAAGCCAAACTCCCCAAAAGCCAGACAGGTGAAGTGGGCGTGGCCCGGAAAATGTTTGACCAGTCGTGGAGTGTTAATGGTAGAGACGTAATAGGAAGACATTCGATTAACTTTATGTTATAGCGCCCTTTGCCTGTTGCCTCCCCAACTGCTATTATTCCAGCCTCCACAAGTGACCTACATGACGACGCATATTCGCAAGTAACGTCACATGAACGGTTCTTGCAGGCGGAAAATTTAAATCCGGAAATGTATTACCGAAGAAACTTTAGAATATTAAATTATGCATAAGGTTTATAGTAGGATACAACTTAAAAAAAAAAAGCAGCAGTTGGCAACAAAGGCACAGAGACCGCGCGCGGTTGTGTTACTCCGCCAGCCAATCACAGAAGTACAGTGTACTAGAACTCTTCTAGTACACTGTACACAGAAGCAAACAGAATCGTCGTCATGCGACCTTATCAAAATGGCGTCGTACTTGATACGAAGCTTCACTGCAGAGCGTGGTCATAGTACAGTGAACTAGACTCTTCTAGTTCACTGTAGTTATAGTACACTGTAGCGTGGTGCTCCAGCTCCTGTAGCTCACACACGTACAGTTGGCAGAACCTGAAGGGAAGTGCCTCCCCCCCCCTTCTCTGTATGATTTGTAGAGAACGTTAGCTTGGTCTCAGAAGCATTTCGCGTATGTACCAATATAACTTGGCTGCTGGTTTGGTTGGTAAATGAATAAAAAAGAAACAGCCTTCGGACCGAAAGCAAGTTTTGGCCTCTTGTGCACGGTACCGGCTGCAGTATGCGTTCCCGTTCATTATTCGCCGCTTCAGCTGCATGTTGACGAACTTGTGCTGGCAAGGCACAAGCCCTCCGATGAAGCATCTGCGCTTGGAGTCAACGAATAATAGACGACTGCTGTCTCCGAGATTTAGGTACATCCCTCTTTCGCCTTTTCTTTTCTTTTCTTTTTTTTTTTTTTACGTGGTTTACGTATGACACACCACGCACGATGCTCCAGACAAGATGATACGAACCAGGGCAAACACCATAAATATTAAGTTGCTATTGCAAGTAAAATTTTTCATGGCCAGACATCTCGGAGGCACATTTGACACACAAGAGCCTTCGCGCAAGCGGATTCACAAACCAGTAAGAATGTTATATTAGTACGACTCGACATCGCAAGCAAACTGAATAAGGGACAAATACAAGGGAATCACGCATAAATTGATAGCGAATGCGAGGGACACAACTGAAATACTAGAGTGTAGAGAACTGCACGAGTTCGGCCTTCCCCGAAAGCCCGGGGGGGGGGCTCGGCCTCAGTTGGGACCCTCATGGTTACGCTATTTGACACTCTGCAGAACTCTAGGCCACAAAAAAATTGCAGCCCCTGGGGGAATCTTTGGGCGCTGTGCCTCTCGCTTTGAGGGTAAACCGGGGCAGGCAAGCCATGACACAGCAATATGGGCCACAGCAACGACCCCCCACTCCCGAAAAAAAAAAAAAAAAAAAAAAAATTCCTGGCTACGCCACTGCTGTTACAGTATCTGATCTCTACCTCTCCCCCCTCTTTTTTTTTCTTTGCCGTGCATATCAACAAAGCCTCTGACATTAATGCACTTAATTCCAGTTAAGTTTTCTGGGGGGATAAAATTCAGCCAATGCCTGTTCAGCTCATTGGAACAGCAGATGTCGAGGTGGCACGCTCACGCTTTTGTAGAAAGTTTTACCACATATTTAGTTTGCTAGTAACATGCCATTGTAAAACGCGAACCAACTTATCTTGAGCAGCGCATATACGCCTACAGCAGCAGCTTTCAGGCTCGTCATTCCAAAACGCCCTTTAAATAATCGCGCCTAAATACCGCGGACTATATTGACGTCCAATCCGTGAATTTATTGGTGAATTTCGCCGGTAGGTTATTCTCACGTCTCCAAACGTCTGATTGGCGGACGCGCGGACGGACGGACTGCCGAGCATCCAAAGCAATGGAGCTCGCCGAAGCGTTCGTCACCGGCATCGCCAAGGCCGCCGATCCGCGCAAAGTGAGTGACGCGGACTACGCCAAACTTCTCGACAAAGTCTTCAGTGTGGTCGCGACCGACGGTGAAACGGGAGCGGGCGATGTCGACGACGAGTCGGCGACAGCGGGCGATGACTTCAAAGATGGCTGCGCCGGACTTATTGCCTTGGTGCTCGAAAGCTCGCGCTTCAACCTGGACGATTCTCAGTTCGCGTTGCGACTCGAAGAATACGGAATGACCGGCGCCCGCGCGGACACTTTGGTCCGCAAGTACGCGGCGAACAAGCAGTTGGTGCGCGTCGAACTTAGCCGCATCGGAAAGCGGCCGCCTCACGTCACCGGCGTCGACTGGAGCGTCGATTATCGGGTCAAGAGCAACCATCTCGAGCGCATCGGCGAGCCGATATTCCACATCGAGCTCAAGACTTCCTCCGAGAATCCAGTGTCGTTCGCGTGCAACATGGCGCAGATGCAGGACCTGCTGCATAGCCTGCGGGACGCCGCAAAGTGCGTTGAAAACAAGGCGCAGGGGGGCGGATCTTGAGGACACATGCCAGTTTACTTTTTTTTTTTTTTTGTAAATAAAAGCTTCTCTAGCGAAATGTAACAGCTTTGGGGTCGTTACATTCTTTTCAGTACGTCACCTCCAATGCCTGTTCATTCTGTGTCCTATTGCAAACGCTAACGTCAATGTTATCATTAGGGCAGTAACTTGCAATGGATAAGAATAAAAAAAAAAAAAAGGGGGGGGGGGGGGGGGTTAAACAAGTGGGAAGCTGCTCAATATGCTTAGAGTAAACGCTGCTTGCAAGGAGTCTAATGCAAATATTTTTTTTCTAGTCTTGCATGAAGGGCTGGTATATCTTTTGTGCCGAGTATACTGCCTTGAAAGTTATGAATCTAATGTAAATATTTTTTTCTGGTCTTGCATGAAGGGCTCTTATATCTTTTGCGCCGAGTATACTGCCTTTGAGACAACCAGAATGGCTGTTCCATTACATGCACCAATTTAGTGTCGCGGCACTGATACGTCAATCCTTCCAACAAATGTCAGTTGGAACCAAAACTTATGCCAGAAGTCCCTGTGCTACAACGGGATTCCATTACTTCAAATGCTTGCATCAAGAGACACATCACAATTAGTGACTCAATATTTTTAATCCTATACAACTTTCCACAATGCAAAACACCACAGTACTCCAGCAAGGACACAAAAGTTGAAGCACAGTCCGAGAAACACTTAACACCCCCGGATTTTTCTGAAGTCGTAGCAGGAATCAGTTGGTCCAAAGTACCTGCAGATGTTGCACCACCACGCACACGCAACACAATACTTCCGGAGAGTTCTGGTTATGTTGCAGCACTCTCAAAACTGTTGTGCAACCACGTGTTTGTAAACAAGTTGGTGGCCTTACATAAAGGCTGGCTTACTTTTTGGGCAAAGTTCTACAGCATCCTTTTACAAGCCATAACTATTGCAGGCCAGATGGAGCTTCCGAGCACACCGTGTAGTTAATGCATCGAGGTAATGAATGTCAGAAGCATTGACCAATTAAAGACAAAACAAAACTAAAACAGCCTTCTAGAGGCACACTGTATGCACACTTAAAAGCATTTGTACAGTCCCTGCTTTTGCAGAGCAATTATTTGTGGACCAGAAGCGCAGCAAGACCTACTGCTTACATATCTTGCAAACTCCGAAAAGAAAAATGAACACTAAAAGCGACTGTTAAGTCTATCGCAGGTGATAAAATTACAGCTCTGAAAATCTTTCAGCACTGCTTTGATGCCAAACAACTGACGTAGTTGGCTCGCAAGTGAAGACGCCGCAACCTGCAGGCAACAACAGACTTGCTGCGAAAAATGGGCAGCCATACGTCATTTCGGGCACTGCGTACTGTGCCCGAGATCTTGAGGTCATGCTCTGCTGGGCCCCACTGTCGTCGGCCGAGTCTTAAAAGATTTTAACGCAGAACTACAACTGAACCTGAACAGAACAAATCTGGATAAATATAATTGTATTTTCTATATCGAACATGCTAAACTTACAATGCTCATGTAAAACCACTCTCTCGTAACGAACTGGACATTGGATGCATACATTAAACTTGGGGCGTCTGCTGCGAAATGTGGAGTTGCCTTGCACGACGTTTCAGGATGTACTTTTGCAGTGGATGTGTGGCGATGGTACAGGCCATCATTGAGGGAAGCGCACTAAAGCTGGTCTACTCAAATGCACATGCTGAGAACGCCATTCTTTGCGACTCGGAACACTTTAGGGCACAGGCAATGACTCCTACATACTATGTGTAGTTTTGTTTTCAATAAGTGGATTCATTACTGGCTTCTTTTCTTCACTGATATATATATATATATATATATATTTCCAGTGGATAAGCTTGCTCATTATAACCGCATTCGATTGTAACTGGCAATGAAGGCATATGACTGCAATATTTCGTAAACTTATTTATGCTTTCATTAAGAATCTCTTTAAAGGGGCCCTGAACCACTTTTTATCGAAGTGGAGAAATACATTTGAAGTGAAAATAGGCTATTTCAGAATCACTTTGTGGCAAAAAGTACTTCAATGCAGTCAGCAGAAGCGGAGAAACACGGCCTCCGCTGTGCTCCCCATCCTCCTTCAATGCCTTGCACTGCGAAGGCTACCGTGGCGCGCAGTTCAAATTTCATTTTGGACTTCCGATTTTCGTGCCTAAGAAGCGCTAAATGTAAGCCAAACGCGGTTGCCCTCAGCGAGCCGCAGTGCACTTAGCCACTGGACTTGTGGTGGCACCTCGTGGCGGCTGCAGTGTAGCCGACCACAGCGACCAATAGCAGCCGTGTATTGGAGTGTGCTTTGGTACGAAATAAAGCACACAGAAAAGAGCAAGGATCATTGGGTCTTTTGAAACGAGAGTGTTTGAAAGAAAGGTGACTTCGCATTCCGCTTATGAGCTCCACGGACCGCGTACGACAGCAGAACTTGGCTGAGATGATTACAACAGCGTATGCTACCCGCGGACTACGTTATTTCACCAAGCCTGAGGGGTGGTTCAGGGCCCCTTAAATTGTAGATGGTTAATGCAACAATGAAAACGGTCTCTCCTCCTGCTGGATTTCAAAATATGTGGAGACTCAATTCTGAACAAGCCGCGTGACACCATTGTCGCAACACCACAATAGCACTTTATCATCTCTGAAGTGTGCCACGCCGTGTTCAGTTTAACATAAAAGAGATTCGAAAGTGGTCCTGACCACAAGAACACGCCGATTCTGTTGGGAACTGTGTGTCTTTGTCTGAAAGCATACAATAACCTGACTTCATATAAATTATGTCAGAACCAAATAAACATGACGTCAACCTGTTAGCATAAATCACGGAATGATGGCCATGTGACCTAACCCAGTAGTGCAAAACATTACAGTAGAACCTCACTGATAAAATCCCACTACGTACGATTTCCCGGTGCCGACCTTCACAATCGAGAACACAAAAAAATGACCCAATACAACTACGCTTCTTTTTTACCCGTTCATGTGTTCCCAGAGAACGCAATCTTTCGGCGACAACTTTCAGTGCACTGCCAAACTGCGATCGTATGATACGTTTTCTGCCCACTAGATATGTTAAGCAAGAAGAGGCAAGAGGCGCATGTGATTGAGAATGGTACTTGCCCACCCGTGCCACATAAAAACGACGGCGCGCACTACGCTTCCTATGCCGGTACCAGCACATCTCCTCCCACATAGCCGCCAACCCTATCGCGATAAGCATCTTCACCTATCTGTTCCACAGTGCACGTAATATAGTGCCGTCGGAAGTGTACTGCACACTTTTAAGAGTTGATAACCCAAACGCACTGCCATTCCCCGCTGCAGGCGATGCGAAGTGAGCGTCACGTTTTTTGCTCAGGCGGCATCGTATGCCAGCATTGTCCACCAGCTGGATTTCGTTTTGGTTTCACAAAGGAAAACGCGACTGAACGGCAACGGTCGCTTGGGTGCTACCAGTTCCCCGGGCATCTGCGTCTCATGCCGCAACGATTCGCCGCGAGTGAGCGCGTCAGAAATTCCCGCCAAATTGCCCCACTCGAAAAAGCTGCCGACCTACACACGATTTCTAGGAACGTGAACGTAAGCTTGCCGAAGCCGCGAAAATGACAATGAGCCTCTCGGGCCTCTTTGCCTCCACCAGCTCGACGTGCGCCAGCATCTTGTGCTGCAACAATTCACACTACGCTTCGCATTACATAGATGTCAACTAAGTTAAGCCTGCCAAATTTTTAGTGACTTTGGACCATACGTTTTCCCGGTCAGTACGTTTTTTTCTCAAAAACGTATGAACGAGGTCAAAACGATTTGAAATTTGCACAAACCAAGAAACTAAATGGCATTCCCGTTTACAATGAAAATGATGGCCTTCTAAAAGACAGTGTCAAAATGAGCAGGCTTTCTGCAAGCTCACGAGACACAAGATTCAGGCTATGCATGTAAATTTTATGCATGGATATAATTCCCTGGGGTAAGAAAAAGTTGAAGCCCAAGATCTAGAACAGAGTCGTGTGGATCCAACAGGTAAGGTTGAGCTAAATGCGTGCAAAATGAAGTCTTTTAATTCTGCTGTACGCGAGAACTTTGAACTATTCCAAGTAAGTGTAAAAGAGAGGCAAACAAAATGCACCAGACGAACTTGTTGGCAGTTCAGATACCATATCACTATCAGAACTGAGAATCCATAAAATAAGTCTGCCTGCAGCAAAATTTATCCCCGTGAAACACCGGTGCATAGCCTTAGGCCAACGTTGAGTGAATTTCTTGGTTAAGCTGCCAATACCTCACTGCTTATCAGCTTTGCATTTACGAATCTTTACTACTAACCTTAGAGCGCAAGCCAAGCATATTTTCTTCTTTCTGGTAAAAAAACCAACTTCCCCAATAATCAGTTGCTCGTTATGTTGCGTATAAAGAATTATGAACCAACTACATTTCATATCAGTGCTCTTGAAAAAAAAAAAAAACAAGGATTGACAAAGCTGGCTGTATATCCAGCACTTGAAATGCTGAGTGAACTCGTGGAGCCAGGTCCTAAACTTGGCCAAGCTAAATACCACAATGCAGCTGTTTCGTATTAACGCTTCAAAGGCATAGTAAGTTGAAAAACACAAACAAAGCTACGGCTCTGCACAAACTCTTTGAACACAGTGTATGATAGTCATGCCAGCTGCATTCCATTTCAGATCGCTGCTTGAACTATAGCCACAGATTACAAATAAACAAAATCACTTAGCTACACCTTTCCAGACACGTTGTGTAGAGAGACCAGCTATATGTATTTTACTCAGACCAGCCACCAGTCTTGTATTCCACCTCAACACTAGGTAACGGCCACGATTGATTTGTAGCCGAAGGCAATTAAGAAGCACGCAAAAGCACTTCGCTGCGCTTTTGCCCTAGCCGCTCCATTGATCGTAGACTCAAGCAGACTTGCACCTCACACCGACCCTTCCCTTCACCTCCCATAGCCTGCGATGATGGCAGTTGCGACCAAATTTAACAGCGAAAGGCAATAACGAATGAACTAAAGCACAGAGCGAAGCCCATTTCCTGCGCATGCTTCACAAAAAGAGAGTGAATTCACGTATAAGCACACTGCCCAGCCTTGCCTTCTCTTCCAAATGTTCGTATTTCACGACTGCAATTTTTCTCCCTTTTTAGACAGCATGTAAGCCTAAAGTGCTAAGCCTATATTAGGCTTAGCGCCATGTGGCGCGCAATGCAAGTGGTGCACCTCGAAGTATATGGCCCGCCTCCTCACGAGTGTGCGGGAACTACTGGTACTTCTTGGCAAAGGCAAGCATTGGCAATTCGGCAACTCGTGCACCATGACGGCACTTCTCCTTTTCTTCCAGCAACGCGAACTCGCAGATCTGGCTTGCCCTCTGCGGAACTCGGAACTTCTCTTTCCTTTTCCATTCTCTTTTGTTTTCCTTTGACTTTCTTTTGTCTTCTGTCTTCTTTTTCTTTCTTTTCTTTCTGTGCAGTTGTCATCAGTCCACGCTGCCACTGGTGGTCTTGCTCGGAGGTTGAGAGGAGGCGTGTCGTCCAGACAGCAGCAGGCGCGTGCTCGAACCACTGCTGCAGCTGTCGCCGCTGCTGCGATTGCTGGCGTTGCTAGCGGGAGTGCCCGGCAGAGAGATGCTAGTCTCGACATGGCCGACGCTACCGCTGGCGGAGGGGCGGGAGGGCGACGTCGTCTGTGTGCGTGCCTGCAAAAAACAGTAACGAGTCAAGTTAAGCACTTGCAGGTTGTCGTTTTTAACATTCGCCAGTAAAGAAGTCGCATCGTTGTTAAACTGTTACTTTTACGCAATGATATTCACGATTTACCATGTTCACTCAAATGCACATTGACTGACTCATTTGGGAGACTTGACTGACTGGCTTTCCCGAGTGATTAAGTGACTTCAGTTGACAGAACACTTTTGACTCACTGAATTGACAGAGTGACTTGATTGACTTTACTAACCGACTGATTGATTGATTCATGGGGTTTAATGTACCAAAGCTGCACAGGAGCTAGGAGACATGCTATAGTGGAGGGGCTCGAGGTTAATTTTGACTACACAGGGTTCTCTTAATACGCAACCAATGCTCAGTACAAAAGCATTTTTTCATTGTTGCCCCACAGATTGCAGCTACCGCGAGCAGGTGTCGAACACCTCAGCAGAGTACTGCAGCAGAGCGCTGTAGCCACTCAACCACTATGGCAGGTTAAAACGCAGGTTTACTGTGAATGTATACTGAAGCTCCAAGTTTTCAGCATCAAAAGTGTGTGGGGCATACCACTTGCCAAATGCTATCCAATAATCTAACCTAACTGGCCACACTTGCCTCGAACGTCGTGGTCCCTGTGGGCGCCAGCGGCGTGGTGACCTTCTTGACCTCCACCAGCTCGATGGGGCGCTCCTCCTCATGCACTGGCGAGCATCGGTCGTCGAAGGCTCGCCGCCGGCGCAGCGCCATAGCGTCCGGCGAGTTCTTGGCACTGTTGCTGCCGCTCGACGGCGTCGGCACTGCCGTTCCCGACGAGCTCTCGGCGCTGGGGGTCTCTGCTAGTGGTGTGTCTAAGCTGGTGTCAGTCCCTTGATCGACCAGGAAGTGACCGCCCTCCTGCACGGCTGGGTCTTCGGGGGTGTAGTAGTCAGAGTCCTCTGCTCCTGGGGAAGTGTCTGCATGGCAAGCCCACAGATATTCACAACCCTCCATTCAGCCACAGACTCCTATGTGTTTACAATGTTTACCAGTCATTCTGAAGCCATGTTTCAGGACATTTTGCCCCTATCGATGGTAGAGCACAAGCAATTTTACACTGTCTCTGCTCTTTCACCTTAACTCCTATGATGAGTGTTGAAATGTGCTGAAAGTTAACATCGCCCTAACCGTGCCCCATAAATTGCAATCAACGTCTGGGAAAGTAGCACCCTCTTGATAAGCAGTAATAATTCCTTGCGACTCCCTTTACAGCACATTTAAACTTCTCTGTAATATGAAAATTGACGCAAAACAATTTTGCACATTTGCTCTGAACATGCGAGGACTGAGGTGCCTGCTCTTATAGCATGACATACTGCACAGCATAACGATTTATAACGACAACAAGCGGCGAGATGACTGGTAGTACGTGCAAGCATGCAAAGCACTTTCCAGTGCAAGTATCGTTTGCTACGCTGTTGCCTTTAAGAGGATACACGTCCTGCCAGCGTTATCTGGGCCGGTCTCGTTCACAAAAGAACGATGCGAAAACACGTGCGCGACTAAGATGTGTCATCTATGATGCACATTTCATTGTTTTCATGCTACTTACGGAGCTTGCATGTGTGTCAGGAAAATAAGGTTTTTAAAAAAGAACAAAAAGATTTATCAGCATGTGTGATGACAAGTTCAGGAGGGGCATAGTGTGGCAAGGAAACGGCATCCAGTGAAGTGCATTTTTAAAGGAGACACCGAACAGGTAGTAATGAAGCAAATGTAACTGCAGCATCTCCAACTTCAATCGGAAGAAAGTGGCCCAACTAAAGGCAGAACACTAACTGGAAGATAGTCTTAGGACAAGATCCCACATTCAAATATGGCAATTCAACAAATTTCCAGACAAATAAAAGTGGTAGCAGATTACCATTATCCTTGAAAAGAAAAGCGTACAATCATTGCATTCTTCCTGTACTAATCAAGGAGCGGAGACATAGATAACAGACTAAGTCAAGGTCGCACGTCCAACATCTGCACTTCGCAACGGGCAAACGCAAAATGCACTTGCAGCCTCGACCGTTTTTTCCCGCGTCGATGGAGTTGTAAAAAACAACAAATCGATTTTACTGTTGAACTTCATTTTGCCGGCCTGCCCGATAATTCAGACATTTTCGTGACCCTGTCCACGTCCGAAAAAAATCAGTTTGTGACTGCATTTACTTTCCGCATACAAATTGAAGAGCCAAAGAGCGACGATGTGGACTGTGCGCAGCTAACAAGCGGCCGGTGCAATAGGCTTCTCCGTCACCTAGGCAACCCCCCCGCGCCTACTGAGCCAGTACGCTGCCGCTGCATTTTTTTTCTCTCTCTTTTCTCCTCTGCATCGTCTTCATCACTCTCCCTTCGGCCGGCACATCTCGCTGAGGACACGCTCACTGCCTCGCTCAAGCAAGTCTGCGAGATTTTCTGGCAACCGCATTATAACCGATATTCTGTCTCATGTGGCTGCACTACAAGTAATATGCATATAGATTGAGTTCTAGGGGAAGATAAATCGGAGGCAAAAAATTTACCGACGATTATGATACTGTCTAATGAGAAATTTGAGCGCAGCTCTATACGGTTTTTCATTTCGCTATATATTGAGGCAAAGAACTCGACAGAGATGTGTGGCAGAGTCGGCAATCGTTGTATATCTGATCTGCGGGTCAAGCGCGACGGCTTTTATACATGACTCGTCGAAGGTTCCAGTGCAATCTCTGGTGCCACTTGGCTTCCAGAAGTACTACACAATTCCCGTCGCGCATACAAACAGATGAAAAAAAAACAATCGCAAACCATGACAATTGAAACAAGCGAGACCAAACCAAGCAAACCAAACAAGCGCGAGCGAGAGCTGACACGAGCAGACGATAGTACTAAACTAGCGGTCCGGCTGAGACCAGATACGCATCGAGTACGCATCGAGCAGTCGCGCGGGTCCGCATGAAACCAGTTTCCCGCGCGCACGTCACTGAAGGGGCCACTCTCATTGGTCTGCGCCGTTCGTGGCTTGCGAGATCTTTCGCTACTGTGCTCATTTGCTCGGTTACGCCGCCGCCGCCGCTCGTCGCAGGAAGGGGCCATTAAGAGCTGCGCTCTAAAAGGGCCACATTATATCCGGTCCTGCACTATAAGCGGCTACATTATAAGTGGTCTGAGCTGTATAAGAGGGAGAAATGGAGCTGGGCAGGCCACAAAATGCATAGGCCAGGCAACCAGTTGTCTATTAGAGTTACAGAATGAGTGCCACGGGGAAGGGAAGCACAGTTGGGAGATGGCAGAGAACTAGGTGGTGTGATCAAATTAGGCTATATCCGCAGGCATAGATGGGGTCAGCCGGCGCAAGACGGGAGTAACCGGAGATTGCAGGAAGAGGCCCTTGTCTGACAGCTGACATTACAGGGAACGATGACGATGATTTCAGCAAGAAGTCTGCCAAAAGATTCAAAGCACTCTAAAAGTCGAGTTTCCACAGTCTAATTGAACTCACCCGTAGCCTTGTTCTCTTTGTCTGGCCTGGCCTGGCAAAGGTGTAGCGAGTGCGGCGTCGAAGCAGACACCGTGTGTTGCTTTCCGTGTGCCGATGGTGAAGTCACTGCCTGGCTCCGAGACTCGGCGCCTCCGTTTCCTTCGAGCAGCGAGCGTGTTTCCGCTGCCTCTGCCTCTCGACCCTGTACCACAGACGGCCGCACGTTCACCGCACGTGACTTTGCAGTCAGACACTGCTTTCACTCGAACACTCGGCGATCCCCTTTCTTTCTATTTTCTTTTTCTTTTTTCGAGCAAGACCTTACTATGTTAAACTGACATTAAATGGCAACCGTGAATCGTCACTAAATCAAATAAAATTTTAAAAAATTATGCAGACCCCAACATCGCTGTGTAAAGCGATGTTATACGAAGCATTTTGCAGGTTGCTGGCTATCCAGCATCGTTCGGGGTTCCGCGAAGCGTGGTATATATTACCACATGTGCCAACAAGTTTATGTAGGACAAGCAATTGTGTGATGCAAGCGTATCTGTGATGATGGCAGTGGCATGGTGATTAATTTGTTGTACACCAGTGACGAAACGGTACAACCTCGGCCAAAACTGAAGGCGGTACAATGTCACATGGCATCTAGGTAGCACTAACTGCTAAGAGGAAAGTACTGGGGTAATGTAGGTCGATCCTGAAGGCAACGGAGTGCTACACAGTGTCTCAAAGTGCTACCTGCCACAAGGGAAGAATAGAGGGATACTTGCGCACTCTCACTTTTATAGGCAACTCCGGCATTGCGCAGTCTTAAGTTGCACTTCAAAGCATCATGACGAAGCACGATGGGCAAACGCAAAACGCTCCTGCGGCCTCAACCCCCACAAAATATAAAGTAGAGTGAATCACAACAGCGAGCAAGAGCCTGTAAATGAATTTCCTGTGCTGCTGTAGTTGTAAGAAATGTTTCAACTTGCATTTTAGCATGAAAGTATCTTAGTAATGGCATTTTGAAAATAAACTGACTGCAGAGATGAATATGTTTCCGTTTTTTTTTTTTCAAGTAAACAACCGACTTCTGGGGGGATTTGTCAACATCTGGCACTTGTGTCAGGGTTTTATGCAAATCCCACAACTATTCGAACGAATCTGTTCGAAATTTCTCGACACTAATTACTATTCGCTTCAACTTCGCTCGAAAATCAATATTCGCACATGCCTAGTTTCGTGGGTTGGAGTGAGTTGGCCACACACGAGCAGCGTTATGTTTCAGTTCCCATGCTAAGCAGTGAGATAGAAGCATTTCTTATTCATGCTGTCAATAATGGAACCAAAATAAATCCATAGACGCTGCTGCTTTTCACCGACTGGGAACCGATGCAGCTGGAATAGTTCACAACCAAACAAAGAGCGTGGCTGGCGACGCACGTCGCGTATCGTATATACTCACGTAATGAATGCACTCGCATAATAAACGCACCCCCAACATTGCCAGTGAAGATTTGGATTTTTGTTTTCTCCTGCATCATAATGACACCCCAAACTTTGCTACTGTGCAGTCCCACGATCAAATGGCCGTGCTGTAGTTTTTTGGAGAGACTATAATCATTTACTCTCGCACGTGTTTAAAGCAAGTGCACTTAATCTCAATGCCCGTCGCGCCACGCGAGAAACGCCAAGATCACGTAAACGAAATTCTACAGCTAACTCATGTAGGCTGCACATTCACGCTAGCGGCAAATATGCCGCGGCTGCACATCAGCAGAGGTGGTGGGTATGATGACGAAGCTGACAGCAACACCATGAAGGCACCACGGGCAGCAAGCATGCGGTAAGAGCAGGCTGCATGTTATCACGGTCGTTTGCAACCTGACGGAAAGAGCGACTGCGATAACGCTCAGCCTGTTCTCATGACATACTTGTCGCCAGTGCCGGCCCAAAGGCGCCTCACAGACACAAGAGAGGAAGAAGCCGCAACTGGCTCTCCACTACAGTAGCTTTATGCAGTTTACGGACTTCACTCTGACGCAACAGAACGCGCTTGCATGCGTGATGCGCAGCCGGGCACGGCACAAAGGAGAGTCCAAGTGTAGAAGAGGCAGCCGGCAGTTTGTCGGCATAGTGGGCATAGTCAAGCATAGTGTCGAATTTGTGTGTCTGTTGCTCGCTTTTCTGCCTGTCTTTGGTTTCGCTGTGTGTGATGGGCCCTAAGTAGCGTTATGCGCCTGTTGCAGGACAGAGAGTTTATCTGTTCACAAAACGGAAACACTGATCAGACATCGATCAACTCTGACATGCCGACGAGCAGGACGGTCGAGGAACGAGACATGCACAGCGTTGCGTTTCATGCTGCATCAAAAGTGTTCCTCATGAATCACCAACAAGCCCCCATCGCTACCCTTATCTAATGCATTTCTCAAATCGTTACCATCTTACTTTTCAATTTTTGCTGTTTGGAAAACGTTCCGATAAAATTTGCCCAACATAATAAACGCATCCCCCCAACAATGCTTCAGCTTTTTTAGGAAAAAAAAAAGTGTTCATATTGCGAGTACATACGGTATTCGCGCCGCCAAGGACTACACAGTACTTCCCCAATGACCTTGTATGAGCCGACATCGCGCAACTGTTTGACAGGACGAGCTAAAGCATCTCCAAATTGTTTCATAGCATGCTGTTACAACACATTCAAGCAGCACCGCACCGGTTCAAACAAGCCAGAGAGAAGGAAAGGCTCACAGCGTGCTAGTTGCCAGACCTTTTCTTCTCACCCAATGAAAAGGTCTAACAGAGAAGCTACAAAGGCGTTGGTGCTGCGAAGATCTGGCTGTGCTGCCAGTGCATCGTGTGTGTGGCCTCAAAAATTACCAACAAACAATACCGGTGATAACTTTCGCTGCAGGCGAGATTAACAAACACAACCAAGTTTCCAGAAGTCACGTTGCGAAGCTTCTTTGAAATCATTGAGTAGGAAAGAAGAGCAGAAGTGTCAACGGAGAGTCGTCTGCTCTTGATGCCTGTAACATGACTGTTTACAAACATGTAGGTTGTCTATAGTACTTTCAACGTGGCTGAGGGGCTGGTTTGAGCACAAAACACACATGACACGAGAGATAAAGACTAACACAGACGGACGCAGACGAACACAGCCACACAGCCATATCTTAAAGCAAGTTTCCACCGCCTTTCCAGCTCACCCGTAACTGTGTTCGCCTGTGTTCGTTGTGCGCCTGAATTCGTCTTCTCTCCTGTCTGACCAGCTTGCCCAACAAGAGGTTCTCCTGAAACAGGTCATTTATTTTTTTACTGCGCAAGTAAATGAACAAGCTACACATTACGGTTTCCTATCAGGCTTATTAAAGACCCTTAAGAGAGACACACCTAAGTCAGTTTAAACTGATAAAGTATTCTTTCAAAACTCTTGTTTCGTTAATTTGTGGGTAAGAGGTTGATTACCAGAAGAAAAAAAAGTAGGCCAAATTCAAAATTTAACAGAACGTTGTGGTGTAACACGAGAGCTGGTACGTACATCAGTGTTACAACATAAAGTAAAAGCATTTTCATGCACTGGGTCATTGCAGCGTAGTTAAAGTTCTCAAAACTTGCCAAGTTCAATCTTCAGCTCCTTCAGGATACAGTGTAATGCATTTTTACTGACAAACAATTAAATAGGCCCGAACAGACGCTGTCAAGATCCACAACGTCACGGCATGCTGCGCCGAGACAAGGAATGGAATGCTGAGACAATAAATGGAAACTTCCGCGGGCGCAGATGGTCAAATGATAGAATTACAAGCGGCTGCTTGCACATGCACTTCTCAAATCGCAGCGCCGCGCCCCAAGTGCGACCGCCGAAATGGAGCCGCGAAGTGGAGCCGCATCAGGCTCCGTATAAAGTCCAAGTGCGATAAGATCCTATTGCGCCCCGCGCACTGCTCTAGGTGCGAGTGAAAGTGTGCGAGGGAGAGACAAGACAGATGGTGGCTTCACGAGTGCTGCCTTCCCGCACGAGCAAAGGGAAAGATGGGGAGAGGAGCGAGCTTGTGGCAACGCGATCAAGTGCGTGGGAGGGGGGGGGCAGAGTAAGAGGCAAGTGGGCGCATGTCTCGATTTCTGGAGCGCGTCTCCACCGTGGCTGCACATGGCTGCAAGCGCAGCTGAGTGCATACGCAGCCGCACACTCTGCTTTAGAGGTAATCTGCCGTGTGAGCAATGAATGGGCATGCCGAGACAGCGTGCCATCATGTAAGCCGTGTTCCCGCGTATTTAGTATTGGAGGTTGCGTAATCTCGAGTTTCGGTGACCGGTTGGAGCGAGAGGCAGACGAAGTGTTCGCTCCTTGTTAGCGGCGTTTTTCATGATAGTGTCGCCTGGCGCAGGTGACGCTATCAGTCACGGGGGCGGAGTGCACGCGAAAGCAGGGCTGGCTTCACTTAATTAGTACTGCCGATGTGAAGATAACTTCGACGTGCCATGAAACCGTGTCATTCATTGCAGACTCCCAAATTCTTCAAAATTAATTGCTTCCTCATTTCAAATTTGTGTTTTTTTTCAATTGCCTGACAATGCGGTAAGTTGTGTGGCCCCTTTCCGTGTAAGAAAGATCTATCGGCGACTACTTACTTGCATAAAAGATCGAATTTCAATACAACGAAATTTTGATATAACCAAGCAAATTGCCGACCTTACCAATTCTGTTTTATATCAAGGTTTAACTGTATTTTCAGATTTAGAAATCTGCAAAACGTTCAGTAACATCTTGCCAATAAATAGCGTTTGAATTTAAAACATGTTAATGAGTTACTTAGACAGAAATTGAATTTGTTCCGTTTTGAAAAAAATAAAAAATAAACTTCCAGCACCCAAAGGGCGAACAAGTGCTGCCTGTTACAAACACCACAAGGTGCAGCCCATGGCAATGTAACTCACCTTTCGACGACTAGCGGAACTCTCCGATGACTCCGAGAGCAGACGAACTTGCTCCGGCGCTGCGCGTGAGGAACTCCGTCGGTGCCAGCGGACGTCTGGACCGAGCGGGGACACTGCGCGTCCCTTCTCGGGGTCCGAAGAAACAACCGCTGCCACCACAACCTCTGGAGGTGCCACAGCTCCGGCGCTGTCCGTCTGCAACGACGAAGTGCTGCCTGAACGCCGCCTGGAAAAAAATTAAACGCAGTTAAGTACATGTTTAAATAAAACCTTCTGCTGGATTTGCTGAGCAAGTACAACCTGGATTTAGACATTACGCAAGCTGACTTGAATGATGAAGATGACTTGACCGTGCCTCTGGTCGCTGACTCTCAAGTTCAACGAAATTATTACTTTTTTTTTACTTAACATTTCTTTTTTCCTGAATGCTCGATAATGAGGAAAATTTTGTGCCCCTTCTGTGTAGAAAAAATCCGTACAGTAAATCTATACAGTAAAACCTCATTAATTCAGATTTCAGGGGACCGAAGAAAATGTCCGAATTAACTGAATGTTGAAATATCGAGGGTATCCAGAAAACAATAAGCAAATGCTTAATGCGTCAACAGGCTCTTGTTTAGTGAATGAATGAGCAAATCCTGTTTCTATTTTGCTCAACAGCAGTGCGGAAGCTGCAATTCTTGTCATCTCGTGACTCAATGGCTCTTGCAGCGGCAATCGAGGCCTTGCTATTTCCTTTGCAGCACGGCCGTGACACGCGCCTTTATTTGCGACAGGCTTTGCACTACCGCGTGCACATCCCGATTATTTTTTCGCCTGCGAGCTGATCACCAACAGATTGTCCACCCATCGCAATGTAGTCGGTGCTCTTCATCCTCGACAGCTTTGTACGGAGTCAAAACGAAACAACTGTTTGTCACAACCGCTGTAGAAGAAAACACGGAGCCGGACATTTTTGCGTTCTGCTTTGTTTATTGTGAAAATTTGAAGCGCGTTTAAAAACCACTGCCTGGCGGGAACTTAGAAAACAAAAATATAGTTTCTCCTCCTTCACGTCCGATGGTGCAGTATGTCCGTGAGCATGTCTCGAAAGCGACGTTTCAAACCATCGATAGCCGGCTAACAATGCCCAATGGGCGCGGTACGGGAAGAGTTAATCTGATTAACCTCTCTGCCTTTCATCTCTCATAACCTCTGTCTTGTTATGCAAACCCTGTTTGAGGTGGTCTAACTGATAAAAAAAAGAAATAAAAAAAGAAAACAGAAAAAAAAGAGAGAACACTGAAAAGGTTGTCGCTACCTTCCACTCCTACGAGGCTTGGCTGCTGGCCCCTCAGGTGTTCCAGCTTCGGGCGGCAGGCCTACAGTCAGGTGCACTGGACAACAAGCAAGGTTGAGAATTAACTAAAAGCACACATTCCACACTTCTGAACCACTCAGCGGAAGAAACACAACCACAGAAACGCTTACAACCAGAGATATCTTGCATACTCTGACAAGACCCTTGACTCTTAATTCCTCTCCCCTCACTTCAGTGTGTCAGCACAGTCAAGCGTCGGCACAAGGAAATTGCGTCCCACACAAGAATAGGTTCGTTATATCCAATATTTATTAGAAGAATGTATTTGTTAGTCACTGGTATTGGAGAGAAACATTTTAGGCTTACTTTATTGTATTCGACAGTTCGTTATATGCTAATTGTTAAATCAAGGTATGACTGTACTAGTTTGCACAGAGATTCTCGTAGGACACTCTACACTCCACAGCGCTTATTCTGAGGACTCTAAAGAACTACTTGTGAGATTGTCGCACCCTCTCCGTGTGCACCTTTGATTCAAAGCAGGCAGCAGTGCCCGGCAGAGCTTGGCCTCCAAGATTGCCGGTGCAGCTTTAGTAAACAAGCATATGTGACCCCATTTGTCATGGGCATCTTCAATTGCGAAACGACTAATTTTCTCTGCAACTGATGTCATATTAGACTGGTCATCTTTAGACGCACTACCAGGGGCGGATTGCACAAGTATCTCGCTTTCCGAACATTCGCTTTCACGCTTGTGATTTGCCGGAGTCGCACTTTCATCACTGTTCATAAGCATGGGGTCACGGGAGCGCGAATTCAACACCGCCTACTCAGTGACTTTAGGAGGCTAAGCGAACGTTCGGAAAGGAAGACGCTTGCGCGATTTCACCCCAAAGCGCTCTTGCGGTCACTTAACATGACAATGAACATGTGTTGCACAAAGGGCTTTCACTAGCATTATTCTAGCTTTGTCACCACTACATTAGCTTGTTTATTGTCACAATAAAGGCCAGCTTGGATTCAATGGTCACACGACCTTTGGAGCATTGAAGGAGTACGCTTATATGACTAGCCGAACGCACCACAAGTCACCTCTTGTTTCTAAATCAAATGTTGTAAACCTTTCGTAGGGGCAATCTGACAGCCTCCTGGACTAACCTAATCTTTTGCCCTTAGGTTTGCTACACAACACCCGACAACCGGTAACACCTTCGCGTGAAGGCAAAAGAAGCAAAATTAAACCAGCACTCACTTGCGGCGGCCGGCGCAGAGCTTACGACCGGTCCATTGAGGGCCTCCACAAGTGGCACAACTTCGTAACCTGGCGGAATGTCTTGGCAGGTCTGTAAAATGAATTGAAGCCGTTAGCCTACCGCACTGAAAAGAATAGGGGGAAAAAAACAAACAAAAAAAAAAAACCTTCGCAAGTGCGATATAGTCGGAAAACTTGGGTGAGTTGGTGGAAATTCATATTTGACAAGTGCTGCTGCTGCGCTGCTGCTTGTCAAATATGAAATTCGCAGGTGTATGGCAATCCAAGCCACTCATACGTCATCCTAGGGGGTCTGTTTTGCCACTGCCCATATCCTACCGAAGACTTTGCAAACGCATCACTTCAGTTGAACCTCGATATAACGAAGTCGGTAAAATCGCCAATTTGCTTCGTTATATAGATATTTCGTTATATCAGGCGCCCCAGCAGCCAGCATGTGCCCGCTTTTCAGACGACTGCCCCGCCTGCAACACCTGCGGAGGTCAGTCAAGTTTAACTATGCACTGTTATGTTTCTGAACTTGTTTAACTTCATAAAACGTTATTTTGTTTAGTGCACTGCCTTAGCCTGCTCGCGAGGGGCTGCTCACGAACCCTTCCACAAAGCAATTCGCTTCAACACTAATGCAGCTTACTACCAGAAGTTAAACGTCAAACCGTGGCAGGTGCCTTGACCTCCGAAAGAGATGGGACAAAGGCACGTGCAACGGAGTGTAGAATAGATAAATCAGAGCGCATTAACGTGGGACGACCACATGCACGAGACATACTAGAGTGCTTGCTTTTCAAGTTGGTCCTTCTCTAATGCGCTGTGATTAACCTATTACACAAGATCAACTAGCCAGAATTACCACTTTAGAGAAGCAAAGAGTCCGTGACAAACCTGGGCATCTCCGGCTGAACCCGCGAGGTGCGGCACGGCAACGGCCGAGGAGAGCGTGCGACGCACTGCGCGCACCTGGAGCAGGGCGCGGAAGGGGGCACGGCAGATGGGGCAGTTGTTGGCCTGATAGCGCAGCGAGTCGGCGCAGCACGAGCACAGGCACAGGTGGCGGCACGGCAGGATCAGGGTGTCCCGACTGTCGCACATGCAGATGACGCACTCGGCGCCACTGTCCTCCGTCTCCTCGTCTCCGGTCGGGGGCTGTGGGCGGAAGAGCACGGCAATGCTGCAACAGGATACTAAAGGAGATGTGGGACTGTGAAACGACAAATCACAACAAGGAGCACGATAGGCTCCATGGTCTATTCTTTCACCGAAATGTTAGCGAACATAAAATGCAGTAAAAAATGGGGCTAAAGGAAAGCATCAGCAGCCGCAGGCACGACTTAACGGTTCGGGAATCGCGCAGCATGTCCGGTTTGCCTCTGGCCAGGGGAACGCTTATGTCTTGACATGCTCATGACGAGGCAGAAAAAGCGCAGCATGCTACCGTGCAAGCAGCGGCCAGCAGCATCTCGCCGGGCGAAGCGGTGACGCAGCAGGAACCTCCGGCCTAGCCTCACGTGGAGGTGGCGACGACGAAGATCACCACAGAGGTGCCTATTGCGCGAGAGGTTCGTGCCACCAGTGCCAAAATAAATTAAATTGAGACGCAGCTCAATATGCATTGTTAGAGGTGCTTCCACAGGATGTTGCACGTGCATCTGAATCTGGCATTGAGACGCAGGTCATGTCGGTCTGGTCCATCCACTCAGTGGCCTAGACTACGTAGCAGGTTATAAAGCGAGCCTTTCTTTGTCCACTATCTACACCCTGCGTCAACACCTGCCTGGCCGAGTAAACTGGGCTAATTGCTGAAACTAATAAAGGTACATGAATGAAATTTGCGTCCTAAATGGAAATTTCTTGAACTCTAATTTATCCAAAATTTAGCTTCTTGCGTGTGTAGTTGCCGGGCTGTTTACAACAGAAGTTGCGATATTTGGCATTCGTCAAAAGCACATTATCCAAAAAGTAAAAATTCAACATTATTTCACTGCCTTTAGGAAACAGATAAATATGACCTAAAGCTACAGATCAAGCAACAATGCAGTAAATACGGTAGTTTCTTCTGAATATGATCACAACTGAGACACAGTTCGCAAAAACCACGTATCTCATGCTTGTTCTTGAACATTTATTTCTAAATCACATTAATCAATTTCTTTATATTATATATATAGTTGGAATCTTCAAGAATTAAGCTTTTTTATGGTACATACGACAACTTTATATCCGAAGTAGAAGAGCCGCCACAGATGCTCCAAAAGTACTGAAAACGGGGGGGGTCGTGCCGCCGGAGCGGGACCGCCACCTTAATTATACAAGCGCATGCACTATTTCCAGTCACAGTACAAGCACCAAGACACCTAATAAGTGTATTTGCAACCATTCAGAGTTGTTTCCGACAACTCTGTGGCAATTTGGGGCCTGCCTCGCTGTTATGTTTTCCTGGCTATTAGGTGTGATTTTTCCATGGTTCTTTGAAAACCATATCAGTGGGGTTCTACTGTATTACTACTAATACAGCAAGTGCGGATGAATGCAGCACGCACAAAAGCACACGGTATTCACAATCAACAGTTGTCAAATAAGAAATGTACCAAGCTGGAGCCTGTTATATGTGCACATAGCCGTATGGGCAGTGGGCAACTATCATTAACAGGGTAGGTGGGCATGAGTGCATGTGTTCTAGAATGACCAACTAAGAAGGTAGACATATCAGAGCTAGCAAGGTTCTTGGACCGTAACAAATATCCATCCTGTTACCGCATAGTTACTTAGTTTACCCTGTTACACAATAGAGCCAACGTTTTGATACGGTGACTTGTCTTTTTCAGGGCACTGACAAAGACGAGTCCCTTTGTCGAAACATTGGCTCCAGCCTGACCGATCCGTAATTCGATCACTACTGACGACCTCGTATCTCTGTCTTCCTGCGAACCTCTGTCTTGCCTATAATCATGACGCATCACTAACAAGCCCAAGTCCTGACGTTTTTCGAGATCAGAAAGCCTTCATGCACGCCAAAAGAGCACCCACGATGCAGGCATCGATGCTCACCTTGGTCTGGGCCACGTTCTTGTTCTCAATGCCGTAGATTTCCTGCAGCAGATAGCAGAGGCCGTCGACAAAGAGCTTCTGCTTGAGTGGCTTGAGCGTGTACGTGTTGTCAGAGTTCTTCTCCACCACGGCAACCAACACGTGCGACTGCCGCGGCTCTGCGGCGTTGAGAGACATCCACGCATGAAGATAAATGTGGTCGACAACTTTTCCCATGCAGCTTTCAAGGGACAACTAAAGCAAAACACTACATTAGTTTAGACGGACAAAGCCTTCTTAAAAATTTCTGTTGTCATTAATTTTGAAATACGAGGTGTGTTCAAAAAGAAACCGAACTTTTGAAATAGCGCGCCAACCAGCAGAGGGAGCGCGCTGCGGCGACTGAGTGCATGTAGCGGCAGGATTAGACAACAAACCGCCATTTGTCGCGTCTCGCTCTGACCGTTAGTTGGCGAGCTACAGCCGCTGAAGTGAGCACATGAACAAGCTGTTCTTCGGATTGGTGCTAAAGTGACAATGAAGGAATTGGAAGAACAGTGTGTGTGTGTGTGTGTGTGTGTGAAGTTCTGCTACAGGCTTGGGAAAACTTCCACAGAGACATTTCAGTTGCTTAGCCAAGCATACGGGAAGGACTGTATGAGTCGCACGCAGTGCTATGATTGGTTCAAGCATTTTGAAGACGGAAGAATGTCTGTCGGTAACGATCCCAAGCCTGGACGACCCTTCCACATCCACAGATGATGACCACGTCGAGAGAGTTCGAACTGCGATTTGTGGAAATCGTCATCTGACTGTTCGAGAAGTCGCTGAAGAAGTGGGTATAAGCGTAGGATCACGTCATGAAATTTTGAGTGACAAACTTGGGATTCATCGTGTCAGCCCAAAATTTGTGCCGCGTTTGTTGACTGACGAACAGAAGCAGACCTGTGTTGAAATCAGCCAGGAACTGCTAGCCACTGCCAATGACGATGAAAACTTTCTTAAGAACATCATAACAGGCGATGAGACATGGGTTTATGGCTATGACGTTGAAACAAAAGTGCACTCATCGCAGTCGGTGGCCAAAGGTTCTTCTCATTCAAAAAAAGCACGCATGAGTCGGTAAAAAATGAAGGTGATGTTGGTTGTGTTTTTTGACTGAAAAGGCATTGTCCATCAGGAATTTGTGCCACATGGTCAGATGGTAAAGAAGGAAGTTTACCAGGGTATCCTAGCACGTTTGAGAGATTCTGTGCGCAGTAAGAGGCCTGAATTGTGGGAAAGTCAGGCTTGGATGTTGCATTATGACAATGTCCCGGCTCCATGTCACTCTCCTTGTCCGCAACTACTTAGCTAAACACCACACTCCTGTTGTGCCCCACCCACCAATCTGGACCTAGCCCCAGCAGACTTCTTTCTATTTCCCCAAGCTGAAAACCACCTTGAAAGGACCTCGTTTTTAAACCGTAGAGGAGATCCAGGACAATGCGAGAAGAGACCTGCACGCCATTCCAGAAAGTGCGTTCCAGGAGGCTTTCTAAAAATGGAAGATGGGTAGAGTGCATTGCCAGTAGAGGGGACTACAGTAGAACCCCGCTGATACGTTCCCGCTTAATACGAATTCCCGGCTCCTACGTTCGCAATCGCGAAAAATAAACATAACCCCGTAAGGAATGTGTTAATACGTTCCGGTTAATACGTTCCCGGAAAATACGATTATTCGGCAGCAACGTTCAGCATTGCGGCAAACTGCGGTCGTATGATACGTTCTTCAGCGAAAAATTATCATTCAGAGGAGAGGAGGGGGAGGAGGAGGATGCGCAGTAGGGGTGTGGACGCTGCACGGCGGATGGATGGACTGAGGGAGTGACATAGCCCCGACCATAAGATGCTTCGCATCTAATAAACCTTTTACACCTTCCTTGTCTACGGTATTTATTCACCCCCTATATTTTAGAACCAGGTGAAATATTTCGTATTCAAATTTTAATAAGTTACGTTTCTTGAACCCCTCTAATTCATACACAAGATCTTTTCCGCAATTGTTACTGAGGCTTCAACTTTTATGCTTAGTACGGCTCAGAAAAGGAAAATATTATATATATATTATATATACATACATATATATATACACAGCCCTCACCAATGATGGCAGCATACAATTTAAACTGGCACAGTTGAGCAAATTAACGTTTATAAATATGCAAACACAAACATTTTCTCGACAAAAAATGGACAAAAATGGCACAACATACCATCACCTTCCTCCGCCAGGCAGTGGATCACAACTGGCAGAATTTCATCCTCGAAGTTGTAGGTCAGCTGCACGGGAACAAAACAAACAATACATACCACAGGGGACTCGAGCAACATGGTATCTCACTGCCGGCACGAAAGATGGTTTCAAATCAAAGCTCAGCATTTCACTCAGCCTCGAGGGACGTTTCAGGCAGGTAAGCTAAAAGAATCAGGCGGAGTGAAGGGGCTCGATCATTAGTGACGACCGTACGAGGACAACAAACAATTAGGCCAAGGAAAGTCGGGAAAACATTTCCCGCTCCGTTTCACCCATAGCAGGCAACGATACGAAGGCTAGAGAGAATTCTCTCAGTGCTCTCATCTACGACCAGAAAATAGCGCAGCATGAATAAAAGAAAGATGTAGGTAAGGCGATTCGATGTAAAATTGTGTGTCATACTTCTATGTCACAAAATACAACCTAATCATTCCACGGAACGTATTGCCAGAAGAGAATATTCACTACAAAGCGAGTGGAGGGGCCCGTTTCTGTGACCAGTGGCCGCCGATCACCGCCTGCGCTGGCGACCGAATCATAGTGCATCGCATACTGAAAGCGCGAAGGTGCACAAACAACACATAATTTGACATAACCTTATGCTTACAAGTTGTAGTTATAACATGTCGAGTAGTTATTCCATAGAAAGAGTCGCCAGAGTGAGATGTCTATCACTGCACTACTTATCTAGCTTCTGCAGCACTACCTGCCAAGTGTGCAACAGATTGCAGTAAAACCTCTACATAACAAACTATTGGATATAACAAAGTAAATGTAAGATTTGGTTGGTCATGCTTTCTTACGATGGAGCATTCTCTTGCTATAACGAAATGGAAAATGCGGGATACGGCACGGCATCTGTTGTAGCGAAGCAAAATATATATTCCGGTAGCAAAATTGGCAATTATAGTCGCCGATCGATTTTTCAGACGTCCGACTTTTCGAACCTGCATGATTTCTTGGCACAACCGCCTACCCGTAATGAGCAATGCATAATGTCAATGACTGAAATTTCGGATGTCACAAGAGTTTGTCAAGCCTAAGCAGTGCAGTCAGTGTAGTGGCTGGTGATAAGTCATCGCAGGAAACTCGCCGCCAATATGTTCGCACTTGTAGACCTTATCGGTGATCGGGCGTGAGATCAGACATACAGGCTAGATCGACGGCAGATTCACGCGCGGTCCCCTCAGTGCCCAAAAAGCCTGTTGGCGGTGCACATGCTTTGGCCATGCGGCTTGGCTGGACCACAGTCGGCGAGTCCGTTTGCCAATCCCGCGCAACAACACCGATCACACGGTTGCGCATTTGTGGTGGTGCAGGGCATGTGTATGTAATTTACTGTTGTCTCCACGCCTCATATTCACACCGCAAGATGTCGACAGGCCATCATAATTAGTAGGAGACCCTTTGCTGCTGGCCAGTCCGAGGCATTCCTCGGTTATAACAAAGGTATTTTCGTGTTTGCAAAAATTAGCGCAGAAAAAATCTTATGAACTTTTGCTTCAGCGCCAAACAGTCCAAATACCAAAAAAATATATCAAGATTTGTGACATCATACTGACATACTAGGGCTAATTCGTAAAATAGGACCTTGACCTTCATTTGTTCTTTTAATGATCAACCTATCGTACCGTGAAATTGACAAATATAAAAATTTGAATACTCTATCAGTCCAATATAATTTTGTGTATCTCTTTAGTGTCTCTTTAAAGCAAAATAAAGAAATGTTGCAAGTCAAGAATGCCAAGGCAGTATAACGAACTCTGTTAGGATGGGTTCTGCAATAAACTGAACAGTTTGGAGACCCCCCCCCTCTTAGTTCTTACAAATTCAGTGGACTCCTGATAAATCTAACATAATTCTGAGGATCTTCAAGTTTGTCATTAAATTATTCTACTGCACACAAACGCTATATTTCTCATTTGGTTAGAAATTACGTAGATTTGCGTAAGGATGGGAGAAAACCATAGACTCACCTCTTCCTCACAGTAAAGACTTGGATCAAAAATGTGGGACGACTGGCTGAACTGCTGATTGGCACCGCGTTTGTAGTGGTATGTCTCTGAACTCATCTCCGCGTTTCTCGGGCTATAACTGTATGCAAAGAAAAAGAAGCAAACCAAGGTGAGTGAGTTAGTTACACAGAGGCTATTACATACTTGCCAACCTGTTAACTTTAATCTAAAATTTGTAAAAATCTCGCAGACATTACAGGAGGGGGGGAGGCATGTAGAGCCCATTTTTGTAAATGTTAGCCGTGAGCAAAGTTTTGTGGGACACACACACAGTAATAACGATTATTTACATTTCGACGCAGCAGACAAGTAGCAACAATCTAGGAACAGCAGAGACCAAGTCACAACATGTTCTTGGATCACAGTAACTTTTTCAGCGACATCGCTTCAGGACTTTGTCTGAATAAACTTGCTTGAAGCAAGAATTCCTCTGGCATATGGCTTTTTGCACTGCCGCAAAACAGCGTCATAGGTAAGACCCCAATTTTTCATATATGAATGTTTTATTTCAACCCCGCTCGCCCCATTCTTCAACACTTAGACAGTTTTTTGTTAACAGAATCTAGTTTCAGTAAAACTTGATGCAACATTTGTGAAATCATATAATGAGCCTAAATACTTAAAGGAATACGGACACAAAATCTGAAAATTTTGCGAAAATGCTGAAAATGAATCCTCAGTGTGTGATTACACCGAAAAGAAGTAGTCACTTAGCTCATTTTTGAGCCGACAGCTTTATTTTTGGCGTTTTTGTGAGCGCGCGCCTCGCCACCCGACCCGCGGGAGTTGGAAGGCGTGACGTCACGACACCCTCACCGGATAGCCTGCCGGCCGGCCGCGGTCATTCGAAGCGCACCGACACCGCCATCGCAAGCATGAATTCGAGTTCTGGTGCCTCTACCAGCGATGAGTACACGTCTGAAGACGAGGACCATTCTAACTTGGCAAGAAATATTACCGCTTATGGTTACGAGCCTTCCGCGTTAAGCAACGAAGAAGAGCAGGCGGCCGTGGAAGTGCTGGTCAGGTTTTCGCGAACTGTAGCGTGAAAATTTCGCTCTGCACCAGACACTTGTGCAAGAATTATCTGTCATTTGTTCTGTAAACTTGATTTTTCAAGATGCCACGCAGGCGAGGCAGCTGCAGGGTACTTCAGCACTGCGTGGATGACTGAATAGTAGTGTATGCCACCGGCGTGAGCAACTGCTGTGAGGTATCAGTACCTCCGAGACTCTCGCGTCTCCTTCGCCAGCCGCCCGGCAGATGGCAGCACCTGTCTGGCATTCTCCTCAGTTTTTCCCGCCTTTAGCCTGTGGAGAAGCAGAGCTGTGTGTGTGTCTGCCCCGCTGCCATGTAGGACTGATCTCGTGAGTCGCGCTTGCGCGCGCTAGCCTTGTATTGTACTACTATGCTTTGCCAACATTTTTAAAGACATTACTGCCTTTGTGCCCAGCCTCGGGCATCTCGCCCCAGCCTCACACTGCTCAAGAAGGCTGCACGTGAACAAAAACAGTACCGACATCTTTTCGCCTCCTCTTTTCCAACGTGCCGCTGATCATTTCTGCCTTGCATTTTCGTGAGAAGACCGATGGCACAGCGTCAGGCTTTAGGCGTTGCCTTTTGAACGGCATGCCGAGGCTTTTCAGCACAGCCGGGCTGGTCACATAATCATCGTCGACGAAGTGGTCCGCACAAATGAAGTCATTTTTTAGAGGTCTCCAGGCTGGGCGTGATGGCTGACAGGCAGGTATCCAAAGTTTATGCACCTTCTCGCCTCTGGGAAACGTGTGCGACGGCGTGTCACGACCGACGATGCTGTTATAACAGCAATGTCTGGGCATTTCCTTCCGCCGCGACGAACGCGTCAATACCAAGCGACGACCGTTGGAAGGCTCATGTAAAACGCACAACCTGCGTGGAGCGCCGACAGGGATAATGTTTCAGACGGACCATGTGCGAAGATAGCTGAAAGGGGTTAAACAAACGCTGCAAGGGACCGACACCCCCGGAAACACTGCGACAGCTGTGACCGACCTTGGCCGCATGACGTCAAATTTCACCTTCTGCCGGCGGCCGCTTGGAGGCAAGGTGCAACAGAAAATCGGAAAAAAAAAAGAATTTTCTCATTCTTTTTTTTTCAAATCAGCTTGTTGTATTTGTCATTTTTAACAGTTAAACTTTTGTTCCGACGCAAAAAAAACACCTGCCAACTTTTGTATCTGTATCCCTTTAAGCTTCGCAAAAAAATTCCGGAGGATCGACAGGTATGCGATTATAAGTGAGCACACCGCATCCTCAAAAAACTCTTCCAAGCAAAGCCAGCCACTCACATAAGTCCATTGCTGGTGATTTCCTCTGTACAGAAGTAGTGGATGGTGATGGCACACCGAACGTCCGTGTCGAATGTGAACTCGATGTTGTACCGGCATGGCGGGGCCGCCTCTGTCAGTTCATCGTCCGCCTTGGATTCTTCTTGGATTCTGTCAAACAGCAAACATGAGGAATGCTGGAGCAGGGGATTACTCACACATTTCCTGGACAACACACTTTAGCTTGAAATCTCCAATGGCATAGTCCCGGCAATTCCACTGTTGGAGGGTTCCTCAACAACTTGAGTCACAGAGCTCTTGTTGATAAACACATATACAAAGCTGGTGCTGTTACAAACTCAGTTCCGAAAAATGAAGTTTTGCCTTCCACAGAGTTCCCTAATAAATTTACTACAGTAATTTGCACTTTTCCTTAAAAGCTTTAACAAAAGATCTTGCTGCTTCCGCTGCTTTGATACTGCCATAATTATGCAGAGAGATTGTATTTTATGGTTGCGATTGTATATTATAAAACTGCCCCCCCCCCCCATTGTTGTTTTCCTAGTTTTTCAAGAAGAAAAAGACAACAGATTTCCTGCCATAGTCTATGCCATTGGTGATGTTCACATAGCAGCCCCTCCCTCCTTTTCCTTTCTTTTGTGCTGTCTCAATGAATCCATCCCAAACTGTACAACAATTGGCGAACTAGATGTAATTTCCATGGTGTTTGAAGGGACTGCAACCCCTGTATCACCCGCCGCGGTGGCTCAGTTAGCTAAGGCATTGTGCTGCTGAGCAAGGTCGCGGGATCGAATCCCGGCTGCGATGAAGGCGGAATGCAAAAACGCCTGTATGCTTGCGTTGTAGTGCACGTTAAAGAACCCCAGGTGGTCAAAATTAATCCGGAGCCCTCCACTACGGCGTGCCTCATAATCAGAACTGGTTTTGGCACGTAAAACCCCAGAAATAAGAACCCCTGTATCAATTTTAATAAGAAGCCTTACGTCAGCTTTAAATAACGAGAGGTTCATTTGCAAAAACCAAATCCCTTGCAAAAACAGAATACCTTGCCAATGCCAAAAATTGCGCGTACAAAATGTTGCAGCATCTATGACCTCAGACTGCATAGAGAACATGCTAAGGTTGTACTTATAGAGACCAATCATAAACAGGTGACGCACCTGACAAAACGCAACGATTCCTTCCGAATGTTGACGAGACTTCGTAGAGGCCTTGTGGGCTCGTTGGCCTGTGGCGCTGGGTACGGGAACTGAGGAAGGTCGGTGGATGCAGCACATGTCAACTGACAGGCGAATCAGTGAGCTAATCATCTGTAATTACACTTATCACAAATAATATGGCATGCAAGTTAAATATGGCATTCAGAAATTCATCTGTAGCTTGCATACATACCAATCATGCACTAATAATGACATGTATCTTTCTCCAGTGACCACTTTTCACTGGCTAACAAATGTTAAACATAATCGCTCGCTGCAGGACACGCCTGCATGTATCAGAGGTTTCTTGAATGTGATCGATAGTTCTATCAGTTGTATGTTGTCACCGAACCCCTTGCGTAATCTGACTGCATGTGCGACGTGAATTGTGTAGTACTTTATGGAAGGCATGCGGGCACTAGCAATTACGCTGGAACCTTCGACGAGTCACGTATAAAAGTCGACGCACTTGACTCGCTGAGCACTTGACCCGCTGAGATTTTCGCCGTTCGCCAACTTTGCGCACCACTATTGTTGTGCCGAGTCTTCCTTGTTTTGCAGGGCAAAAGTTCGCCCAAATAAAGAGTTAGTTGCGCAATTCAGTTTTCGCTACTGTGGTCTTCACCGTCACTACAACGCGACAATGAATTAGAACTTAGTTGCTTCTGCATGACGTTTTCTACGAGCAGGCGAGTAAAGCGTTAGCATTTTAGCCTGTAGTCATGCAGTCGAAACAGCGATCGTGTGCTGGCAATTACGGCGTGCAGCCAATGTAACTTAATGTATACAACGAACCGTGCGAACACATTCCTGCTCGCAAGCAATCAAGGTACCAGGGGACGTATTCTGCGATGACCACTTTTGGAGACACTATCGCCTCGGCCGTCAGGCGCGCGCTGATTGGCTGGTTGAGCAAAACCGGATAAGCTGATTGGCTGGTCAAACATTACGTCACGCGAAGACGATAGTATCGCCGAAAGTGATCGTCGCAGAATACGTCCCCAGCTGATTATGACATCGAGATGCGTCGCGGTATAATATAAATTTGGCGTGACCGCGCGCGCTTTCAACTTACGGTTTCGGATAGCAGTCAATCACAGCCTGAAAGCAAGTTTCGCAAATCTCTCGTCAACACACAACAACACCAAAGCTAACAGAGCGGGGTCAACGCTCTGCGTCGCGGAAGCTTATTTTACAGGTACGCCTGGCAGGCCACCATTTCCACAAAAGACTCACGTACGGGCGTCGGCTTGCCTCCGAGGAAGTTCAGGTCGGTGTTTTCGCCGAACAGGTACGCCTCCGGCTGACTGGCGTCAAACCGTTCACCGCCCATGATGAAGTGGCTCGCGAAATAGTTGCCTGCGAGTGACAATGACACAGAAGGGAACGCACAAGTTCGGAGACCAACAGATCGCGACAGTCGCTCTATCGACAAGTTTTCGGCTAGCGTCAAGGGCCGTGAATGCCGACGGATTGTAGCAGCATCAGTGCCAAGCCGATTACGATCTCACTTTTTCGTACAGCTTAAATGTTTCACGACTGCGAGGTAGTTCGATCGGGTTTCGGAGGATGTAAACACTGAAGCGAGGCCGTCACACACAAGAGCTTTAGATGCAAAAGCGGCACCAATAACGATGTCTTCGCAAACTAGGTGCTACGGTAATGCACGCACGATGCATCTGGTGTGATTTTACGGACTTTTTCAAGCGTGCATTGTCGAAAAAAGACGCCTGCGAAACATGCACGCTGCGTCGCCTGTCAGTCGCCATTGGACACAGCTGTTTTTCTTTTCTTTACTTCAGAAAATGTACCGAAGGCCACACTTACCAGTTTTTGGCGGATACCTATAGGCACAGTTGGCGGCAAAGTCCACCTCTTCAACCCGGACATTCTGCCTGCTCCATATGCCGCCCATGTTAACGCGAATTTAATCGCGTTAAACTTGTTTCCTATATATAACGGGTTTACGAGTTCAACCGAAGTAGCATGGACGTAGCCCCCACCACCACTCTCGCAGGGCGAGAGATATCACGCCGCGCTGCTGGCGTGCAGCAGGTAACGACGCGAAGAAAAGTAGTGCGCAAGTGGGATTGGCTCGTCTTCGAGATTGACATGGATGATATCGCAAGGGCGCCTTATTTTGAACATATGCACGAAGTGTTCCTATGCCGGTGTCTCTAGCCTGCATGGGGAAGCACAAGCAAGCACATTACACCAGAAAGCCATACTATGAGAATGAGTAGGGCACAGGGCTCTTGTGTTGGGGTTGGACACAATTTTTCTTTTTCATTATTGATGAGGTACGCAATAAAATACGCGACAGGAACGGGCCTATAAATATATATATATATATATATATATATATATATATATATATATATATATATATATATATATATATAGTTAGCTGGATCAACGCTAGCCAAGCTGTTCAAGGGAAAAAAATATTAGAACAACACGGTGCAAGATAGAATTATAAACTCTACAGTGTTCGGTCCTAAACCTTGTGCAATTCGAGGTCAACGGTTCAGTGTTCACGTCAATTTGGCAGACATCATGGGGACATCATCACAGTATTGGGAGTGCAAATGCATAGAGAAGAGAACAGGGCTCCAATCAAAACTGATTTCAGTGAGAACCATATAAAGCTAGGCAAGTTGGTTATAGTGATAGCACTTCATACACTGCTCATGGATGCCATTACACTTTACCAGTGTAATGTTTCCTTGCCAGTAGAAGATTAAATATATCAACTTGTCCCTACCGAGGATTCGGTCCCCGATTCGTGACATGAGCTGTCATCACCGACTTCATCCTTCCAGTACTAGCAGTCATTTAACTAGCTATCACTGCTTTATTAAGAGGCAATTTCTTTTTAATGAAGCACCAAATACAAATGAGTTTACATAGAATTTTAGATTACGTACGTTTAAGAAACAATGCA
The DNA here is from genome assembly GCF_013339745.2 of Dermacentor silvarum. Lineage (NCBI taxonomy): Eukaryota > Metazoa > Arthropoda > Arachnida > Ixodida > Ixodidae > Dermacentor > Dermacentor silvarum. Next base: position 31,356,665 of record NC_051158.1, read on the forward strand.
AGGCTTTATACCATGGACCGACTTAGTTGCAACTGAAGTGGCAGCACAGTCTATCCCACATTTACATAATTTTCTTACTTACAGAAGCTCGATCTGTTCTTGGTAAAAGTGAAGCTATGGACACCAAAAGCAGAACTCTCGTAAATGTGCAAATGATGCAAACATATGTTAACCAGATTCCATTTAAACATGAAGCTGCACTTCACGCAATTCTACAGAACTCGCGATAGTATCCTCCCACACCACTGCCGTGTGCTACTTTAAGGCTCATCTTTATGCTACTTGCAAGTGCGGCGCCCTCTAGTGGTACCAAAAGAGAGACACGAGTAGGTAGTTTTAGTGCAGTGAATTTTAAGTAGCCAAACTATAGATTTCACACATTTACAGAGAAAGAGATCTTATTGATAGGAAAGACAGAGAGGTCGACCCTGAGCTGGTGCGCCGTAGTCTGCTACTCTGCACTGGGGAAGAGGAAAAGGAAGTGAAAGTACTGGGACGGATGATGATGAAAAGAGAAGCAAGTGCTTATGTACATTAGACAGTGGCCCTACTAGAGCCGCTCATCTAGCATCGTATCATGCAGGAAGTTCAACAGCACTTTAGTCGTCCACATTCACAGTTTTGCTGCTGGCTGCCAGAGATTCTCATCTCCCCAGCTACTACTGCTTTTGCTCTGCAATGAAACGTCTGCATCTTGAGACAGTATAGTTTCCATTTACTATGGTTACGCGAGTAAAACTTCATTCTTGCAGCTTCCTTGCTGTTTCAATTGACAGCATAATTCGTATCTGCACATGCTTATGCATATTCTGTGCTGCTATGGACACACACAGTGGCGCTGGTCACTCATGTCAGCCGCTTACCGAGCTCAACACTTTGTGTAAAATGCCGAAGATGAAGACAGCTGTAGTTAGTAACGATTCCATTTCATTTTTCATTCATTTTCTAATCCCTTGTGCCGACCAACCAACACAATACGTCTGAAAAATGTTTCTAAACAGCTACAAACAGCTGTAGGCGTCATAGTCTAAGCAAAGACGGTGAAGACGTTCCAAACATAACCTAGTGCCCGATATATACTAGCATAGATTCTATCTGCAGTAACCCGTAACTGTTATGGGTAGCCAATCATGGCGTTAACACCACCACGATGACGTTTGAGCCAATGATGAAAGGCACAAACAATAGGAGCATAAAATTTATTGTTTCTAAATGTGATGCCAGGCACGGGATAGAGGACGTTAACATACTGACACTTACTTTTGCTTTGTAATAAAGCAAAAGCACACGTGCAAGGAAAGACGTACAGCTTTGAAAGCTTAGAAAAAGAAAGTGAAAACATTTGCACCACACACTTTGTAACACTAACAAGAAACTGATAATTTTATTACGAATACAGAACACTCGAAGGCTATATATACACTCGGCCAAACTTGTCACAGACGCCCGATGCGCTCTTGCAACTCTTTGATGTCTGCGTCGAAGCCGTCGGCTGCTTTGCTCAAAAGCTCCTGCTGCTTCTGCAAACAGAAACACCGGGTGTACTGAGAAAACAAACAGGACTTTGCTAACTACATCCACATACTGTTGGGCGCATCTTATGATTCACAAGAAAAGTTAAATGTTAGATTTAGAAGAGCGTTCTTTGGGGCCATTAATTTGGTGAGGCATATTTGGAAATGGTTGAAGCATCGCTAGTAGCATATCTTCTTCCGCGTGGTCCCGTGTTTTGTGCTTCAACCATATACAAGTAATGTTAGATCATTCTGAGGACAAAAAAAATCATGAGCCATTCCACTCTGTGAAGGTGGATGACCAGCGAAGCTGTTTAGCACACAACATAGAGGTAACACAGAATTTTGAACAAAGGTACGAACATATTTATTGTCCTGATCGGTGGTCATCGTGATGATACGTACGCACACACATTCTCGTATCAGCTCTTATTAAATGCATCCGTCATGTAAGACAATGAATGGCTCATACCCCCGTAAAAAAAAAAAAAAAAGAATTATGCGGGCTCCCCATTAAGACGACAGAAGAGAAGTGAAATTCTACACTGGAATGATGAACGGCAATGGAGCCAGCTGTGGAAGAAGGCGTGGTTGCGCTGAGGGGCGCCAGCGAGCCAGCTGTGGAAGAGACGACAACGCCCGAGCCATTGCTGATGATGATGATTTTGTTGACAGACACGAAAAATGCACGGAACCCAAGCCATAAACAGCTTCACTGTAAAAGCAACATTCTAAACATTGTCTGCGTCCCCGTCTGCGTGTAATCGCTCCGCTGCAAAAATGCATCCCTTGAACCGGAACCAACCAGCCCAGCTCGTTATCTGCACGACATTATAAATGACTCTCACTCGTAGCTTCTCGAAGTCAAAGCCTTCCCAGGTCAATTCCTCACTGGTGGCCTTCCGGATTCGCTTACAGTTGACGATGTCACGCACAAGCGACTGCCGTGGACTGGCATTCTCTGAAAGAGCAAATGATGAGCACATAACTACAATCACAGATGCTTCTGCAAGCTCAAACACAGCGAGTGATCCTATTTCGTTAGCAAGGCAAGCTGTTATGCTCCATCCCATTGTGTGTTAATGCAGTGAAAACTCCGGCTTGCATGTGCCAGTCAATCAACATGCCTGCTAATCCACGAATATTAAATTTTGTAAAAGTCCAGAGGACACGACGGAAGGGAGAGGAGGGGATGGCACATAATGTTTTTGTAATGTCTGACCTGAGCACACACACCTTATGTGAGCAAACTATACATGTTATTGATTTACTTTTAGACGCAACAACGCAAGCAGCAACAAACTAGAAACAGCAGATGCTGACAGGCAACACATTGTTTTTAGATGACGGTGACATCTGCAGTGAATTTACTGTTGGCAATTTTCACTTGCTTAAGGAACTTGTCTGAATAAACTTGAACGAAGCAAGTGCCCCTCTGGTATGCAAGTGCGCTGCCACAGAAGGGCAGCGCAGGTACCATCACAATTTCTTTCTTATGCGCATCTTTTTGCCATTACGCGCTGCCTCATCCTTCAGTACACTAAAAACTTCGTCGTGAACTGAATCAATTTTTCATAGAACTCGATGGAACATTCGTAAAATCACAGAACGAGTCGAAATTCGTGAACTAAGAAAAATTCAGGCGAGCTGGCGGGCATGAATCAATAACGATAGCTGGCTGCGTGTTCCAGAGAAGGCAAGCAGGCTTCACAATTGTGTGCTACTAACCTGTCGAGCTCTGCACATACGCCGAGGAAACACCTAGCAATAAGAAGTTATCAATACATTGATACATCCTAAAAACCTCCCGATTGTAGCTGCACCCTAAAATTAATATCCACCAAGTACCATACTGAAAAAGAGTTACAAGACATATGTCTGTGCATTTGCTGCAGCGCTAGTATGTTGACATGTGTCAAGGCGCTCTTCTTTCATTATTTTTGAAAGTAATGTTTTTGTTTTTTTCGCACTAGATAAATTGCTGAACACAGAGTGCGACAGAAACACTTATTTAAAAAGGAAAAGTCAATAAAAGGATGCCCCTGTGATGCTTCCAGTTAAGTGTATTGCAATGTACTCGTGCCACACATGCAGAGTTGATGCCACTAATTATCTAGGACCTAAGTTTGTTAATGCCATTGTGTTCGAAGTTGCTGCTACCTGCAAGAGAGTGCGCAGAGTCATGCTCGCCCCATTTCACAGACACAGCGTTAATGAGCGGCGAAGGATGCCAGTTTATGAAAGCATGAACGAGAGCGTCTGCGAGCTTGAGTGTGCGTGAGTATGTGGAGCAGCGAGTGCAACTTTACATGAGTATCAACGAAAGTCAGCGACGTTGAGTTCGAGCGGACGTCGGCCCGAACGTGAGCGATTGTCAGCGAGTGTACGCAAGCATGCACACGGTGCGCTAATATGAAGGGAAATGCAGAGTCTGCAGGTAAAAGCCAGTTCATTATCCTTGTGTCCTGCTCGCGATGAGGAAATGCTGCGCTGAGTCGGATTCTTCTGACAAGAGAACAACAGTAACAAATAGCAGCGAGTGAAGGTTCTGACCTGCACAGGTTTCGAGAATTGCTGTTTCTAGACAGATGAAGCGTTCCCATTCATAGTGAGCATGTACGTGAGTGAGTGCCAGCAAGTGTGAATGACTATGTGGGTGATGGTGAGTATGAGTGGACGTGAGGAGGAACGCGAGTGAGTGCACACGGCTTTGAGCAAGTATCCACTTCTCATGCCTGCCCAATGCAGACAAGCCAGGAGGTTGCCGCTTACGAAATGCAATTTTCTAATTCTGCCGCTGCTTGATCTCAATAGCACTAAAGATGAAGGAAATGCGTCCACCCGTGCACTCAAGAGAGAAACTTAATTTGCGCCTGCAGCGAATAACATTTTCAGAATGCTTCGATTACAACAGCATCATGCAGAGGGTGATCATCAGGCAGACTATAGAGAAGCCCCTTCCGGTTCTCATTTCTTATTGGCTGATACGACCCATATCCTTCGCTGTACTGCATGTAGTTGGAGAGATGGACTACAGGATTAGGGCTACCATGACCATTTGTGCAGTAGGTTAATGATTAATTAATGAAGTAGAATTTACCCCTTGCTTTGTTTCATAACCACACTTTCACTCCAGGCAAATAATTGCTGCTCAAAACAATTCTTGAAACCTTGCAGTGCTGTTTCTTCAGCACCGCTTACTTGAACCCAAAAAGGTGGGTGCACCATTGAGTTTGTTAAAACAATCACCAGGGGGAACTCCTGTGCTGCAATTGTTCAGCTGTCGCAGGAATAATGGCTAGTAGATGGATTTGTCCACTTCTTGTGCTTGCAGCTTCAAATGTTCTCGTTACATTATCTAGAATGCTCTACCTTTCTAAATTTTCAGGCACTCATATTTTTCTAAACACAGCAAGGCAATAGGCATATGCGCGCATATGAAATCATTGCGGACTATTGCATATATAGGGCACTACGCTATTGGAAGCGATTGATATTGCAAAGTCACAAAGCCATTCGAAGCCAAAAGGACAAAGTTTAAGCAGATCCACGTACTGTACCCACCGTTTTTATGCTGGCTGTATAATCACACTTGCAGCTTTCCTAGACCCTAGTTCCAGGGTTCCCTTTAGTAATGTTTTGTAGGAAAATCTATGGGGTGTGCAACCACGATCGAGCAGCTCTCGAAGCATCACATGCAGAGCGTAGAGAACGTCGACTCACTTGGCCCACTTCCTATTGGCTAATATATCATGGCCTTCCCCCAGCCGACTCTGGGCCTTCTCTGCTGAGATGGTCAGCTTGAGCATGGACCTATCCATCGCTTCCCGAAACTTTTCTGAAATCAGAACAAAGTGGTGTTTCAGAGAAAAATGCCAGGGCCTGTCCTGTCACTGGACTAAAGAGAAAGTTAAACGGAGCTGTACTAGTAAATTACCCTCCAAGAATACTAATAAAGCCACTCTTAAAACATGGGAGGATGCTTGATAATCCAGAAAAGAATGCAAAAAATGAGAGACATGGGGCGACGCCCCATTGAAGTTCACACACTAGCTCGCCGTGACGTCGTGAATCTTGACAGTGTCCGCTCGTGTCGCTTATTTGTCATCGGGAAAGACGGACAATGCTGTATTCTGAAAGAGCCAGAGAATGAACTCGGCAAGTTTCAAGTCCATTTTACATCATCACAATAGCGCAGTTACGAGAAAATGCTATGAAAACCATGACGTCCCGCAGATGCACCGAGGTTTCGGCATGAAGTTCAAGAACTTAAGTTTCGCCCTTCACTTGCTCCAGTATTCAACATTTCAGGACGAAGTTAACAAAAGTAGAGTTTTGAAAGAAAACTATCAGACTAAACTGGCCTAGCGCTTCTCTTAAAGAGCCCCTCATCAGGTTTAGACTTGTAAACAGACTAGCGTGGTGCGTAGATCACGCGCCAGCGATCATGTCTGCATAGTCTGCATAGTCCTGTCTGCATAGCGATCCGGTCTGCATTGGCTCGAGCGTAGTAGTCTTCTTCCGCAGCTGGCTCCGTTGCCACTCATCATTCCAGCGTTCACTTCTCTTCTGTCGTCGTCGCAATGGGGAGGCCGTGTTTACGGGGGTATGAGCCATTGCTTAAGGGGGTATGAGCCATTCATTGTCTAATTACGTGACGGACAGATCTAATTTTGAAGCAATTTAGTTTCGAAGAATCGCAAGCGGCAATGGCGGACGAATGCTGCTAACCACGCCACCGAGCAAACTCGAGACATCGAACGCAAACGACAACAGCGACGAGCAGTGAATCTTACAACGCAACGGAAGGAAAAGTTGCACGAAAAGGAAGGGAAAGTAGAAGGAAAGGGAAGGAAAAGTAGTAGGTCAGGTAGACACACGACAAGCTTCGCTTACCCCCATTTTCTCGACAGGGGAACGGCTGAACCGTAACTTAACGTAAAGCGAAACTACAGTCCTGCGTTCCGCACTTACCTACTCGGCTGGGCCTCAGGTAATCGAATACCTTCCGAACATCAAGTTCTACCGCTTGCGTGTTCATCTGCAACGAACCAACAGCACGCCGTTGAAATGAGCGGGCCGGGAGTCCCGTCCCAGGGTTTAGCGTGTACACTGCTACTATACATTTATATACCTGCGAAGCCTCGGCGGCGAGCCTAGCGGCGTAAGAGGCCCTGGACGTTGTTTCAGGGCTGGACCGGAGGAAAGTTCTTGTCTCGTCGGAGTCGTCATCGGAGACTATGCCGGAGGACGAACTCGCCATAATCGGAGGGCTTTGCGTGTCGGTGCGCAAGACTATGTTGACAACTAATAAAACCAAAGCTTCAACGACAACGTCAACCAACGCCGCCCCATAGAATAAAGAACCAATTTGCCGCCCACTGCCCACGGAACACAAACTGCGCGCGCGCGCGCGTGCACCGTGAAAGGTTCGGCTTGGATTGTCTTTTACTGGCTTAAGTAAAAGCACTGGAGGTTTGGTAACTGTCTAATGTCTTTATCGTTTTTATAATGTTTTTTGCAACTAACAAACATATCATTTCAAAACAATAAAAAGCTAAAATATTTAAATTCTTATTTCGTTTACACGTTGTCATGGCGACAGCATGCAAACAGCTGGAATATTTCGATTGAGGGAAAGCGATCTTCGTAGGCGACGCCTTTAAGTGCAGTGAAAAGTAAAACTGAGCAGCCTAGTTACAATTCTAGTGCAATCTAGCCTGGTTAAAAGTAGTTTCAAATACAGCGTGCATAGAAAACAATGTCTTACAGAGAGCTCAGAAGTAAGGAAGTCGCGGCAAGATAAATGCACTGTCCTAACCGCACACGCATCATTTACTACCACGAGCGATTTATTGGATTTGCAGATTTCACGGAGATGACCAGGGCGCTTGGCTACCCAAGGTTGATTTCGTTGGAAAATTTTCGGACGCCAAACTTCCCCCTTGTAGCTGAAATTCTGCGCTGGCTCATCAGCAGGTAAACATATATATGTTTGCGCGCTACATATATGATGCCACATTCCTGAGCGCTATCTGTCACCCTGTCACTCAGGTATGACCCCGACATCGAAGTACCACCCGACATTGACACGGAGCAGGACAGGGTGGTGTTCATCAAATCTATCGCCCATACAATGGTAATTATCCGGCCCACCCTTTAAGTTCACCCGTGTAACCTACAACCGTTTTAATTATATACAAGGTAAAATCAGACTAATCTGCCTATATACCTGCTCAACAAGTGTCAATCGGTTGTTTTCACTTGACGATTTTTTTTTTCAAGGTTTCAACTAATGTCTGAACGTGTGTTGCATATCCTTGAAAGCAGGCTTCTCCGCAATGGAAGTCTTTGTGCGGTGAAGCCCGCTTGTATAATTCCATAATTATTTTGCGGGGAACACACACACACACACACGCACACACGCACACTCACACACACACACACACACACACACACACACACACACACACACACACACACACACACACACACACACACACACACACACACACACACACACACACACACACACACACACGCACGCACGCGCGCACACACACACACACACACACACACACACACGCACGCACGCACGCACACGCACACATACACAGTGGAATCACGTTGATACGATACTGTATAATACGTTTTTCGGGATATGATTTTCGGATGATACGTTTTATTTTCCGGTTCCCGTGAGGATCGTATGAACGTGATTTCATATATATATATATATATATATATATATACACAATGCATTTGGAAGCGCTATAAATATGGTATCACTACTGCCACTCTGGACACGTGATCACAAACCCCCCGGAGCGAGAGAGAGATAGAGACATTTTAATGTGAAAAAAGCAGAGAGGTCAGCTGGAGAAGCTCATTGACGTGCACAAGACCACCCTGACCAGCAGTATGTTTAAGCGGAATAAAAATTTACTTTTATTGCCATGGAGGAGGAGGTCCACAGTGCTAGTTACAAGCAGATCTAGTATTGTCGAGTCATGCTGGCAGTTGCTCCGCCCGAGCGTCTCCTTTTAACCTGCAGGGATAGACATATGCACAGGGCTGAGCAGTTGGTCACAGTATACACAGAGGTAGAAAGCTACCGCTCTACTCCACATCCAATGAGGCTATCAACTACATCATACAATTCGTGATGTCGCTTATTACTTGCTTAACTTCACCACTCGTTGAATATAGTTCGGTATTGGCGTGAGCCAGCCAGCGATAGCTTTCATACGTCCTTGTTCTGGGATCGATGTGCACCTGTAACCGAAGCTTCAGTGCACTGCCTTTAAAATGCAATATATATGCCATTGAATTGGCACACTCAGTGGGACAGACATGTACATGTTTGCAAAGTAATGAATTGTACTCGCATAACTTGCAAGAATGTGCTGACACATTGAAGTATTTTACGCGGCACATACTGCACATAGGCACCGCAGCATTGGCCAGATGCTGTTGTGGCTGTTTCAGTGTTCTGCAAGATCTGCCAATACCGGCCACATGGACTACGATGGAAATGGAGATGCCATTCCAAACAGCAACAGATGCATGCCCGTTTAATGGCTTACTTGAACTTGATAAGAGAAGCCTTGCCGGATTCTCAGGAGTGTTTGCATGCATGCGGAGTATAGTTGTACTATATATATACCTAGAATGTGATACGATTGATGGCTAAGGGGCATCGTGAACATGCAACATGGCATACATACAGGATATGATTCCTCTGTTCGATAGGCTATGTGATATTTGGTGTTGGGGCTTTCAGCATGAAACGCTTGACAAGCCAGTGTCTATATATGTATTAAAAAACATAGCCCTGCTGTCGTAAGAATGTTCATTCACGCAGCAAGCATTTCTCATCAAATTCTATCAAGGCAGCTGGCGCCACCTGATGCGTGCGAGAAGGCACCATGGTGTTAACTAGGGCAATGTGTTAACTGCGTGCATTAAGGCTAAGTGATAGGCGAGTTGGCACATGGTCGACTAAGATGAAGACCAGTGAAAGAAACATGAGGAACAAGGTCGAATGATAGTATGTGTAACTCAGTCGTGGTGGTTATGGTGCTAGCTGCTTTGTGCTGGTGTGTGCGCTCGGTGAAACCTTGTGGGTTTATGTCAACAATAAAGTGCAGTTGTTTGTTTATATAGCATCGTCCTGTCTGCTACTTGTTTCTTGTGTATGAATTTCTTCTTAGTTCACTGCGTGCATAGACTGAAGCACATAGAAGTCACATATGTTCAAAGAATGGTCACGCTTTGGCAAGCACTAGTTTCTATCACTTATCATGTATGCCAGCAGCCTGGTGAGTCACGTTTTCAAAGAGCAAATGAAAACAAAACATTTTTTGACATTGACTTTTTTTAATTAAAAATTTTTAATATATTTTTCGTCTTGCTTGCAGGCCACAAAAGCACACCTAAAACTGAACACCCGCAAGCTCTACATGGCAGACGGCTATGCCGTGAAGGAGCTATTAAAGATCACTGCTCTGTTGTACGATGCCATGAGGGCCAAGTCCGGGGATGAGGAGTTGGATGGTGGTGATCAGACGGTTGCTGTACCTTACCAAAACTATGATGCAGCGTCCAAGGTGCGCGGCTGGTCTCATTCAGGGCAAACTCGCTTTCATTTCTGTAGCACCAGTAGCTTTGTGAGTAGATTCAAATTGACATAACAAGCTCATGTGCACCAATATTGCCGGTTCGCAGTTTTCTGACCTCAAGATGACACGCCAGCTGGCCTCCGAAATAACACAGCAGGGAGCTGTGCTCTATGACCGGCTCGCCAAGGAAGCAGAATTGAAGGTATGTAAGCTGCCATCGCGATGGCAGAGATTATGATATGTTATGCACTGGTAGAATTCAGTATAACCCCTTCGGGCGGTGTTGTATGCTATTATACATGCCCATTGATAGTGCATCAAAAGCAAATGCACTGATGAAAGTAATGATATTTAAATGCATTGTATACGTCTTAAAACATGTCTGATTAGTCCTGTACTGCAAGTTTGAATAATTTGTGTAAACTGTTTTAGTAAAATGAATTGAAGGTAGACAGCGGTGTGTTTGCTCTTGTGCTAGAACGTCGTCATGTACCGGGTTCACTTCTTTCACTGTCTTTGACAATGTTTTGCATCAAAAATATTTTTAAAGTAGGTGGATAGGTACTTTCGAAGTATTGCTAGACATAAAATGGTCAATGTTCTCGCATCTAACAGTCCTGTAGAGATTTCTCGCATGAAGTCCACATTTGGTAGACATCACAAAACTCGCTGAAGGACTTGAAAATTCTCAACCTGTTCTGCAGCTGTACAGTTTTCACGATGCTGAAGATGCAGGAAATGTGGTGAAGCGAAATTTTCAACAGACAGCATTAATAAGCATCTGAAAGGGATAATAGTGAAAGCAAGAATTCGTATCTTCATTCAACTGAGAGCTATGCATCATACAAATGGGCTGCACTCTGTGGCTAGACTTGTCTATTCAAGGGACACGGAAGGAAAAAAACCTGGTGGACAGTGAAAATTCAGCTTGGATGGATGTTATTGCTATTGCTCATTGAAGGCAAGGAACACGGGCAACCAAATTAATATTGTGTTTCTACAGATTATCGGGACGCCGCTTTGATAACGCCAGTCATGGATTTTGGGTTTTCAGTGACTCAATCATGCTCGCTCTTAACCATTTTGTTACCAAGCCTGAGGTGTACTAATCTTGGCTTTTTGTATACATCGCCAAAGACGACACGCACTTGTCCAGGGCCACAGCTTCTACTGCTTTGCTAGCCGTAGACAAGCCATGCTTGTTGACTCAGTTCGCTTCGTGATTTCAGTTTCAGCATTTGAACACATTTCTTGATGCTTTCAGTTACTTTTGCTATGCTATGGTCAGATAATTACGTTCGAACCTTAAACGTGTGCTGAGGAAAAGTGTCTCTCTCTCAAGGCAGATGTCATACATTAATATTTCGGGTGAATATGTGGGATAAGGTATATGCGAAATATATTGAGCGAATCCGAATATAATGTGCAATAATTGGCCAGACTAAGTAAAAAAAAAAACTAAATTTGTTTATACTTTTCATACGAAGGAACTCGGGAGTCAGAGGGTTAAAGAAATGACTGCAAGCATTACGCAGCACAGTTTTGACTTCGCAGCATCGCCTTCATCGGCATTTGTTTCATTCGTTTTTGTTTCTCTCAGGAAATCCGAACTGCCACTCTGTCCAAGCAGCTGGAAATAACGGACATTGAAAAGTGCCTTCAGGATGCCATCAAGGCCGTAGTCGTGAGTCTGCTATGTCAGCCACTGGCAACATTTCCCGTTCTGTGCTTGCGGTAGGCATGACCATCGTGGCTAATGTTATGTGATATGCGTGCCACATCGAATCGGTGCATACGAGAGACAAGCATACGCGAGACACGCATACACGAGACAAGCCGAAAGTGGTGTCTGTGTCCTCGAAAGAGGAAAAAATAAAACGTCAGAGTTTACTCAAAAGTCATTCTGAGGGCTCTTGGATGAATGCCCAGATAGGCAGGGACAGCCAGTGATTTCTCGCAGATCGCCCACATTGGCAAGAGTTAGTCGGCCCAATATTGGCACCCTAGTGACGACTGCAGGCAACCTGGGTGATGATCACTCGTGACGAGTTGAGCTTGTCAAGACCTCTTAAGGGGTTAACAGTTATTATGCACCTCTTCACGCCATTGTCGTATTTCTCTCTGCATCACTGCATTTAGGAAATCAGCTGAAGCTGCCACACTGTTCAAGTATAATTAGTGGTTATTAGTGAAGTATAATTAGTGGTTCATTCCCTGCAGGGATAAGCCACTGGTGCTGTGTTCACGTGTTTGCACCCGTTAACTGCAATGCACATACATGCTTCAGCATGAGAAAATTTTCATGGCACTGCATTAGGACCAGGGCAGTTGGTAACCAAATAAAGATGTCACAGTTTCATATTGGACACTAAATGGGCACTATATGATTCAACATTCTTTTATCCCAACTCCTATTTCTTTTTGCGCCCTTTATTTCTTTGCTGACTGTCCAGGAGCAAACAAGTGAGCTCCAGCGTCGGATCGAATCCGTGGCATCCGATGAAGCCAACCTCGAAGCCAAAATTGAGAAGAAGAAAGCCGAACTAGAGCGAAACCAGAAGAGGCTCGCCACACTCCGGGCAGTCAGGTTGGTCTCGGCAAGTTAACGTACAGCTTTTATGTGCTACCATCATGAGTGCCTCATCGTCTATGATATTTCTGTGGTTACTGTATTCTTTCAAATACAAGCACACGGTTTTCTTTTTTCATGCTCAATATAATTCAAGTAGGAATTGGGCACATAGACTAGAAGCATAAAAAACAACATGATCCCCAAGGAAGAAGTTATCTTGCAGAGATACTCTAGGTTAAGCAGCCATATTCATTCTGAATGCAATTAAGGAATTCGCATAAGTATGTATGCAAATCTGAGCAACTTGTACGTAAAAGACAGCGAAGCTGTACATGGTGGCTCTCATGCCCTTCGGAAGTTCTCTTTTCTTCCCCTGCCCGTAATCTACCCGAGATTTTGCAAGCACAACACTGTATACGGTGCAGTTCCTCTACCATGCCCGAGCCATTTCAAACACTTCACTAGTACATCTGAGCTTAGCACATTTATAGTCTCCGCTGTAGTCGGCACATGTTCGAGTATTCTGCACAAGCTCTACCGACGACGTAGGCTGCGTGTTCCACCGTCCTGGTCATGTAGCCACTTCGGGGCACAGGTGCAAGCTGCATTGCTGGCTTTTCTCTTGGGGTGACCATTCCATACTGGCCACGTTTCCACACAACGCCGGTCACCGCACGAAAAGAATTGTGGTACTCCTCTTAACAGCTTGGCTGTAAAATTACTGTTCACTTGGACAGATTACTTGTTGCCATCACCACAATATTTTGTAGTCACTCTCTGATGCTGCTGCCTGACATGCTGTCCTTTGCGCTGCCACTTAAGGGTCTATTCTGTGAGGGACACGGTAAGGTTGAATGATAGAGTGGTTCTATCAGAATCACTTTCAGTGGTGTATAGAGGGGGTGGCACACCAGGCACATGACCCCCCCCCCCCCCCTAAAGAAAGAAAGGAAAAGAAAAAAGTTCTGGCTACA